>NC_084722.1:14689094-15001594 GCF_033807575.1 Cydia pomonella | reverse complement strand
ATTGACTTTTTTTTCTCTCTCTGCACCAATTGTAAGTGTCTCTATTTGGCCCTATGGTTGACTGGTAGAGAATGCCATTTGGCATTAAGTCCGCCATTTGTACATTGTTGTATATATTTTGTGCAATAAAGTTTAAATTAAATAAATAAATAAAATAATCATACACTTAATATTATTGCACTTTTAACCTTTTGAAAGCCAAGAACAACTAAAGGCGTCGTTACAGCGCGGCTTACGTGGGCGATGACTCGCGAATGCGACGCGGCGCGGCGCGGGACGGCGGCCCAACGGCATTCGGAGATCGCCCACGTAGAACACTTCCATAGGTATCAAAGGATTGAATTCA
Source organism: Cydia pomonella (assembly GCF_033807575.1). NCBI lineage: Eukaryota > Metazoa > Arthropoda > Insecta > Lepidoptera > Tortricidae > Cydia > Cydia pomonella. The sequence goes on along the minus strand of NC_084722.1, from coordinate 15,001,248 downwards.
CCCGCGCCGCGCCGCGCCGCGCCTCTTCGCGTTCGCGAGTTATTCGCTCAGGTGCCTAAATAGTCGTGCCCAAAGCGCCAAGGACAAGTATAGGTGTTATGACGGACGCTGTCAAAGAAACCTTCACACTTTCGAGTAAGGTTTTCGGAACTTGGCGATTGAATGTTGCTTGTGTTTGTGCTAGACCGGGCCGGGCCGGCGCTTCGTTTTCTATGGTAAGCAGCACGTGATCACCGATCAGCCGTCATAGAAAAATAAATGTCGGATACCTCGGACCGATTTTATAAAATAATTCGAAGAGATCGCTTTTAGCGATAAAACCGCCTATTGCCTGCCTTTATAGTTAAATAAATAAATAAATGTTATAGGACATTATTAGTATTATTACACAAATTGATATAGACAACGATATACGTAATATATACATTTTTATAAATACTTAAATACATAGAAAACACCCATGACTCAGGAACAAATATCCATGCTCATCACACGAATAAATGTCCTTACCAGGATTTGAACCTGGGACCATGAGCTTCGTAGGCAGGGTCACTACCCACTAGGCCAAACCGGTCGGTAGTTAATCAATTGTTTTTCTTTAAGCTGTATATTTTTACTGAAGATGCCATAAGACAACAAAGAGTATTCTTAAGAGTATTTTTAATTTCTAGCCACACCTCTTATTTCCAAATGACACACACGTTTGATTGATTAATCAGCAACCCTTCCAACACGACATTACATTACTTTGATTAAACATACGCAAAAACAATTAAGGTTACGACAATAAATCACGCCGCAAAGCAATCAGCCGAAACCGGAATCCGCGCCCATAATTATAATAGTTATGGAGAGGACATATTTTATTAATTACAGTGAATGTTATCACGAAATATTACCTTTATGTCGTATTTGCATACCGTGCGTATATGGAATGGGCGCGGTGGCATGCGATGGTGGAGTGGAAGGGAGAAGCGGTAGCGAGGTGAACGAGTTGCGATAGAATTTTAAAATCTATTTGTAAGAATGGCTCACGCTTTTTTATGATATAGGCGGCAATCGAGTAGACGAATCGCCCGACGGTTAGCAAATTACCGTCACCCAAGGCCACTTGCAATACCAGAGGAGACCGACCTTCACGGGAGTATGCTCTTATATTTAATACCGCAGGCGATAGTGCATTCCCCAGTTTGCTTGTGTGAGAGAGGAAGTGTCTGGAGAAACGTACAGTTAAAGACTGCCAACCATCTAATTGGTGAAGATGGAAATGTTGTCGTGTGGATATTTGATTTTGCTAACAATTTCCTACTCTTTCTCGTTTTTGTACGTAGCTTAGTCTTGAGCAGTATTCCACTAGTCAACGAGATCGTGTTTAAAAATCTCAACAAGTCGATCCGGATTTAATACAAAGAATTAATAACAATAAATAAATATTTTGGGGACCATCTTACACAGATCGACCTAGCCCCAAATTAAGCAAAGCTCGTGTTTACTATCGGTATTATACGACGATATATATACTTACATAGCTAAATACATCCTTAGACATATAGATAAAATCCATTATTCACGAACAAATAGTCGTGTTGAACACAAAAATAACCCTTACCAGGATTCGAACCCAAAATAGACCACGGATATGTAGTTGGAACAAACCAATACAAAAATTATGAACGCTAACTTAAAGGTAGTCATTAAAACGATTGCGACAACAGACAGTGAAAAACGCTGCCGCTTATGCCTCGGCCACGGCACGAGGTTTGATGGAAAGTTGGGCGTCACCATCGAATTACTGACCCGATTCGCAAACTGCCTCGACTCCCAAACTATAACCACCATACGCTGATCCCAAGACCTTTGACCAGTATTCATAACCAGAGATCTCGCTATACTGGTTTATAAACGTGATATACAAGTATTGCTTGCGAAGAAAAGTCACTGATAGAGCGCGCCCATAATTACACTGAAAGGTTATTGTTATTTTTGGTTTAAATAATATGCTAACGATTTGGTATTTACTTTTTGGGTTAACATTGTGTTTGAAGGTGTCCCCGGCTTTTGGATTAAGGTAGAATATAGAAAAATCTTATTTATATTTTTTTACAAACTGTAATATTAATTAGATCGAATATGATACAAATCTTATTACCCCAAGCTCCCGGACAAGCGAAAGTGGACCTCGCTTAGAATTAATGTTACATTAAAATCATAGCATTATTTTTTAAATACTCCTTGAGGTCGAACTTTACGTTAAGATGCAAGCCGTAGCACTTCGTAGCGCGTAGCAGCTTTTTCACTTTAACACATTCACTGCTGAGCTACGGTCGTAGCGCTACGTCGTAGCCGATAACATGGATTTCCCGGTATAAATAAATACATATTATATAACATTTTTACACAGATTGACTCACGGCCCGATTCGAAGAATGATTATGACACGTTTAATATCTTGGAAAGATCTTTAAAAGATCGACAACTAAACGTCATGTCAAAATTGACCTTTAATTTTAATTCAGCTGTGATCATAATAAGATCTATCTACAATATTTCTAACGTCAAAGTGACATTGGTTGCCCGAATCGAGCTGCTTTTGTCAATTATACGACAAACAAACGATATCTAAATGAGATTTTATCTAAACTAGAACTTATAGTTATCGTATCTCATTCTTCGAATCGGGCCGTGAGTCCCGACGTAAGACAGTCGTAAATACAACAAATATATATAATATACAAATGCGGCTTCCTTGCACAACACAAAAATTGACGTTTAGTTATCTACTTCTCTATCACTCATGCATATTCGAGCGATAGAGAAGCAAATAACGAAATTTCGATTTTCGCGTTTCTTGATGCATCATTCTCATAGTGAAAACTTCTCAAAAAACTGTTTAAGGCATAGTATAAATAATTAAATATAAAATAAATATTATAGGACATTATTACACAAATTGACTAAGTCCTACAGTGAGCTCAATAAGGCTTGTGTTGAGGGTACTTAGACAACGATATATATAATATATGATATGATATGATATGATTTATTTATCTCACAATATACAATTTCACTTAAAACTACGCGTGGTAAATTCTTAGGAATTTATATTGTGATTGTCTTTAAATTTCAATTGTATAAATAAATTCACCATATAAATATTTATAAATACTTAAATACATAGAAAACACCCATGACTCAGGAACAAATATCCATGCTCATCACACAAATACATGCCCTTACCAGGATTTGAACCCGGGACCATCAGCTTCGTAGGCAGGGTCACTACCCACTAGGCCAAACGGTCGTCATGACTAAGTTAGTCACTATGTATAAGTTACAATATGTGCCAGTGCTGCACTCTGGCGGCAGAACATTGCAGTAATACCCCCTATTATAAATGTTTTAAAATAAAGTGTTTATATCGTTTATCCTAAAATTTACTGAACTAAACGGTAATTTAGGTATACTAAATCTTCCACGGCCATCATTTACTCATCACCACATAACTGTCAAGACTCCTAATTATGGTCAATACTAGGACCACATCATAACAACCGCAAGCCAACAACATTTACTCATGTAATTACCCCATTATGTAGTTAATAACACAAGTAACCGGTTTAAAACGGGTTAGTTCAGTAAATCGGCTGAGTCAATATGGGTCAGTAACTTGAAAGGCAAATATCACGTTTGGTCGCTTTGGAATCTTCGAGTAGGGTGAGCATGGTTGTGGGTGAGATGGGACAGTCTCTTCGTTTTGGCAGGTAGCAATAAACTTACAAGATGGATGATAAGATAAGATAAAGATAGTTATTTTACACAACTATACAATTACATCGTATAATTAACATGCATTAAATAAGAAAAAATACAATTTGAATTACTGTAGAATTAATGGAATTGATGAATTAACTTTCTCTCGTCACTCGTTGCCATAGTTACGTTCTTCTGGGTCACTCTTAAAACTCCAGTATTTAAATTGAAGCATTTTGTGAAGTATGAGGTATTTCCATAATGAGCCATCAAATAAGCATGTTACTAGATCGTTGTACGACATTCCTTCTATCAAACTGTGCTGCGTGTCCCCTGTCTGACAGGACAGAATAACAAGAAATAGTTGATCCACCCAGTTATTAAACTAAATTCCTAGCAGGTTATAGAAGAATGTAAGAAAACAGAAGTAGATATCCAGTTTTTACACATGAATTTTGTAACGAGTAAATAAAAAATCTGTTCATTATAATTAAAAATAGTTTTTTCTACCTATATTCTTATAGATTGTTAGTTAATATATTTTTTTACAAACTTTACTTAGCTTAGTTACTCTACTTACTTACTTTTATGCGGAAAATAACAATGTCACTCAGTGTCTATATTTTTCCGATAAAAACGAAAAAATCGGAAATAAACGGAAAAAACGCACTTTGAAAAGAATTAGTGAATTTTTCCATTCATATTTAATCCATAGTTTAGGTAGCTACACCTGCTTAGTCGTGTGTTTTATTATCCAAATGCTGTCAATAATTTCCAAAAAAACTGAAAAATACGGAAAAAACGAAAGTTTTAAAACGTCCTGAAAAAAAGATTTGATTTTTTTTAGAATTTTCAACCCCAGCCTAGAAACCATCACTAAGCCTCTCAGGCTGAAGGATATGTATGGTTCACATTCAGCGACAACAATCATAATGTATTTTCAACTGAATACACCACTAATGAAGAAACGACTTTACTTAAAGAAACTAATTAAAATTCTGACTTAAAATTCTTAAATATAATGTATTTATTCAGTTGAAAATACATTATATATCAGAATTTTAAGTCAGAATTTGAATTAGTTTCTTTAAGTAAAATAGTTTCTGAGAAACTTGCCGCATGGTCACCCCGCTCAAAAGGTACAAGTTGTACATAGTTCGCAGACACGGTCGGTTGTTTGATTTGGACTAATCAATCCCACGTGCCGGCAACTGAGCAATCCGAGGGATTAAATTAATCTGATTAATGCCCATTATTTAAGTGTTAAAATAGAAATGGCATGTTAGGTATAGATCGTGTCATTCATGAAAATGCTTGCCTTGACTAGTAAGGTCATGTTATTAGAGGTTAGATTTGACAAGTCTGCGCGTCATCGTGGATGACACGAACTATAAAATATAAATTCAATTACTTACATGACGAAATCGGCACAATAGAAAATATTTAAACTTGACATCATGTCGTTGGGCAGTTCCTCGAATTCGCTTTTGAATAGAATTAATTTAAGAAATAGGTTTTAACCGTATAATTATTGCTTAATTGTAACGTTTCTAAATAAAATAGTACATTACGATACTTGTACTGTGTTGTGTTGTGTGTGTTGGACTTGTCCGGAAAATACGAGTGGATGGATGAATGGAATAAAAATGAGTGATGATAAATTAAAACAACGGAATTACCTATTCGCACATGTATCGTACTTACAACGTTTTACAGTACATATGGCCCTTGAAATTTTCGACATAGTTACTTAATGTGTGTGCGTGCGTGTGTGTGTGTGTGTGTATCGCGCTAGTCTTGTTAAGTAGCGCCGTATGTACTGTAAATGTGTTAAAGTACCAAAAACATTTAAGATTGACGATTACTCCGCACAAAAATTAATTGTCATATGGATTATCATTGGTCGCGTATGCCTAGTTAGGCGTCTTCAACCAGTTTTTTCTTTTTTTCAACACACTCATAATGAAATGAAAAAATGAAAATGAAAAAATGATTTATTCTCTCACAAGCATATTTAACAAAATACAGGTTGGTGTCCCTTTTTAAGTATAGAAATAGCTGTGTTAAGGAACACCGCTCTTCCTTAGTGATTACGTAGAAGCTAAAAGCAAAACTATGATGGCTACAAAGTATAAACTAAACAATTAATATGTAAGTAAACTATGTAATACTAAACTAAGATGCGAGTAGCAAAGTAACTAATGTAATTTTAAATGTTCAAGTATAAGAGCCACTTTTAAGTGTTTTGCGCGCATGTGTGTGTGTGTGTGTGTGTGTGTGTGTGTGTGTGTGTTTTGTGTGTGTGAGTATGTGTGTGTGTGTGTGTTAAGGGAATGGTGCATTGATTGATTTATATTAGATTATGATTTAAGTAGATTTTCCATATCAACATAGTTTTTAACCAGTTTTTTATTTTTATTTTATATTTCATTATTTAAAAAGTTGTACAATTTTGCTGATTGAACAATGTACTGTCATAGTAAGGGAAGAGTTTTTATCTACATGGTAGCTACATTATTTGATATTGATATATATCCTTGACTCCACATGGCAAAAGACGGAAAGGTAGACCGATAGATAGATGGGAAAACGAGCTGAAGGAAACAGCCGGCCCCAACTGGATTCAAGTAGCCCAATCTAGAAAGAACTGGCTATCTTTGGAGGAGGCCTTCACCTGCAGAGGGGTTCTTGTAGATTAAAAATAAATAAAAAATATCAATTATACTGAATGTAAAATGTATATAAACAACAATTAAGTTAAAACATTAATAACTCTGTTACTAACAAAAATGGATCCTATTAAAATATTAGTATTTAATTTATTTTCTTCTCTCTTCGTAATCTGCAACGAAATAATAGTACATTTCGATGCTAGTGCGGAAAGTACGTCATTACTCCATGAATACCCAGATACTCGGGACGAGTGAAGAATGACATTTCCGCAGGTGTATCGAACGACGTTTTTAATACACTTGGTAAAAAATAAGAAAAACAACAAGTACTTTTTTTATGCATGTTCTATAAGACATAAACAATTGTAAATATAAAATATTATACCATTGTTACCTAAGTATCGTTATTTACGATTATTTGTGTATCGTATATTTAAATTGTATGAAAACAATATCGAATCCAAAGGCAGGAAACTTAAAACATTCTTGCAGTAAGAAAAAACGCCTCTGCTTTAACAGGCGTTTCGGCAGCTATTCCGTTCCATTCAGACAACTTATTAAGAACGGTTTTTCAATATTCAAAATGTTGTAAGCATGTAGCAAGCTCATAAAGTCCGTTGTTTGGGCCATCTTAAGAGAATGGATGAATATCGGAACGTGAAAAGAGCGTACCTGGGTCGCCTAGCAGGAGGACGTCCTGTCGGACGCCCTAGGTATCGCTGGAGCGACATGGTGGAGGCGGATCTGCGCGAACTCCGAGTCAATAATTGGCGAGAAGTCGCACAGGACCGAAATGTGGAGCTTTCTTGTGTCGGAGGCCAATTATTATTTCCGGTCTCTGAGACAACGGAGTAAGTAATAATATAAACTAATAAATTAATAAATATTATAGGGACATTCTTACACAAATCGACTAAGTCCCACGGTAAGCTAAGAAGGCTTGTATTGTGGGTACTCAGACAACGATATATATATTATACAAATACTTAAAATTACATAGAAAGTATCCATCACTCAGGAACAAATATCTGTGCTCATCACACAAATAAATGCCCTTACCGGGATTCGAACCCAGGACCCACTAGGCCAGACCGGTCGTTGAATTGACTTATCAAGCAGGTACGTCAAAATTTTATATTAAAGGAAATATAAATTATTTCTTTGATATAGTTTGTAGTATGATTATTCCGCCTCATAAACATACTTCGCCGAAATATAATATTCCTAATTATCAGAGGTAATAAAAAAGTCGTTAGGTGTATAATATTTTCCGAGTGTCATCGGAGGTCAGGCCGATACTGGGCGCGACTGAAATAATACTCGTTTGTATAAGCCGACACATTAAAAGTTATCACTCGCTGTCATAATGTACCGCTTTTTAAAAAACTGCAAAAAAAGGATGTTATCAATTCGTCGGAATCTTTTTTAGCATCGAGAGGTTGTTTCTGAATATAAATGCCACTTTCATTAATTTTGTATTTTTTCATACATTTTGTGGTTTTTTTCTCCGAATCACGAGCTCTCTTGATCCTAATGTCATAAAAAAATGTTTCAGAGTTTTTACCTATTGTGTTAACATTTCCCCATATACTTTGTATGGCGGTAATAATCGGTGGCGATCCTGACTAGAAATAACACAAAAGTGGCAAAAAAGTCACAAAAAAAGTAACGCTCAAGATTATTATCGAATTGCCAGTCAGCCTAACTGCTGCAGTATCGCAGCAGTGGTAAATGTCACTGTGGCCAATTTCAACTTAAATCGTGACATCAAAATGGTATCTAAATAATGTTAGTCACCCAAGCGCCTCGCTCGTGCCAATGTATGTACGAACAAGTACGAGCGGCATCATTTAGATTTCATTTGGATGTCACAATGTTTGAATTGGCCTCAGGTTCTTAAATTGAGTGACGAAGGGATCGTTCTTTTTGCGACAGCAATACAATTTCTCAAGGAAATTGGTAGTAACATTGGCAACATTGTCCGTTGAAGAAAACTGATCATGAGGATATTACGATTGGGCACTTTATACGTTGCGGTAAAATTATCCAGTAATTTTAACTAGCACTAGGGTGAATCCTTAGTACAATACTCCTTTTTTTTTATATATATTTACAATGCACTTGGCTTATAATTACTGAAGTGCCGACGGAACTTTCCAAAATTGCGAAATTTTCCGCATAGGAAAGTTTCAGAAATTTCTGACATTTTTGTACGACAATTGATATTTGTTATATTTCTGTGAAACTTTCAAGGAATTTCCGAGAAGATTTCCTACTTTTTGGAATCTTTCCGCAACTTTTAGGTATATATAACTAATAATAAAACACGAGAAAGACAGTTACAGAGTAAATTAAATACAACAAAGGCGAACTTATCCCAGGATGGGATCTCTTCTAGTTAACCTCTGTACCTACTTACAATATTTTTACTGTCTTCTCCTTGATTTAGGTACTGAAACCGTTATAAAACGAATTTATAACATAATTCTTAAACATTTTAGTAGTTTAACCAAGAGTGCCATATTTATATGACTCACGTTATACCACCAACGAACTTATAATAAAATCCCTACATTTAAATCTATTAGTGGAATTAAAATCACCCCACGGCGCAGATTAGATCTGTTATTACGACATTTATGAATTCCTATGACCACACCTAACATGTGATGGAGTTTATTGTTCTATATGTTTGTGGCAAACTAGCTTCTGTCCGCGACTTCGCCTGCATATATATGTGATATACGCGAAAGCTTGAAATAAATTATTTTTAAATTTTATTTATAGAATTCATTGCACTGTAGGTATAGTCAGCATCAAAAGTAGCGGATCAAATAACGTTTCATAAGTATCTACCATTCTGTAGCAGCTTAACAAAAAGTGATGTCTTTAATATAGAACAACAAAGAGTGTAAAATATATACTTTTGAGCGCGAATTTTAGAAATTTATCTATACTTGGAAAAGTTATCCGGAATATCAGATACTTTTGACGCGTTGTTTCATCCGCTACTTTTGATGCTGACTGTACTATACTTATATTGTAAAGTATCCTCCTAATCCAGGTTATCCCTAAGACTTAAGTTAGTATGACTAATTTAAGCGAATTTCTAAAAACTTGGGTATGTATTTCTAAGGAACTATTGTAGAGAATTTAATGGAGAGCATATTAAACAGTTCAATTCAACAGTTTGTTCTATCTTAAAATAATGAAAAAAAAAAAGTTTTGACAAAAAATAAAACTATTTTTTTTTTAAATCTTTTTTTTTTTCACTGGTAACATACTACCTACTAAGGTAGTATGTAAGCAACCACTTGACGACGTAATTTCCTTGTGTTACCTGACTTCATAAAAACGAAGAGGGTCTTAATTCATCGGAATCAGAATCTTTGTTGATTTTTGCCAATTAGGACCATGCTTAAATTATTTTAAGAACTCAAACTCAAGACCTCATATGACAGGAACGGAATTAACTGTATGAAAATTAAATTTTTGACCCTTCTTTCTTCGAAATAGAACGGATGTCCATCTACACATCCTAATAGACATCACTGACATATCTAACCTAACAGACAGACGAACCGATACGACCTTCAAACCTTCAAGAAAAGAGCGTACTCCCATCTTAAATGCCGGCAACGCACTTACAACCCCTGTAATCGCTTACCATCAGGTGATCCGTCTGCTCGTTTGCCTCCTCTACCATAAAAAAAAAAAAAAAAAAAAAAACAGACAAACTGTCACGTTTTCAATATATGTTAGTAAATATACATTTTTTGGGTCATTAATTTCTATTTCTCCGTGTGTTGATTTGAAAGGATTGAGGTGTGTTTTGTTTTTGCTGATTGAATAAAAATGCTGACTTGGGATATGTAATTTCAATTAATTTGTGATGTTACTTGCACAGGCAACAATCAGGCAGTGTCCTGGCAAATCGGTATTTTTTTTCTTTTTTTTTCCTTTGCCTTTAAAAACCCCTTATCTGTGTGACAAGGATCCTGACCGTTTTTTTAGTTATCTTTTAGCATTTTCTTTCGACAACGATTTTTTTATGCTTGTTGGTACATAATTAAATACAGGGTGGCTTTTAAAATTTTATTGAAAAACATAAATAGGTTAAGTTTAAAATATTATACAGGATGATTCAGGAGACGTGAGCGGGATCAAGCCTGCATATTCGGTATATTATTAGCAAATGTTTCGTACCAGTATTTGTGAGATTAACGTTAATTTAATTTTTACTGTTCAAAAAAAAGAGTTTTATTTTATTTACGATATTTATGGTCACCCTCTTTGTTTTATCCATAATAAGTGACAAATTGAATGTCATCGGAGTGTGGTTACTTTTATAAAATCGTATCTCACTCAAGTGTGACATTTTGTTTTCTTCATAATCAAAGTGCTGTCATAACGGTTAAAGAGGTTTTATCTTTGTTAATTAATTGTTTTAGGGTGTCCATGATTGTAGATAATCAAATTTGTCCTTAAGAAAAAGTTAAATAACAGATAAAAAGCGTGATTGTTTTACTTAAATATGATGGTCAACGATTCATTAACATTTACTGATTGTGTAGTCTTAGTCCAGCTCACGTCTCATGAATCACCCTGTATATGCGTCCAATAATAATGATTACTGGCACTAGAAACAACCGGATTTTAAAAATGGCGAGCAAATTAAAATTGAAATTCCAAGCTTTTCACCTGAAGTGTAAATTGCTAGATCTATTCCCAAAGGAACCGGATATAACCAGTTAAATATAGTTGAACAGTAATATCAGAGACAAGTTGCTATATAGACTGTCAAATTCAAAATAGTAAATCTCCTCTTCACAGGATCAGACGATGTTACATACCGCGTTCTCAGAGTAATATAATTATTTTTACAGTACATATGGTGCTACTTTACCGCAATGCCAAAGGGCCATATGTACTGTATAAAGTTGTACGATACATGTAGGGAATAGGTGATTCGCCACTCGTTGCGAATTTCCTATTTTTCGCACTTGTATCGTATTAACCGCTCTTTCTGTAATTTCGCGTAGCACCGCAAAGCCCACTGTTCGTCAATAAGCTGTAAACATTAAATTAACAGGAACTAAAGTGGAAACCTACAGCATTTCTATTAACGCCAGATTTTTTGTCAAACATGTGTTGAAAAAACAGATGATAATAAAATCACACGAAGGCAACATAAACGTACAAGATGCATTTATGCGGCACATTAAAGTACTACAAGATGGAGCAACTCCATGCAGGTAGGTACCGAAAATGGCCCAAAAATCTGCAACTTCCTGGATTCAACGGGCATTAGTAATGAACATGACAATAGATCACTGCTTGGTCGACGTGGCACTCAAAGGCCCGCAACACTCTAATAAGAATAACTCCACGCTTCTTGCAACATTTCCATCTTCACCACTTAGATGGTTGGTTGTCTTCAACTACCGTAAAACCACCCAACTATAAGTCCAAAGCTCCCAACTATGGTCCACAAATAAACTCAATTTTTCTCGTTCAGGTGTGTATTTTACTATATTTTTTTGTTCTAAGGCAAAGTATGTTTATAAATGGAAGGTAAAACTAGGAGTAAACCAAAAGGAACATTGGTATAGATACTTAATGTGCTTTTGAACTTGTGGACCATAGTTGCAGTATTGGACTATAGTTGGGTAGTTTTACGGTACGCGTTTTCCAGAAACTTTCTGCCTCGCACAGTTAACTCGAAGAGGGGAAACGAATAATGCTACCATAGCTTTCGCGTGGAAACCGCCGGATGGAAGCCGTGGCTCCGGGCGTCCTGTACACTCTTGACAACGGTCCGTCCTAAGAGAGTTACGAGCGGTCGGGTTGAGCTGGAGCGAGGCCAGAAGACGAGCTGATGATAGGAAGGCGTGGCGCGAGCTTGTGAAGGCCCTTTGCACCTCTGGGGTGCTCTAGGACAACAACAACAGTTAACTGTGGAATAAAGTGTGCCCGCGGTATTTTCGAACCAATAAGACCTTCAAACTAAAGAAAAGAGCGTACTGTAATTTAAAATAAATGAAATATAAAAGGACAATTGCTTACCATCAGGTAATTTGTCTGCTCGTTTGCCTATACCATAAAAAACCACCAAGCGAACACAGCGGCTCAATCACGCAAAATAGGCGCCAGTCGTCGAGTTGCGGAAAATCGCCCGAACTACAATACAATACAATACACAGCAGCTTAGTAGAGCTCTCAATTAATAATTAATCTTTACTATCAGACAAGCATTGAAGACTGGTAAAGTAGACGGAGGCTAAAACGTCATTCAAAATATACGGGTGTGAGTAGCCTCTTATCAATCTTCTAATTTTCAGGGGCCCTTGCGGATACACTTCATAAAATTTCAAGAGCTTTTTTGACCATCTCCATGTGCCGGATGATGGAGCTTATGGGTAGCCTTTTGAATTTTTTTTTTTAATACTACGTCGGTGGCAAACAAGCATACGGCCCGCCTGATGGTATGCAGTATCCGTAGCCTATGTACGCCTGCAACTCCAGAGGAGTTACATGCGCGTTGCCGACCCTAACCCCCTCCCGCCCCTCGTTGAGCTCTGGCAACCTTACTCACCGCCAGGAACACAACACTATGAGTAGGGTCTAGTGTTATTTGGCTGCGATTTTCTGTAAGGTAGAGGTACTTCCCCAGTTGGGCTCTGCTCTAGATCTGGAAGGACATCCGCTGTGCTGTGCCCTACCACACAAAGCGAGATGACATTCACAATGCCCATACCTCTCTGAAATTTTTCCTTTGGTTCAAGATAGCCTGCTCCAAAGTCCTTCATTCTTTGTCTGGCGAGGGCGTGACATTCACCCATTAGGTGTGTTACTGTCTCTTCCTCTTCACCACACATTCGACAATCGGTGTTGTCGGAGTGTCCCATCCGGGCCAAAACTCCTTTGATAATAATGGCCCGTAAACACCCCTGTTATAATTTGGAGTTGTCTCCTGCTAAGTTTCCGTGGCTTTTTACTCCAACCGGAGTGTACTCCTTGTATAAAGAGCTTAAGAAGTAGCTTCACTAATAGATTTAGATTTAGATAATTACACTATAAATTATACTAAACTATCCTACATGAATATATATTATGATCGTCATTAATATCTACATAATATTATTTAATAAAATAAAACCAACCACCATGGACGAAGATCGCAACGTAAAAAGAGCGTACCTGGGTCGCCTAGCAGGAGGACGTCCTATCGGACGCCCCAGGTATCGCTGGAGCGACATGGTGGAGGCGGATCTGCGTGAGCTTCGAGTCGACAATTGGCGAGAGGTCGCACAGGACCGAGAAAAGTGGCGCTGTCTTGTGTCGGAGGCCAAGTCTCATTTTGGGTCGCTGAGCCAACGGAGTAAGTAAGTAGTAAGTAAGTAAGTACCTAACCACCATCAAGCCAACTCCTTCAATGATCGTGATTTTGCACGACAGCTACCATCCTTACTTTTAACTGGTCATTAATAATACGGATCTATGCTCCAGGGATTGCGGGAAAGAGGACTGACGGGAAAAGGATAAAAAACCTTAACATGACGGCTGAAACTTACGTCGAGGTGTACGGATGCGGTTAGATCCAAGTTGTGTTAGATACGTTATTTGTAGTAAGCTAGGTTCTACCCGCGACTTTGTACTCGTAGAATAGGTACTAGAAAAATATTTATTGACAATAACAATATACATAATGGATATATACAGATGATTACTATAACTAGCTTATATCTAAAATAGGCCCTTGAGGCATCCTACCAAGGATGCTGGCGGCATTTCCTCGTTGTATCGCAATACTGATACGTTGTGCGAGGAAGCCGCCAGCTCTTCGGTCACCAGTTACGTCAACCAGACGTTTCGCGATTTCTCCAAAAAACTTGTGCGCGCTGGGACCCCATGGAATGGACCTCGTAGAATTAGTATTTCAATATCACTTCCATGGCAAATTCCACCCCTCTCTTTTCAACTAATCCCCGGGACTCAAAATATCTTTATACGAAATTTCATCTAAAGCGGTTCAGCGGTTCAAGTGTGACGAACTAACAGACAGACAGACAGAATTACGACAGAGTTAATTTGGCATTTTATAATATTAGTATGGATAGACGTACAATTTACATACTGAAGAAAATGTCTTATGCCCTCGAGAAACTAAGATCCGATTCCAACTGACGCCACAACCTCCATGCTATTATGCATTACTATTACTTATTAATTATACTTACTAGATTTTCCCGAGGGGCTACAGTATGGGGTTCTTCAAAAAAGGAGTGTACAGGTTTTTAAAGAGTTGGCAACACGCATATAATAAAAAAAAAACACTTTTTCCCACTTTAAAATTTTTCCAATTTTAAATTTATTCTAAGCGCATATAATATCTCTGGTGTTGCAGGTGTCCATAGGCTACGCTGACTGATTACCATCAGGCGTGCCGTATGCTTGTTTGCAACCGACGTGGTAATAAAACAAAACTTTAAAAGTTGAAATAACGCGGAAAATAAACAAAAAGAGTGCCGCGACTTGAAAATAATCAATAGAAGTAATAAAAAGCTTGTATGCACCTCTACTTCATATTGCATCTAAGATATGCATCAGCATTAGTGCACCTCCCATCGGATTCGCATGCAATTCTCGTGGCCTATCCAAAAAGGAGCATCGTCCGTCGGCTACCGAAGATGCTTGCTTTAGGATTTATTCTGTTTTGTATTTTAAAATATACTACAGAGTGGTGATTTTAGTGAAATTTCTGTATGAAGGAAATTAAGTAGATTGTTAACCAAGGGGTGAAAGGCACCCATTTCTGTTGAGGTAGTTTGGCGCGGGAACGCAGTGAGAGTGCACTGTAGCACCCGGGTTAAACACACTACTTTTCATTTCGAATGCGAGAAAGTAAAATAAATGTGTATTTAAAAATACGGATAAGTATAAACTTCAGTAGCTTTCTTGAGGGTACTTTTAATTAACAATTTGTTAGAACATATAAACCAAACAGGTTTTAAACCCAATGTTCCTTAGCTGGAAGCTATTTTGTTTTGTCTGTGGTTTTTTTATTTTGTCAGTTTACAAACAAATGAATATACGTATCGTTTTGCTGTCTGCGACAAAATAATGTTTTACTCTATTCAATCCTGGTAGAATTCCACTCCAAACCCAATACAATTTACGATAAAATATCGTTATTTATGTAATAGAAAGTTAATCATCAAAATGGAAATTGTACAATAAATCCATTTAAAACCAAAATTTTAATTGCTTATCATAAAAAAAGAAAATAGCCACTTAAAAAGTACAGAAAGCTCTAGAGCAGAAACGTATCTTTTTCTGCAAAGTTTTTAGAACACGGGTACGTCCTTGGACCCGGGTACGTCCTTAAACTACGTCCAAAAGAGAGGTATGGGCATTGTGAATGTCATCTCGCTTTGTGTGGCAGCGCACAGCCAGTGGATGTCATTCCAGATCTAGAGCAGAGCCCAACTGGAGAAGTACCTCCACCTTACAGAAAACCGCAGCCAAATAACACTAGACCCTACTCATAGTATTGTGTTCCTGCCGGTGAGTAAGGTTGCCAGAGCTCAACGAGGGGGAGCGGGTTTAGGGTCGGCAACGCGCATGTAACTCCTATGGAGTTGCAGGCGTACATAGGCTACGGAGACTGCTTACCATCAGGCGGGCCGTATTCTTGTTGGCCACCGACATAGTATATAAAAAAAAGAACAACAACGACCCAATTTCAGGGCAATCAGTTGTTAGTAATGCGCGAATAAGTAACTTCGGTAAGCAATGCAGAATTGAATAAGCTTTCTAAATAAGTATAAAACATTTTAACTGCTCAATAAATAAAAAATCTTATTTCAAAAGACTCTAGTCATGACGTACCTAACACGTGACTTTACAGTAAAATCTTCTTACTAACCATTGATTTCTGACCGCCGCTATAGGGTCTCATTTGTTGCAAATTATCTCTTCGAATATCAAGTATTGGCTCCTTTTACGAATATCCCTGCTCAGTGATGTGGTCCGGAGACAAGCTGGGTTTCATTTCGCATTATTTTTTGTATTCGTTCATTAACTATAATAAGTGTCATTGTTTATTTATAATTTGGAGCCTGTCGTGATCCACTGCTGGGCAAAGGCCTCCCCCCAATCTCTCCACTGATCTCTGTCTAGTGCTGTGTCTGGCCACTTCTTCAAGAAGGCTGTATCAAGTATTGGCTCCTTTTACGAATATCTGGTATTACGAATTGCCCTGTTTAAATATTACATTTCCCATTTAGCCATGCGAACTATGGAGGGTCGTAAGTTTTGAAGTTATACGTATAAATGTTAGCAAGTCAGCTAACTTTTATATATTATAACCATCACCGTTTTCCTATATTTTTACGCTAATATGGGCATACTTGAAAACATCAAACTAGTCTTGATTAGGTCAAAAGTTTAGCTGCCTTTTTGCTACCTCTATTTACATTGTCAGTTTTTCTGTTATTAGTTTTTTTGTGATGCAAGAACTTACTTATATACCTACTTATTTTACATCTCATTCATTCATACCGAAAACCGGGCATCATCAACATGAAAACCTACCCACTTCACATTCACTGTAACATCTCGAAACGCAATAAAAACGCAACTAAACCGTAGTAATTACGCCGAAATTCGAATACACTTGACTCTAGTGTTGGCGTATTCGAAATTTTCAATACCCACCGCTCCGGCCCAGTGCCGTGACACAGGGATGTAGCAATATGCTGACGTCTTCACATTTGACTTACAGGCCAATTCAATCGTTTTGTTGGAATTATACCTATCAGGGTGCCGAGCCAAGGTGACCAAGGTGTTTTTGGACCCGGGTACTTAAACTACGTCCAAAAGGTAGGGGCATTGTGAACGTCATCTCGCTTTGTGTGGTAGGGCACAGCACAGCGAATGTCATTCCAGATCTAGAGCAGAGCCTAACCGGGGAAGTACCTCCACCTTACAGAAAACTACAGCCAAATAACACTAGACCCTACTCATAGTGTTGTGTTCCTGCCGGTGAGTAAAGTTGCCCGAGCTCAATGAGGGTGCGGAGTGTTAGGGTCGGCAACGCACATGTAACTCCTGTGGATGTATTTTAAGTTGCCTTAGTAATAAAATAATCACTGAGTAAATTCGCTGTAAGAATTTTCAAGTATGAAGTCCGCATACACAACGTAAACGCAAGTGATGCTCAGTGATGTAGTCCGGAGACAAGCTGGGTTTTATTTCGCTTTATTTTTCTTCGTTCATCAACTATAATAAGTGTCATTATTTATTTATTATTTGGAGCATGTCGTGTCCCACTGGGCAAAGGCCTCCCCCCAATCTCTCCACTGATCTCTGTCCAGTGCTGTGTCTGGCCACTCCTTCAAGAAGGAGTCCAGTTGTTCAGACCCCCCCCCCCCCCCCAAATATGAAGACACAAATACATAAATGTCATAAACTTTAAAAAACATTATACACAAAGTCACTTACAGGGTTGAAAGTGAATCAAATTTTCCTGATTAAAAGCAAATTGACATTATAATTATTCTTTTATCGATTAATATTTATTTATTTATCGTTCAATCATATCATGCACAAATCTGAAATTATCTTATTTAGACAGCGATTAGAGCGATACAAGTATGTAATGTGCAGGGGTGTTTATTTAAGGACGATCGATTGTTAATAGTACATTACGATACAAATGCGAAAAACAGGAAATTCGAAACGAGTGGCGATAAATTAAATCACGACCGAAGAGAGTGTTTTAAATCGACAGTTGCGAATTGCCTATTCGCACATGTATCGTACAACGTTTTACAGTACATATGGCCCTTTAAATGTTCGACACAGTAACGTAATATGCTAATTTTCGCACTAGTGCGGTAAAGTAGCATCATCTGTACTGTAAAATAAGTTATTACCACCGTAATATCAATGCCTGGGTGGATGTATTTTTTAATATGCACAGGCCTAGTAAAAATGACAATCGTTAGCGTTACGACCACGAAACGTTTCTCTATCACTCTTCGATAAAGAGACAGCTAGCGTTTCGCTGTCGTAGAGCAAACTATTGTCATTTTAGCTAGGCCTGTGCATATTAAAAAATACAACTATATTTCACATGATATGAATACATGACATGAACTATTTTTCATAACGAGGACGTGGGAGAAGGAGAATATCATGGACAAGGAACATAAGAGACTGGTTGGACGTGGGCAGTACAGAGAAACTAATTCGCATGACTTCAGATAGAATGGCATATAGACATAAGGTCGCCAACCTCCGGGATGGAGAAGGCACTTAAGAAGATATTTCATTTTTTTTTTATTCATTTTTTTGCTGCAGAAGCTTCTGCAAGCGATAATAACGCTGCGTATAGACAAGATGTCAATCGCTTACGCCCTGTAGCGAACGAAACGCAACTGCCTCTGTCGCACTTATATGTTATCAACTACCATAACTTACCAGTTACCAGGGTACACCCATATGTTGATATTTTGTTACATTTTTCGTTTAACTTTTGTTAATGCTGATCGTTCATATGCTTACTGACCACCTTTACTTAGCTAGATCCAAGCTACCTTCTTCTCAAAGTGACATATTGTTTTCCGTATGATATAGTACGAAGAATAAAGGACTCAAAATTCTTGTAACAGTATCGTGAAGCTAAATTTTAAAGTCTGCTTGCTATTCTTTCAAGCAGTAAGTCACTCGTATTATCGAAGTAGATGCAGGGGATGATATCAAAAGATTCCTCATCAAAATATACGGCCAATGCCGAGACAAGCAAGGATTGTTTCGATGGCCTTTTACATACGAAAATAATTTAAGTATGCCGATTTCTTGAACAGTTATACTATAGCTATTGATATCATTGAGTTGAAAATGCATCTTAGGTTGTTATATTTAGCACTGATTTATCTTTGTTTTTAGGAACAAAGAATTTAATGTGTAACAGTTTAAAAACAATAAGCACATACATAATATATTATGACTCAATAGAAATACCTATAGGTACATAGGTGGAAAAAATACTTTTAGTAGATCGTAATCACAAATTTTTAGATAAGTATTTAAGTTGTAAATCAAAATACCATTTCAGATATTTGATAGTTCATCAGACAGTTGCCTTTTCTTTATAACATTCATCATAATTTTCTTCTTTACTTCAATAATTGACCATCTTCGTTCTTCAGAAGAGGGCAATCAGATCTATTTATAACATGGCTTCTCGTGACTCACTGAGAGAACGATTCAAGGAAATAGATATTCTCACAGTAGCTTCACAATACATACTAGATGTGATAATGTATACGCATAAGAATATAAAGTCCTTTAAGAAACTGTCCGATATCCATAGTTATAATACGCGAAATAAACATAAGTTAGTAGTCTCCAAGTTTCGTCTACAGAAAGTTAAAAAATCGTTCATGGGAAACTGTGTAACATTTTATAACAAAGTACCCTTAGAGGCATGGAACCTTCCCTATACTTCATTCAAGCAATACGTCAAAAATGCACTTCTCAAAAAGGGATACTATAAAATAGATGACTACTTGGGAGACACGGAATCATGGCCAAGTATCCAGTCTCAAAAGCTGTAATAGTTTTGCGTGCAGTGTCCCGGAGAGGCATATGGCGCTGTTGTTTCTAGCTGTTCAACCTTATGTATTAATGTTTGTTATGTTTTAGTTATTTTGATGATGACATTGACATATTAAATACATAGTAGTTATGTATTCTGTAGAACTAGTTTTAAGATTGTTAGCTTAACAGTCTCTTGACGTGAAATATGTATTTCATACAATTTTTTATTTTTTTTATTCTTTGACATTTGGAGAACCTTTACTCCTCCAAATCTTATTATTGTGTATTATTATTTTTCTCAGACCGTGGGGACCTTATACATCTCCAAACTTAATGTATTAACCGTGGAGACTATACGTCTCTGTCATATTGTATAATATACTTGACTTGGTACATACTAGTTATGTACAGAATGTAGCATTAGTTTATGAGACTGCTAGTTTAACAGTCCAGACGCGGTTTATTTATTTAGTATAAATTTTATTTTGACACTTGGAGAGACTTTACACCTCCAAATTTTATTAGTATTAGTACTCTGACATTGGGGACCTTTTACATCTCCAGATTTAATGTGTTTTTAACCATAGAGACTATACATCTCTATTGTATTGTATTAATTATTTATTTTAAGATTATTATAATGTAATGTTTACCCAGGTATTGGCTGTTGTATTTATAAATGTTGTTATGTATTTTTCATGTCACTATATGATGTTACTATAAATGTTGTATTGACTTGTAAAAGAGCCCTTGAGGCCTACTTGCAGAATAAATTTTTGAATTTTGAATTTTGAATTTGACCATTGTCAGAGACGTAAATAGACCCGGTGATGCTCCTCGCTTTATCGCTGGCCAGAAACGCGATTACATCAGCGATTTCTTCTGGTTCCCCCACTCTGATCAAAGCTGTTACTGTCTTCATATAATCCCACGTAATATTGCCAGCACAAGGCGGCACCAATCCGGCATTTTCGGAAATGTCCGTCCTTACCGGCCCAGGATTGACGCTGTTAACTCTCACGCCAGAAGCCGCCAGGTCTAAGGCAGCACAACGAGTGAAGTGATCGACGCCTGCCTTTGACACACAGTACGACATATAACTCTCAGCAATAACTCTCGTCGATGCTACGCTCGATACATTAACTATATTCCCCTTTGTTGCCACTAGAAACGGTGCAGCGAGTCTGGTCGGCTGAACGATAGAGCGCAGATTTGTGTTCATGACTTCATCGAATACTTTCAAAATATTTGGATCAGAGACAGAAGCTTTCCTTATAATTCCAGCGTTGTTCACTAGAACATCAAGATTTCCGAAGTGATCTACCGTTTTCTTGATAATAGTGCTGGCTTCTTGTTCATTGGAGACGTCTGCTGTGATGACGAGGGGTTGTACTCCAGCTTGCGCGCACTTCTGCGCAATGTTGCTAAGTTTAGTTTCATTTCTACCAACAATCGCGACGCTGGCTCCTTCTTTAGAGAACAAGATGGCGGTGGCTGCTCCAATGCCGGAGCTCGCGCCCGTCACCAGCACAACTTTACCGGAGAAACTCATCACTTTGAAATTTATCAACGGAATGACAAACTAGTGGCCAAAACTGGTGTACTTATTTCATTGTTAGAATGAATGTGTAACTCGAGTGCGATAATGTCCCCTTATCTGTCTATTGTTATCTTATAACACCGTGTGTGTTCAACATCCTAATATCGATACACTCGAATAATTCAAACAATAATTAAGATAATAGCTTGGAATGGAAATATGTGGCCACTATTTGCCATTTAGTTGTTAAGATAAAGCTAAGTAAAACTATGCCACAAAGACCAAAAGTTGGATCAGTAGGACAACAACATTAATATACTGATTTATACATAAATCATTTGATTTATTAGTAAACACAGTTCCCCTAATGAGGGCGTCACTGAACGGTCGATGAAGTTTTAAGCAAAAAACCATTGCCACATGAATAGACGCAGTAATGCTACTCGCCCTGTCACTGACCAAATATAACATGAGCCCAGCTATTTCATCGAACTTTCCAATCCTGTTCAGGTCA
The DNA here is from genome assembly GCF_033807575.1 of Cydia pomonella. Lineage (NCBI taxonomy): Eukaryota > Metazoa > Arthropoda > Insecta > Lepidoptera > Tortricidae > Cydia > Cydia pomonella. The sequence goes on along the minus strand of NC_084722.1, from coordinate 14,979,164 downwards.
GATCTGTTTTGCGAATTTCCCACACGGCATCGGCGTTTTGTACGCCGGAATTTTCTAGAACATCGGTTCTCACAGGTCCTGGATTGACGCTGTTCACTTTAACGCCCGAAGGTGCCAGTTCTAAGCTTCTTAGGCAGCGCAGCGGAGCTGTTAGAGATATTATTATCTTTATTCATTTAACATCTTGGGTTAGGTTATATATGAATACAAAAGTAAAATATAAAAACACTTACACACATCACACACCACAAAATCACATCTCCAACTTTCGGGCACAGCTTAAGTAGCTCCCTATAGGTCTTCGCCGAAACTGTCATTTTCCCGCTCTTCATTTAAATGTGAACAATCTCAATGCTACATTTAATTTAACATTATGTGATAAACTAAACAAGTCTCCATGCAAACATTTTGGTAATGAAGTTTTTTATTTGGTCAGGTTGAGTTACGAGGTTTGCAACTTTAGCCTACTCGTAGTATTAGACAGATAGCGTTTTTTTGTCGTAGCGCAAACAATTATAAACTTGGCTAGGCTCGCTGTGCATTTTAAAAAATGCAACTATAAATAAATAAATAAATATTATAGGGGCATTCTTACAATAATTGACTACGTCCCGTGGTAAGCCAAGAAAGCTTATAGATTAGATTAGATTAGATTAGATTTATTTATTTCTTAAAGAAAAAGATACAGTATTTTACACAAAAGGATAAAACAAAGGCTTTCACTAAAGGAAGAGTGACAAAGTCAGATGACTACTCTACGCTACGTAGCATTAACGATTGGCACGTTGGCTAAGCACCCAGGACACAATATTATTTATTTTGAAGCTAAATACAAAAAACCGCAGCCAAATAACACTAGATCCTACTCATAGAGTTGTGTTCCTGCCGGTGAGTAAGGTTGCCAGAGCTCAACGAGAGGGGGCTGGGGTCAGGGTCGGCAACTCGCATGTAACTCCTTTAGAGTTGCAGGCGTAAATAGACTACGGAGACTGCTTACCATCAGGCGGGCCGTATGCTTGTTTGCCACCGACGTAGTATAAAAAAAATTATAGTCTGCTTGCTATTCTTTCAAGCACGTAAGTCACTGGCATAATGAAATCGAATTAGATACAGCGAATGATATCAAAAGATTTCTCATTAAAAATGTGCAGACAATGTCGAGACAAACATGGATTAAGCGCGTCACAGACGGACCGATAATATATATTGATATACCGAAAGATACCGATAGATACCGACAGATATAGAATAGCTAAGCACCATACACACTAACGATACCGAAATATATATCGCTGTCTGTCTAGCACCTATATTGTGTGAGAGACGAAATATACAGTGCTATACAGCGTGTAATTTTGATACGACCGAAAATCAAAGGGTAGTTAATCTAGGTCTCACAGTGTTTATATTCATATTCATATTCTTTATTCGTACTGATCATACATTGTCATAATTTACATTCATATATACAATAGGTACTTATGTCAGAAATACATAAAATTAAAATCATTGTAAACATCGAGAAAAACTAATAACAATAAAATTAAGAATAAAATAACACTGCGCCCCGTTCCAATACGTTAGGTTATATCGCTCATTTAGGGTCTTGGTACACAGGACGATGAGCAGACACCGAGTGACTATAAAACGGACAGTCCCATCTGTCCGCTATCTACTAGCAAGCTGTTGGAGCTACCCCGCAGGCGATTCTTTTCCTCATTATGGCATGAAAGTCGTCCATTCGTGCTTGCGCATCATGCCTGACACACTTCAAAAGCGTGGTAGCCCCAACAGCATCCCGAAACCGTTATTGACCTGGACACGCAGAACACTGTAAGCTCGCTTCGTATAATTGATCCACTAATAAATTAATAGTTTAAAAACACTAGAAAAACACGCTTTGAAACCTGATCGTGTTCAAAGTTTCTCACAAGTCCAAACACGACTACGATACGATATTCCATCATGGAATGCCAGTGCCTATCTTCCGGCTTCATCATCAGACCTTGAAACCTAATCGTGGTCAAAGTTCATTACAAGACTTTTCTAACAAATCCAAACACAGCTATGATACGATGTTCCATCATGAAGTTCCAGTTCATATCTTCCGGCTCCATCATCAGATCAGTTCGACAGTACCATATTATTGTATTGTCACCAGAACTACATACAGATGCCAATTTTTATGACACTACGATCCTTGGAAGATGGTTAAATTAGTTATCTTAGATTCCATTACATAGTTAGTTACATACAGGTCGACCTAATAAAAGCGTGTTAAAAATAACACACCGTAATGAATACACTTACATAGGTTTTGTTAAACATGCACGACTTTTATTTTTCCATATAAAATGTATTTATTTTTATTGTTTATTAATTAAAATACAGTGGTATTCTTAAAAATAGTCGTAGCCCCACAAAACTCGACTATAAGTTTGATTGACTGTGGGGTCGTCAGTCTCTAGTTATGTAACTAAAATAAGTTATAGTAGGTAATTAATGGCTAAAATGTATGATAATGTTTTTTTTTACATAGATTTAAATTTAATCTTATTATTTTCACATGTTATGGTTTCAGGCAAACTATTAAATAAGTATGGAAGTATTTCCCTAAGGGTTCTATCCCCGTGGTAGTTATTAATTCTAGGAACGGGTAGTTTGCCTGAAGTCCCAGCCTTTGTGATGTGAGCGTGATTAACTGGTGTTTTAACTCAAAATGTCGCATTTAATGACGCGACGTCACAAGTGTCACAATTGTCAAAAGTAACCTGTTGTACGAAATACATTGCCACTCGACAAAATTTCAAAAATTAATTATGCTCTGGGGGTTAAGATTTTTTTTTTAAATCAGAATTATTTTATAGCATTAATACTACTACATTCTTTCTTTTCTATGTATATAAACTCGCCTTGTGCCAATAAAGCTACATTATAGTGAAAGAGCGCTGTCTCTTGACACAAGTATTTCGTTACTTAAAAAGAGAACCTGCATATTGTAAACTTTTTGTTGTTACTGAATAAAATATTTTTTAATTTTTTTTTAAATTAATTAATTGTTTTAAGTTTGTGATTATATTAAAATACACACTGTATATCGTAAGGTATCTTAAGATGCCTTGCTATAACATATCATAAGATATCAAAATATATATTATAGCTTAGTGTGTGGACTCTGCCAAATGGTATGTAAAATATATCGTAACATGCCTTGCTATAAGATATATTTTGGTATATTATCACTCCGTTATATTTCGATTACCATTAATGTTTGATTAATAAATTAAAAAAATGTTTCCTTTTGTATAAAACATTCTTCATCAAAATTTTCTTCTTCACTTCAATAATTGACCATTATCAGCGACGTAGATAGACCCGGTAACGCTTTTCGCTTTATCACTGGCCAGAAACGCGATAACATCAGCGATTTCCTCAGGTTCTGCATATCTATTCAAAGCTGTTACTGCTTTCGCATATTCCCACGCAATATCGCCAGTTCCAGCGGGCGCCAACCCACAATTCTCGGCAATATCCGTCTTGACCGGTCCAGGATTGACGCTGTTAACTCTCACACCAGAAGCAGCGAGATCTAAGGCAGCACAACGAGTGAAGTGATCCACGCCTACCTTTGACACACAGTACGACATATAATTCTCACCAATAACTTTTGTCGATGCTACACTCGACACGTTTACTATATTCCCCTTCGTTGCCACTAAAAACGGGGCCGCGAGACTGGTCAGCTGAACGATGGAGCGCAGATTTGTGTTTATGTTTTCATCGAATACTTTCAAAATATTTGGATCAGCGACAGAAGCCTTCTTAACAATTCCAGCGTTGTTCACTAGAACATCAAGTTTTCCGAAGTGATCTACCGTTTTCTTGATAATAGTGCTGGCTTCTTTTTCGTTGGCAACGTCTGCTCTGATGACAAGAGGTTTTGCTCCAGCTTGCGTGCACTTCTGCGCAATGTTGCTAAGTTTAGTTTCATTTCTACCAACAATCGCGACGCTGGCTCCTTCTTTAGAGAACAAGATGGCGGTGGCCGCTCCAATGCCGGAGCTCGCGCCCGTCACCAACACAACTTTACCGGAGAAACTCATCACTATGAAATATATCAACAGAATGACATATGGGACACAAAAGTGGTGTATTTATATCATAACTAATTAGTCAGTAACACGAGCGCGATAATGTTCCCTTATCTGTCTATTGTTATCTTAAATCCAGAGACCGGAATTTATGTGGCATTTTAGAACTGTCATAAGGAGTTCTCTTTGCCGACTTCCGAAACACACATATCGATATCATGTTGATTACAAATTTACAACATTTTATTAAAAAGTTATGATAGTTATGGATATTTGACTGTAAAAGAAGTAATTTAAGCAGTTGATCGGCAACTTTTTTCTGTATAAACTTGTCCTGTTTATTTCGAAAATATTAACTGCTACTTTATATTACTTAAATATGTTATGAGATCACAATCATAAACTCAGATTTTCTTATGTTTGCTTTAGTTTATTATAATAAATTTATTAAGTTTTTTAAGAAAAATCACAGTGACTCACGTGACGAAATTTGTGTCCCATACAAAATAGTACTTTCCCTAAGGTGTATGGACTCACTAAATAGTGATCTTGAAAATATTTTCCTAGACAACTGGGTTTTATTTTCTTTGTTGTTTAAATATTAAAAACACTTATCTCATTATTTTCAATTGCATTTATCGAGCACGTCGTTAAATATTTATCTAATATAATCTTTATTCCTGCCGTGTCAGTACGTCCGGGTGTTCATCAGTTAGCCACTAGTACACAAAATATAGCCAAGCGAATATCTGGCTAACGCGAAGTTACCGCTTGGTGCAATCAAGGGCATTATATACCTAAGCACTTGCTTGCCCCACTCCCCAATGAACAGCTGGCTCGCTCTATCTACGGACGAGTGAGAAAAGAATTTCAATATGTCTCAAAAATTTTTTGGGAAATAATTAATAAAGGTAAGAATTTTTACGCTTCATGCCTTTTTGTTACATATATACACACACAACACGAAACGTAGTAGATGAGACGTAGGCATGCCTGATATTTATTTTTTGTTTTTTTATGGTAGAGGAGGCAAACGAGCAGACGGATCACTTGATGGTAAGCGATTACCGCCGCCCATGGACACCTGCAACACCAGAGGGGTTGTAAGTGCGTTGCCGGCCTTTAAGATGGGAGTACGCTCTTTTCTTGAAGGTTTGAAGGTCGTATCGGTGCGGAAAAAAAAACCCCGGTCCGGTGATGTAAAATAAAGCGAAAATGTACGTAATTAAAATTGTCGTTTTCGGCAAAATATTATCAGTGCGTGATGATAGCGTGGGAGAGATTATCGCACGCGCTCATCTAGTTAAGATAATGTTTGTATAGCGTGCAAAAGTGGTGACCCAAAGTTGGGTCTCACGGTGACCGTCGTAAGGAACATGCACTTACTGTCTACAATGTACATGAAGAGCTCCAGTGAAGAAGCCTCGGAAGTGAGTGACTGCGATATTCAATTGCTGGTCGAGAAGCACTGACAAAGTGATTTCGCCACCCTTCCATCAAAATGACATCCAGCTCCACTATATTCCGGTTTCCGGACTCTTGGACTTCATAACATTGTCAGAAACAAGAAACGGGGTTACAACGAGTATAACATGACCTCACCTGACACCAAACATCAACTAACCCAGTATGGCCAAAAGATCCTGATTAATCCTGATGTAGCTTGCAGCAAACCTACTCTACACAGCGCTCCTCTACTGATCTTCACCCTTTACGCTCGCCTTGTCGCCTGGAGATCCGCTCGCCTCTGGCTCGAGCCTCTCCGCTCACCACCCTGGCTCGAGCATATCCGCTCGTCACGCTAACTCTAAGCACCCTAGCTGCACTCTTCATACGTCCGCCCAGACGTATGAAAAGTCATCGGCACACCTTCGTTTTCTTCAAGAACGACAAGTTGTTTTACTTACTTCCGATGGCGCTACAACCCTTTGTGGGTCTTGGCCTCCTCCACTATTTTCCTCCAGTTGTCGCGATCCTTGGCAACCTTCCTCCAGTTGGTATACTTCCTCATCTTCCTTAATTATTGAAAATCTTTATTCAGGTAAAGCCATACGATATAATAATAATTGTCGCACTAATATGGAAGAGGGATAAAGAGACGCAAAGCGTTTCATTGTCGTAGCGATAGCGATTATCACCTTGGCTAAGCCGACTGGTCGTCAACCGGCCCGGTCTAACTCCCCTCCCCACCGCCACTGGACTCCCCCAGTCCTGTGGCGGACGGCAAAATATACGTAATACCTATATCAGCGCGTGATGATAGCGTGGGAAAGATTATAGCAAGCAATATTAGATTAAAGGTTTAGAATTACGATCATTCAACTGGCACAGCGTGACGCATGACCAACTCCTTGCATTTTCTTAGTACACTAAAACCTAAATACCGGGGTTTTAGAAGATCGTGATGTTTGCCATTGTATTAATACGCCTATGATGTCTCTCTCTGCTGTTGCTCTACGATAGTACATTGTGCAACGAGGGGGTTAAGTGAAATTTTTGATACGAGAGTAGTAATACCCGACAGCCGCAGCTGAATAAGCTTTACCAATTTTACTTAATACACCTAAGATTTTAATGTAGCATAAAGAAAACGATTCCCGGAACCACGCAGTGCGAAATTTTTAATACAACGAAACAATATCGGGCGTGCATAGTGTTTGCCTTTTGCTGGGTACTTTACGAGGGATCTGGGAAATATCACAAATTCTGGTTCGAAAGAATAATGGCGGCGATTTATACGAATACTTGTTTTTATAATCGGGGCGGAATTAAGTTTAAAAGTTTCGATTAAATTAGTCATGTGGCTGTAAATTATTTAGATAACTAATTTGGTTTGAAATAGGTAAGTATATACCTCATTTACCAACAGTGTTATAAAGAATTTCTTCTTCTTTTTAATTTTTTGGGTCCAAATCCTTATTTAATCAAACTACAATAAATACAAAAGATGTCTAAAAATCTTTATATCAAATAGTATAAATGTTTTTTTTTTATAATCGTTGATCTACTGGTCTTTTCTATTACTTCATCATGAAAATCAGTTTCCTAAAATTTCCTCAACGGCAATTTTGAAAGCAATATTACCCTATTGTGAACAAAACTGTAAGAAAACAAAAGAACACCCACGAACTGGACCAATCAAAAGCTTGTTCCTTTTTCAAAGCTAGCGTAAACAAAGAAAGCGTAAATTTCAAAATCGAACGATCAACGGCTCAGGGAAAAACAAATGCATGCCGCTCTGTCGCGCGAAACTGTCAACTGTAACTGCGTTAGAAAAAACATTGAAATATATACCTTGAGCTTATAAAATAAGGTAGATAATTCAAAGAGTTTTTACATGGAGATACAGCACATATGTTTAGAGCAAGAGCGTTCCTTTTTCAAGTAGAAACATCGAGCGCTTTCTTTTAGGTTCTAGCGCTTTACGTATTCAGCGGGAGCGAGTAGAATTTGAATGCAAGCGTGCCGTAGACAACTCTTCTATTGTCTATAGATAGGTACAAGTCATCGGTATTTGAGGAAGGATTGCTGTGAGTTTTTTGATATCTCAAGTATAGTAAACACCCCTATAATAGAACAGGCACCAGTAATATGGAATAGTATAGACAAATGCTGTAAAACAAGTATTTACCATCAGTTTTTAATCGCTGGCAACATTTTACAATAAACAATAGCCAAAGAGCCGCTTAAATTTAATTTTTCATTGATATTTGTTAGTTTGAAAATGAATGGCGCCATACATCCCATGACTGGAGCAAAAAAAACACAGTTTTAATTGGTTAATAATATTGACACCAATTGCAGTAGCTTTCATTAAATACATAGAAAACATAAAGGACGAATTGGACATTCAACTTTTAAAACGAAAAGCGGTAGAAATTTTACAGGTGTCGGTGAAATATCAAAAACACTCCAAATTTTCTCTTATATGTTCCATGATTGGTACCGTAACATAGTTATAAGTTATTTTGCAATCATCAATCTCGAACTGGAAATTATTAGCATTCAAACGTTTATATTGACAGCGTAGTGATTCATCTGAAAATTGTCTGGAAAATGGAAGTGCCAATACTCTTAATTAATTCCGTTTACTGAGATTAAATAATACCCATTATTGTATCAATACATTCACTGGGTATGCTTTTGAATCCAAATGTCATTGCTGGCATACGAAATTTTCCCCAAAAAGTTTCATCACACCAGTTTGTAAAGGATCTCTTTATTCTTTAAAACCTGATAAGAAAGTTGTATTTCATCCGCGAGAGTGGCAAAGTAATTTTGATTTTCTTCATGTCGGCTGGTAGACTTGACTTGTAAATATTTGATAGTGTTCATTAGGATTTAATTTTAATGTTTTACAGTAAGTATTTTCGTCGCTAATAATAAAATTGTATGTTTCAATCGGTAGCAAAGTTTGTCTTGTGCTTTTTTTATACCACGACGGTGGCAAACAAGCATACGGCCCGATGGTAAGCAGTCACCGCAACCTATGGACGCCTGCAACTGTAGAGGTGTTACATGCGCTTTGGTGGCGTTGTTGGTGTTTTTGTAGTATCGCTTTGTGCATTACAGACCTCGCAGCGCTCAAGATTCCACTTTTCGAATCACTCGCGAGGCTCGTGGTTAAAGTTAGTATTACTTGCTCAGGTATCAATATTAGCATGAGAGGTTAAACAACAACTTTGCCTCCTTGTAAAACAATTAACTATTTTAAGGTCCATTTGTCCAAACTAGCAGAGTATTTAAAATGACGTTCAACAGCCTATTTACTTCTTACCGGTCCATTTTGGGATACCCTCCTCTAATTGGGATTTCAGTCTTCTTGAGACTGTCGGCCCTATTCGAAGAATGAGATACGTTAAAGATAAGATAACGATAAGTTCTGGTTTAGATAAGTTCTCATTTAGATATCGTTTGTATGTCGTATAATGGACAGAAGCAGGTCGATTCGGGCAACCAATGTCACTTTGACGTTAGGAATATCGTAGATAGATCTGATCTTATTGGGATCACACCGGAATCGAAATAAACGTCAATTTTGACATGTCGTTTAGTTATCGATCTTTTAAAGATCTTTCCAAGATCTTCAACGTGTCTTAATCATTCTTCGAATTGGGCCGAGAGGTACACCTACAGGGTTAGGGCCTTTGTAGCTGTATTTAAAAATTCAAATATTTTGGGATACATTGTCCCATATTGGGATATCCTCCTCCAATGGAGGGGGGATTTCAATCTTCTAAAGACAGAGATACACCTATAGGTGTTAGAGCCGGTGAAGCTTTATTTGACGTTCATAAGCGCATTGTAATACCTACTTGAACAATAAACCATCTTTATTTTTATCTTCATCGTTATCTTTACTTTTACTTTTAAGAGAACAAGATGTGTCATGGAATATCTATTCGGAAGCTAATTCTTCTGTTTTAAAAACTGCTACATATTGACCAAGCAAAAGAAATAGTAAAGTTCGTGTTAGGAAGAGAAGTCACTTTTGTTGGAAAGTCAATGGCACACTTTATTAATTGACATGCTCGTATAGAGATGTCTTTAGAATATTTTTAGCTCTGGCAACTTGTGCGCTGTCATTCTCCTTTTTGCTATCACGGATCGACCGGTAAACATCTCATTAGATTTTACTCTCGATATTATAAGTTATTTACTTAATGTTAATGTCCTTATTGACGACTTTACATTTGTGCATTTTGGAAATACACGGAGTGTTAAAGGACGACGTTGTTTTAGTTCACTATCGCACCACTTCCTCCTGCTGCGTATGCACCCAGTGACGGGCTCTGCTTAACAGGTTATGGGCCCAGCATACCACGAGAAAAGGAGAAATCGTGATCCATCTAGTAAGTGGCTGTCGATCGAGTGGCAAAACCTTCAAAATATAATCTCTTACGTCGTCCTACAACGTTAATTCTACATATTTTTGACATAAATTGCCACGATGGCTGTAAATGCCACTAATGTCGTCATGGGCACTCCCGTCATCGAGAAGCTGGACGGGAACAACTATCTAACGTGGAAGTTCGCATTGAAGATGATTTTGATCACGGAAGGATTGTGGGACACAATAGACAGGGAGTCGGACGAGGCTTTGACGGGCACAGATGCCGCGCGCGACCAGCGCGCTTTGGCACGTGTCTGTCTCAACATAAAACCGGCTTTATTTCAATACGTTCGGACTGCGACAACAGCTAAAGAAGCGTGGAAAAACTTGTCGGACATATTTGAGGACAAAGGGCTGTATCGGCGAGTGTTACTTTTAAGACAACTACACAGGGTAGATTTCACTGAGCATGCAGACATGGCTACATATATTGAACATGTAATGTCCCTAGTTCACCAACTCGCTGACATCGGCAGGGTGGTCGAAGATAAAGAAGTGGCCGAAATCTTATTGAGTGGCCTTCCGGCAGACTATGACACATTGGTGAGCAACCTAGAAACGTATTGTATATCTTCTGAAGAGCTGAAAAGCGACCTGGTGCGTACTCGTCTTCTTCAAGAGGCGCAAAGGAAGTCTGCGAATAACGGGAGCTCGACAACAGCATACATTACAAGCAAGATTAAGTGTACATACTGTCACCGAGTCGGTCACATCAAGCCCAAGTGTTTTAAATATAAGAAAGATAGGAAACAAAGGGATTCTTCCAAGTCTGCCACCGCCACTGCAGCTTTCTTCGCCCAGGACCGGACAGATGTCTTCTTGGACTCAGGAGCGTCTTCTCACCTTTCTAATGATCCAAACTTGCTCAGCAATATAAGGGATACAAAGAAGCAATCCATAAGTTTGGCTAACAGCGAGACAATGTCAAGTTCCAAAACTGGAGATCTTAGTGTTGCTTTAAATGGACAGGTGAGAACCTTTAAAAATGTCATGTTAGTTCCCAACTTATCTGCAAATTTACTTTCTGTGTCTAAATTATGTAAACATGGTCATTCTGTTTTATTTAATAATGATGGGTGTTTTGTTTATGATAGGGGTCATAGTCTCAATAAAGCACCTAGCGACTATATGGCTATAGCTAACTGTGTTAATGGAATCTATAAACTCTCTGGGGATGTGTCTAGGGCTGAGGGATATAATCCTAACAGGAAGCACTCTTTGGACCTGCAACCCAGGCAGGTCGCACCGAGCGCTGCAGTTGCCGTCTCTACCCCGTCTGTGATGGACATGTGGCATTTTAGACTTGGTCACCTGCACTCAGCTGGGATGTGTAAGTTGAGGGATGCATGTGGTGTGTTGTTTCAGGATAAAAACCTCAAGAACTGTGAAGCATGCATTAAGGGGAAGCTTTCGGCCGAGCCTTTCCCTAAGGCTAGTAACAGTACAACAACGCAACCACTACAGCTGGTGCACACTGACGTCTGCGGACCAATGCCTGAGACGAGCCATGGAGGAGGAAAATATCTGCTCACCTTCACGGATGACTACAGCCGGAAGAGTTTTGCCTACATAATGAAGAACAAATCACAGGTATTTGATTGTTTTAAACATTTTAAAGCTATGGTAGAAAAAGAAAAGAGTTTGCCTATCCTTTGCCTTCGTAGTGATAATGGTGGAGAGTTTACTAGTTCTAAATTTACACAATATTTAAAAGAACATGGTATTATCCACCAGACCACTATTCCCTACTGTTCTGCTCAAAATGGAGTAGCAGAGAGGACTTTTCGCATTATATTTGATAAGGTACGCTGCATGTTACAGCATTCAGGTCTCGGCAAACGATTTTGGGGAGAAGCAGCAATGACTGCTGTATATTTAAAGAATAGATCTCCCACGTCGGCTTTAGCTGGACGTATACCTGAGGAGGTCTGGTCTGGCAAAAAGGTCAACCTTGGACACCTCAGGGTTTTTGGCTGTGCTGCTTTTTCATTGTTACCTGAACATAAGCGAGATAAATTGGATGCTAAGGCAAAGGAATACATTTTTGTGGGATATTGTGATACATCTAAAGGCTATCGCTTAGCTGATCCTTTGGATCCCACAAAGGTTATTAAATCTCGAAATGTTGCTTTTATTGAGAATAGATTTTACAACCCGTGTACAAACCCCTTTCAAGAACTTTCCACGAGTGATAGCATTTTAACTTATAATGATATTTCTAATGAGATCTGTGATATTGGTAATGTTTCTAGTCAGAATAGTCAAGTAAATTCAAATAATGATAATGAAATCGAAAATAATGAAATTATTAATAATGAAATTTTAAATGATAATATTTTAATCAATGATAATAATAATGAGAATAATTTGAATTTATCTGACAGAGATTCATCATCATTTTCAGGTGGAGAAACCGATGAGTACTGCACTGGGAGCAGCGACTCCAGCACAGCTGATTCACCAGGTGCCGGCGGCCCACAACCAGTGAGCCTTCCCCCTGTGGCAGCTGAAAGTGATGGAGCGTCTCGTCCTGTGGCCGACGCTACACCACAACGATCGTCTCGCTCCACGCGTAATGTACTCCCTGCGAGGTATTTAGACTATGATTTATCCTTACTCGCTCATGGTCCCTCTCCATCGACTGATGAACCCATTACCTATGAAGAAGCTGTAAGTGGCTCTAATAGCCAGCAATGGCTAGATGCCATGAAAAGTGAGTATGATGCTCTAGTTAAAAACAATGTCTGGGAATTGGTAGATAGGCCCGTTGGTAAAAATGTAATAAAATGTAAATGGGTTTATAAAACTAAATATGATGCTTCTGGTAATTTTGATCGTTTTAAAGCAAGATTAGTCGCCAGGGGCTTTACCCAACGGGAAGGCATTGATTATAACGAAACGTTCGCTCCTGTTGTCCGTCACTCGACAATGCGAATTTTATTTTGTATAGCTAATCAGTTAGACTTAAACATTGACCATCTAGATGTGGCAACAGCTTTTCTCAATGCTGACCTTAATGAGACTGTATATATGGAACAGCCTATTGGTTTCAGTGATAATAATAAAAATAAAGTATGTTTGTTAAAGAAAAGCATTTATGGCCTCAAACAGGCAAGTAGAATGTGGAACTGTAAAATACATAGTTTACTTAGTGAGCATAATTTCACTCAATCCAAGTGTGAACCCTGTGTATATGTAAAAAGTAACAAGGATGATTTAGTGATTTTGGCTTTATATGTTGATGACTTTTATGTGTTTTACAGCCAAAACAGTTCGATTAAGCGAAATTTGTTAAACATTTTAGAAAGTAAATTTAATGTTAAAAATTTAGGTCCGCTTAAGAGCTGTTTAGGTATAAATGTGTCTAGGGATAAAGTTAAGGGAACTTTGACTCTAGATCAGAGTGAATATATCAGAAAACTACTTGTACGTTTTGGCATGGAAAATTGTAAGGCCGCAGCCACACCTATGGAAATTAACTGTAAACTTGTAAAATCTGAAAATAATGACTGTTTGCAGGATGATGTTTTTAACTATCGACAACTTTTGGGTTGCTTGATGTATCTGTCTGTATGTACACGGCCAGATATATCATATGCATGTAGCCAACTTAGCCAATTTAACAATTGTTTCGATAGGTCACATTGGTTAGCAGCTAAGCGTATATTGCGTTATTTGGCAGGTACAATTCATTATTCTCTATGTTTTCATAAGAATGAGAATTGGTCTATGTATGCTTATACTGACGCAGACTGGGCCAATGATATTACTGACAGAAAATCCTATACTGGCTATGTCATTAAATTGGGAAATTGTACAGTTAATTGGGAGTCTCGCAAACAAAGGTGTGTCTCTTTGTCATCGTGTGAATCAGAATACCTAGCAATATCTGATGTATGTAAAGATGTATCATTCATTAAGAGTCTTTTGTCTGAGATTTTGCCTAAACAAATTAATTGTATTGTATATAATGACAACCAAAGTGCTCAAAAGCTTTTACAAGCTAAGGAATACTGTCATAAGCGAACGAAACACATCGACATAAGGTACCATTATGTTAAAGATTTAATATCTAAAAATGTAATTAAAGTAGAGTATTTGCCTACAGACAAAATGATTGCCGATGTGTTGACAAAACCTTTAGGTAGAGTTAAGCATAATGAGTTTATCAAAGCTATGAACGTTTGTTAATACTTTCAATAACTAGAGCATATAAAGTAAGTTGTGATTGTACTCTAAATTTATATTAAGTATTTTTATCTGTTTTTTTTTTTGTATAAAAAGCTAACAGGTTTATTATTATTACTAGTATATGGTAGAGTCAATATGAATTTGTTTTAAATGTACATTCAATGTTTATTTGTGACATTTAATATGGTAGAGCCAAATTTAGTTGTTTCATGTTAGTTTTCTCTTTGAAATATTTGACTCTACTATGGTTATTATTTAGATAACAGTGTGCCCTTGAGGGGAAGTGTTGGAAAGTCAATGGCACACTTTATTAATTGACATGCTCGTATAGAGATGTCTTTAGAATATTTTTAGCTCTGGCAACTTGTGCGCTGTCATTCTCCTTTTTGCTATCACGGATCGACCGGTAAACATCTCATTAGATTTTACTCTCGATATTATAAGTTATTTACTTAATGTTAATGTCCTTATTGACGACTTTACATTTGTGCATTTTGGAAATACACGGAGTGTTAAAGGACGACGTTGTTTTAGTTCACTATCGCACCACTTCCTCCTGCTGCGTATGCACCCAGTGACGGGCTCTGCTTAACAACTTTTTTAACACCGTGCAATAAATAAAGAGACACTGTAGTTTATCATGTTGCTACTAGACTAATTTGCTGCAATAATGTAATGACAACATATTTTATTTACAATAACTTGAGGCAATGTACCAAGGATGCTGTTGGCATTTCCTCGTTGTATCGCAATGCTGATACGTTGTGCGAGGAAGCCGCCAGCTCTTCGCTCAACAGTTACGTCAACCAGAATACTTCACGATTTCTGCAAAAAACTTGTGCGCGCTCAGAACATAACCAGTTCATTATATTTAAATAGGAAAGAGATAAAGTACATGAAATCTATCTTCTTCCTCGCGTTGTCCCGGCATTTTTTGCCACGGCTCATGGGAGCCTGGGGTCCGCTTGACAACTAATCCCAAGATTTGGCGTAGGCTTTAGTTTTTACAAAAGCGACTGCCATCTGACCTTCCACCCCAGAGGGTAAACTAGGCCTTGTTGGGTTAAGTCCGGTTTCTTCACGATGGTTTCCTTCACCGAAAAGCGACTGGTACTTAAAATGATATTTCGTACTTAAGTTCCGAAAAACTCATTGGTACGAATCGGGGTTTGAATCCGCGACCGCGATTGCAAGACGCAAGCTCTTACCGCTATACATACATTATACATGAAATTTATAACAGTTTTGAATTTATTTGAATTTTGCTATCTCCAGTTACCCGGGAACAAGATGCATGTAACTGCGTCGAAATATCGGGAGCTCAAAAACAATATAAAAGTTAATCCCAGTTCATATCCCGGTTGATTTAAGTCTACATGAAATTTATATATTTAATATTTATGAAAAAAGATGACGATAATCACATAATCACTAGCAATCCTTACAAACATATCGCGAATCCCGCTTCACGCTTCGCAATACCTCCTTAATGAGTGCATATCCTAACAAAAGTAGGCCTAAGTGGTCGGACGACAGATAAAAAATTGGAGAGCACGTTTTAATAAGAGCACGGAAGCAAATGACTCGTTATAGAGGGCGACACTAGTGGGGAGGCTTTTGGCTTGCTCTCGTGGTCTAATGAGTGTAGACACTTGTGACTGTCAATACTTTTTTTATGATATAGGAGACAAACGAACAGACGAATCGTCTGATGGTAAGCGATTACCGTCCCCCGTGGACCTCTGTAAAACCAGAGGGGTTAGTGGTTTAAGATAGGAGTACGCTCTTTTCTTGAAGGTTTGAAGGTCGAAGTTGGTAGTTCGAAGGCGACAGTTTATTGTTTAACTGTGCGAGGCAGGAAGTTCCTGGAGAAACGCACAGTTGAGAACTGCCGACCATCTGAGTGGTTTTAATTATTATAAATTTATTTACATCTAGATATTTAAATAATAATAACTCGTTTACAATTGATTGACGAAAATATACGATAGGGTCATTTTTTAGAATGGACTTCAAAATGAAAATTTTGAGAATCAAGTGTTTGGCATTGTACGGATAGTGCTATAAAAACATTTAGTGATAGTGATAACGACTAAATCTTATATCGAATATCGCTATTATTTTTCATGAAAGACCTGATGTATAAAATATAATTTGCTCGCAACTTTGACCGAAAGACAAGTCACGTTTCCAAAATGTTATCTTCAATCATGGATCAAATTTGATTCATCATTTAGGCTAATTGTACTCAGATCAAGTTTTTGTTAACTTTACGGTTATATATACATTTTTTAACTGCTAGATGACTCGTCTCCTGATCAGTTTTCTGTTATGACAATGGTTGTAGTATTGTATTGTAATTTTTTTTAATCAATAATTGTACTTACAACTGTTTAGTTTTTGTACTGATCAGAAACTTTGCTGAATGCAAACTCGTGATATATAGTAAAGTTTAACTACAAATTACTTTGTTAAATTCCGAAGTCGAATATGGCTATATAACAACATCATTTATGGGCGTATTCTTATCACATTGCCGCAATACAATTAGCTACTTCCGATATCTTATTTACGCTCCATCTCTCCCTCTTCCAACCGAACCGCATTTGTTCTCGCAAATAAACCAAATAAACAACCAAGTCCGCACTGGACATTCACCACGCCTCTCGCCCATCCACACCAGTATATTTTGTGATATCTGTACACATATGTAGTTATTGGCGGTGAAACTAGGTCCCAGCGCGCACAAGTTTTTTGCAGAAATAGCGAAGCGTCTGGTTGAAGTAACTGGTGACCGACGAGCTGATACGGCTTCCTCGCACAACGTATCAGTATTGCGATACAACGAGGAAATACCACCAGCATCCTTGGTACAATGACTCAAGGGCCTATTTTAGATTTAAGCTAATTATAGTAATCCTCTGTATATATCCATTATTGTATATTGTTATTGTAAATAAAATGTTATACGTATGTTATTAAGTCAGTACAGAATTCAAGATACACTGGCCGAAGGGTCACAATGGGGGTAACATTTTGTGAATTAGCTAGATGCACTGCTAGCACGCGGTTGATTTTTATTCATTTGGCCTCGGTGGCCCAGGAGACATATCGGTGCCTTGGACGGGGAAATTGCATTCTGTACCCCTAATAATTCCTTTTCACGCAATGTTTTATAGTGCGGTCGGAGGTTTGTTTTTGCAATTGTCGTTGGGGTTTTGCGTTTGAGATCAAGTTGAAATGAAAATCGTGTCCTTCAATTAGGAAGAGTAAAACTCTGTAATAATATATTTAACAATAGTTAGTAACCCTTTTTTTTAACTAGAGATCGGATTCTAGGCGACAAAATGTAATGACCGTCAGGGAGTTCCTATATCGATATTTTTCGCACGTGGATGAGAAGGCGTGTGCCCGGCAGTGGGTCGTATATAAGCTGATATTTTTATTTATTTATATACAGTATAGTATAGTATAGTACAGTATAGTAAGCTATTCACAACTCACAAGCATTACACAAAATTCACGTTCAGTTAAAAGATTTAATCTGTGACCTATTTCGTATCTTATCACAGTGACAAACAACATGAAAGTCGCTAGAGACCTCATACTACTGTCACTGTGACAAGTACGAAATGGGTCACAAATTAAATCTTTTGACTGTACCTGCCTAATATAAAAATACATCGATCGATGTACATTATACATTATATTTACAAAAATACATGTTCTTAATAGACTTGCTACAAGATAAGCCATAGACAGTCGAGTTAACGTCCATAACCGAAATTAATTTAAGTTCCCTGAAATAATGAATTCCCGTTAACTTCATTAAGATACCCGCATACGTGTAATTACAATGAACTGAGGAATCTTAATTGTTGGATTGGTAAGTGACACACAGAAGGCAAGATTACCGAGCAAAATCAACTGCAGGCAACTGAGAATGACCCTTTCCATTTCAATAATATTTAACAACAAAAAACCAACTTTAAAGTTTAAAAATCAATAAATCACATTTATAATTTAACGACCGGTCTGGTCAAGTGGGTAGTTACCCTGCCTATGAAGCCGATGGTCCTGGGTTCAAATCCCGGTAAGGACATTTATTTGTGTGATGGATGACTTGATGAGCACAGATATTTGTTCCTGAGTCATGGATGTTTCTATGTATTTAAGTATTTGTACAATATATATATCTTTTTCTGAGTACCCACAACACAGCCTTCTTGCCTTACCGTGGGACTTACAATTAGTCAATTTGTCTAAAAATGTCCCTATAATATTTATTTATTTATTTATTAACCCGGTCTATAGCTAATTTATTTTATTAACTTTATTTACCGACGTTTTGACACAGGCACCACTGGTCAAGGTCGCCTAAATCATTGTTACCTATCAGTAGGTTAACTTTTTTATACTACGTCGGTTGGTGGTAAGCAGTCTCCGTAGCCTATGGACGCTTGCGACTCCAGAGGTGTTGCACGTTGCCTACCCTAACACTCCGCACCCTCGATGAGCTCTGGCAACCTTACCGGCTGGAACACAACACTATGAGTAGGGTCTTGTGTTATTCGAGTTCACTATAAATGGTGATTTTCTATGTTTTGAAGACAATATAGTAATAGTTATGTTGGCGACACCTGTCGGCGTGCCTGTGAAACTTTGCTCCGGCATCGAGCGCAGGTGCAAAGGCAGCGTTTCCGGCCTCAACCTGCCAGTACCTGCTGACTTCCTTCAAGCTACGAGGCAGCTACCTGGGCGGGGCGGTTTGGTGTATAAAAACCATTGAATTCCTGACGCCTCCGAGTGAAGTACTATTCACGGTTAAATTCGGTATCATTTTGGTTTGATTTATGGCTTGACGTACGTATCCCTGATTGTTTAAACAATTAGGTATCATATGTTTTTCATATTAAAATATGTAAATATCTTAGAATGTGTGTAAATTCCGTTTGTTAAATAATGTGTATATTCCCACCTAATGATTTCGTGTAATTACTCAATAAATATAATAAAGTTTATGTTCTGTGTTCTCATGTTTATTTTATTCTAGATAACAGTAGAACAGATCACAGTTATGACATAATTTTATACCAAACAGCAATATGTATTTGAATATTGTATGTTATATATTACTTTTGTTCTATACTAATCACTTAATAGATGAGACTTTATTACCATTAAGTCTTACAAATAATTTACACAATTACTTACATTAAGTAACTAAGTCATACCCGCTCCTTATCGCTTCCGGTGCAAAAGTGCCCATAATGCTCACGGTATTACCTCGCTGGATGGCTATGGACAGCCTCTGCACCAGAAACGATTCGGAGCGGGCGGGCGGGTTATGACATGAATTTTTACTGTAATCCTCGAAGCTACATTTTGTTTTTAGTGTGTTTTTTTATTTATCTTCTTACATTTATTTGATTTTTTCTCTACGTTACGTATTTTTGAGTTTATTAGAAAAAGATGCTCAGGGTATTCCTCTGTGTGTCACATAGGGGCCGTTATTCAAGATCACATAATGGGACGAATATATGGGTTACCTTCGGCCAGGGGCCAAACAATAAGATATTACGCCTCATTGTGGCCCAAGACAATGCTGATCCGCCACGGCTTAAAATGGCCCATTCTTAGCCCATATTAGACGGATTAGCGGCCTTTTAGCGTATTGTGGATTAATTTACATTGTAAGGCAGAATTTGTGGACGAGCAAATTGTGATCCCATAGATACCTTATGTGTACACATATTTGCATTTCAGTAGGTATGAAGCTAACTTAACATTATTAGATGGGATGGCTATTGTTTATAATTATGTAACTTCCAAATTAAAAAAAAATATCCTTTTATCCTTTTTATGTTAAGTGATACCTATGAGCTCGGAGGATTTAACAACTGTGCCCCTAGTGTAAATTTAGTCGATAGCGAAACGTGACGTACGCGTTTGCGTTAAGTCTCATTTTGTATGGGTTTTTGAACAGCGCGCCAAGCGAGACGTTTTGGAAAGTCAAAAATCTTATACGCAATGACACTTAACGCAAACGCGTACGTAACGTTTCGCTGTCGAAAATATTTACACTAGGGGTACTGGAGTCGTCTTTAAGAGCTTACCCCTCGGTTGAAAATCTCGGCCAATGGTCATAGTTATTTTATGGACTTTTTTTTATACCACGACGGTGGAAAACAAGCATACGGCCCGCCTGATGGTAAGCAGTCACCGCAGCCTATGGACGCCTGCAACTGCAGAGATGTTACATGCGCGTTGCCGACCCTACATGCGCGTATGTGCGCGTAGTTGCGGACTGACATTTATCTGACATGGCTATTTGTATGTTTCGTACAAATAACCATACATTTGACGTGCCCATCCTCTGCACAAATCAGCAGACTGTTTTGTACAGAAAATTACAGACAAGGCGTCTCCAGTTGTGAAATCCTGCAAAGATCTTAGCTGTAGTTTTTGCTCAAGAATACAAATAATACAATCATAATACATTTATTTTAAAACTTTGCCGTTTAATTTATATCAGTTAAGTAAAAAAAGTTTCACTATGATATTAGGAAGCGTTGTTCAATTTTCAAAACATACTTACAAATATATATATTTTTTTAATGGTTCAAAGGTTGTTTTTAGACCGCTTCCTTTTTCCTTACAATATATTTCAATACTTACATACGACTATAAGTTTAGCAGTCTGTTATTACTACTCTTTGATTCTTTAGTCTTTTTTGCATATCCACCTGAACTCCAAAACTCCTTTAAAAAGTTATTGCATTATACAGCTTATCGGTTTCCCAGTGATATCTAATTCATAGCCACAGCGGAAGGCCGAGTCCTTCCAGTATGACGCCAAATGAGAAAAGTTCTCAACAAAATTCACTGTTCGCGAGTCAATATTAACTACAACCCAGCAGCATTTCATTTGCGGCTGCTGAAATAAATATCTTTCGAATTTGATCTTTAAATCAATTGCGTACGACGCAAGTGAATTTTAGTTAGGGGCAATGCTGCGCCAGTGGTAACCGCTTTCCGATGAAGTTTTTCTAATATGGCTGTCGGTGTTGATAAGCCGCCTCTATGTTTTGTTTGAACTGGCGATGGTGAAATATCACTTTGATTTTAAAGCATCAGTTTCGACGTTTAAAAATACAGTGCTTTTTGACAATGTCGGAATATTGTTTCATCATGTAGTAGAAAGACAACCTGAGGAAGTTACTTGCATACGAGTACGTCTCTGATAAAAAACAGATAATCTTTAAATATCACTAGAGCTTATACATTAATCATTAGTATTTGTGTTAGGTGTACAATAAATAAATAATTAAATCTTTTGGCCTTACTTTCTTGAAAGTTACTCTTAACATAAAGCCTCAATAGTTGTATATAATTAGGAATTAATCCATGTTTTCTCATTCCCGCTAATCTAGATGTTATATGCTCGATTTACTTTAAAAAAAAAAGATTTATTTTATAGTGCTTCTTATTGCATGGGTACCCTAAACTATTACTACTACAGCAATCGGGATACTTGCAGGTACTCTGACCTAACCAGTTCATTACGATGCTTCCTCTTTGACAGCCTCAACCCAAGTGAACGAGCCTGTCCAACATTTACCGTGTCCCCACCACCTGCTAAAACTACCGTGTTTTGACATAATGTTAAATCGTGTTCAGTATAATGTTATTTTTCCAACTACCCCTGTATTAATCGGGGTAACATAATAATGTTGTCACGGTATAATTATTATTTAACTGCTATCTTAAATGTAAACATAAATAAATCATGACATTCGGCCATCCAACTTCGTGCATGACTCCGGCGCACGAACCTTCTCACTAAAAGCTAGATCGATTTAAATCTTACACCAACCGTGAAAAATTATTTAAAGCGTGAAAACAGTTTCTAATGAAGTAAATTGAAACTTAACTTATCACAATTGATACATTTACATAATCAGGAAATGTGTTAAATAAAATTATAATGAGATACATGAAAATAATATCATGACATTCGGTCTTCTGTTTCCCCTTGTTCATATAACTTACTACTATGCCGTGACATTAGCATTTTGCTACGTTAATGAAAAATCTTAATACCTGTTGTTAATTTCGTATAACTAAAAAAAAACAGACAAAGCTCAGTTTTTATTATGTATAAAGTTTGTTTTGTTTTCTCAAAAAACCAAACATTACTTCTGTCCGTTAAAACTTGTCTTTGATTTAATTCAATACCCGTTGTTTTACAGGCAAAAGTGGTTCGACTTCAGCACTATCTGTTTCATTTCAGTTCTACATTTAACAATCAAACCTTTCTTGACCCAATACTGTATTATACTACATTGCGTTAATGTAGACTTCATCTTACTCCATTCATGTATTAATCGTTACGTAACGTAGCAATAGGTTAGAGATAATATTTAACCCCTAAATGGCTTTAACTCTGAAGTCGACGTGACAATCTTTATAGTCATTAGTCCTGTGTTCAGCTCAAAACTATTAAGTTCAGTTGAAATTTTACACATTTACAATATTATGTCTCTGGATCCATATCTGCACGTGAAGTGTCAAACTTATATAAACGTATAATTGGATTGTTATAGGTAACAATACCTATAACAATGTTCAAGTTTTTGTACTTTTTTATTTAAAAGGTTGCTCTGATTGTTAATAATACTACTCATTTCATAATGGGTGTTCGTATGCCAATAACACACGACAATTTCTTTATTCAAATGCCACCTTGAATAACATCGCTTTCAGAGGCTATTATACAACTCTGCTAGGGGTGATACTAAAGTGTCCTTGAGGTAATTAAATTTTGTGTCTTGAAATTTCAAAGGATGCCAAACATTTTGCAAAAGTTTCAGTTTCAATAATTGGTTGTATTTATACATTAACATAAGATTCCCGTATACTGCTTTTAAGGTGACTAAAGCACTGCTAGATACGCCTTTGACATCAATGTAAAATGACAAGTGTCAATACTAAAAACTCAAGTTCATTTAATTTAAACAATGATTGAAACTACCAAATCAAATTATTGTCATATCCAATAAAATCCATTTTTTTCTTTATATATATATTTTTTTCTAGGACTACATCTCTGCCATAATATATTGTTCATGTCATTGATCGAAGTTCACATTTTTATTAATATTATCTTGCCTTAAACCTCTACGAACTTTTTTTTTCTTCCAATATCTTGTATTACTTTTGTAAACAATATAAATTATGATAATTAGCAAACCATAACAGATATATCTTTACTAAAAGGACAATAACCCCAAATGTGCCTCATGGCATTAAGTCCGCCTTTTAATAAATAAGGTTTTCTTTTGTGCAATAAAGATTAAATAAATAATTGTTCTGTCAAACCTATATCTATAGCTTATTTGGGCGTTACTTGTTATTATCGTCAGGTAAATACTATATTAACTAACTATCCTCATTAAGCTTATTACATACAATTTATTGCGTATTTACCTTGTAACGCTACTAATAACTCTACAGATACGTCAAATCTCTATCGTCTATGCACTCTTTTCTCACACATCTCTTTTTCATTCGTTTTTTTTTTTTATAAATTATACATCGTTTTTTACTACTTCCACTTTTGAATTTCAGGAACTACGTAGCAGTTTAAAACGTTTTCTGGATATCTGTATCATATTTTTATACTTTCAACTTGCGAAATATGACCATGTACATTTGCGTTCAACTCAATTATCTTATCTGTCCCGTCGTAATTATCTAACTTTAACATCGCTACTAACTGATGCTGTTACAACGCATACTCCCATAGGTACTACAAGTACAAATTATATTGAATCGTTCGAACTGAACAGCGCGTTTGCTAAGTTTCAAGTTTAGTTATGTAAATATAACTTCCAACCAATTCTAGATAATCACCATTCAATCTGCAAACAAAAGATTCGTCTCTCTATTGATCTTTCTGAATAATTGTTCCTTTATCTTCCCTGTTTCCCTACGTAATCTACATTTAGGGCAATTATCATCATCTACACTCAAGTGCCTACTTTTTTTCACTTGTTAGCCTTTGTCACAAATCCCATGGATACAACAAATCGTTTGCAATATGTCCGATCTGTTGTTTACTTTACAATCTCGACTATTCAAAATCTGTTTACCTGAGATACTCTTGTACTGTCTGAAGTCTACTCTATACTATATTTGTTCTATATTTAAGTCGTACAGTAAAACATATTTATTATACTATAACATTTGGTATTTTGGTAATCTCCATAGGTAGGTATACATATGCTTATATAGGCACTATCCTGTTACTGTTTATTTGTTAGCACTTATCACTTCAACATTATGCGTCCATCTGCATTCATTAGTTTTATTAATAATAATTAGTTTTATTTAACGGAATATCTCGTTTAATCCATGATAATTACCTCTGATCTCTTATTTAATGCATTTCTATACATTTAACACCTTTTTATTCGAATAATAATTAAAGTTACTTCAAAATTATGATAGTTAGAACTTCGTGTGCATAAAATATACTCATACAACAATGTCTCTATTGTCTAATGTCTGTACAATATCTCAAAATGCAATATGAATATCGTCTAATCTATCGAAACATGAAAATAATTAACAATTATTTAAAATTTCACATATATATATAAAGATATTTCTTCTAATACTGATCATCAACAACATCGAGTTAATTATCCCAAAAGTTTAATCAATTTCACGAACTCGCTGTCACAAGAGTTTGCGACTCAAAAATTCAGTCAAAAATACTAAACATCCATAGCCAATATAAGATGTCAAATGTTATCACAATTTCATTTTACTATTTTTAATACTATCATATTTAGCTTGTTGGATACTAAAAAGGAGCTACAACTCTAACACATGTATCTTTCCTCAATATAAGTAGTCATTTAGTCAACTATGTTGTTCTGAGTGGATTAAATTGAACAAAAGTTTATTTTTACATCGATAAAGCGACGTGTATACTATAATATTTACAAAAGCTCAACTAAACATGGATAGGTTTATTAGCATCCACTTCATTTGATAAACTCCTGATCATCAGCTAACTCGAATCAGTCAATCGTGTCATGTCTTTTAAATATTTGATAGGATACAATCATCTTTCTATACTCCTATTTTGTTCCATATTCCTCTCGATATCAATTATAAAGAAACAGCTGTATGTTATAACATACCCAATCT
This sequence comes from Cydia pomonella, assembly GCF_033807575.1. NCBI lineage: Eukaryota > Metazoa > Arthropoda > Insecta > Lepidoptera > Tortricidae > Cydia > Cydia pomonella. The sequence continues at coordinate 14,953,769 of NC_084722.1, read as the reverse complement.
CTCTGCTCTATTGTTTTTGTCTTTTTTCAATAATTTTAATAATTCCTTTCTTTTACTACGTTCAACACTTATTTATTAGTTATCCTATTGTTCGAACATATGCGTTAAATTTTTTCAGGCATCATATTTTCAAATCTTCTATTATACCTCTATCTTGTCGCCTCTCTTTTTTTTTTAACTGTTTGGGTCATTATTTACGTTTCTGTTTCTCATTTCACTATCGACTCACAAGAGATCACGAATTGTTCTACTATAAGTAAGCTAACAAACTACAGCAAACTTTTGCAATACTGTTTCGTGTCTTAATTATTGGTTGCAGTAAGAAAACCCAGAATTCATTTATGACAATACTACTAGCTTGTAGTTAATTTCATGTTCAAACTGGGTAACTTGATACTTTAGTCTGTAATGACATCACCTGTAAACAGTTTGTCAATAAAATATTTCTATTCTAATTTAACTATGCATTTTGTCCACCTCTCAAAAAGATTACTCACACTGCTCTGGTCTATCCATTATAAGTCTCTTTATCCCGTCAAATGACAATTATTTTCTGTTATATTTATCAATCTCGTATAAACTTTCAATATCTTTTTCTCTAGTATACCGGCTTCTGCTTACCTACCTAAGTACCTCGATACTTTTCAATTTCCTGCTTAAAGGCAAATCTCTTTACTCGAAAGAAAGAAAGAAAACCTCGATCTGTGTTAGAACTCAGTCACTTTACGTACTTGCTACTGTATCATTACTCACGACGGTTTAAATTTCTGCAGTTCAGTTTTGGATCACTATATCAAACTCAAGAGCCTTAATCAATGCTCAAGCAACGCATTTATGTTCAATTACGTTCTTCATCTGGCTCAACACCCGAAATTCAAACAACTGTTTTTTCCTAGAAAATAAGAAAAACTTCCCCAAATTCTAACAATTTTTTTGTAAAAAATATTAATTGTAACACACATTTCAATCGAACAATAGTCACAGACATACAGTATCTGTTCTCTATGTACAACTTGTCTCTCTTTTCATTTTAGCATCTATTAATAGTATTAACCATTTCAATCGGACAATGCTCACACACATACAATATGTTTTCTATGTATAACTTATCTCTCTTTTCATTTTACCATCTATCATTAGGTAGATGTAAACCATTAGGTTTTGTTATACTTTTTTTTTTTACTTCATTTCATAAAATAAAATATTTGATACTCTGTATTATAGAATTTAACGGAGATCAAACTTAATTTCGATCTAACTTGTAATCAAGACGCTGTCTTACATTTTACCCACTTATACTTTATATTCTCTTCTCACAAGGCCACTGTAAATTCTATATCTAAAAAAATCGCGTAAGTATATCTCCACACACGACAGTCGTGAAACTGCCAGCGTCGATAAAAATCTATAATTCTTATCTTCATAAGAGTGTAATTTCACTAATTCATCCTTCGTTTGATTCATCTCTCCAAAATTTGAGGCGTATGCTCAGGGTTATTTTAATTTCAACCATATATAAAATAAAAAAATATATGAACCATTTCAAGAGAACGAACGTTCGCTACAAACGTTCCGTTTTTTTCATATTTCACTTACAGCTCTCACAAGTCACTATTGTGATTCTGTATCTCCGTTTAATCAATACATACGTATGCTTGTTGGAATTAAAAATCAATATAAGCTACAAATTACTTTTTTTTATTATCATTCCATCAATAACCAGTTGCATTCTCGTCATCGTACTAAATACTGTAAATATTACTTGCAATGTCACGTTAGAATATAATTTATGAACAATCAAAGAAAAGATTAGTCATCTTATTTGGACTAAAAAAAAACATCCGTCTCGTTCTCGCGACCACCATACTCAAATCTTTAGCAACTAGTCATACAGAATTCACCATTCGCACATTCGCATTTTATAATTCGCAATTTCAATGTGTACACTTCCGTCAAAAAACAAACAATTTCATCTAATTCTCAACATCCGTGACGAACCCTCACGTCAAACAAAAATAAAATATTAAGATGTACTCTCACGTACTTTAATGTTTACTTTCCTTGACGCACGCTCACTTCACACAAAAATCGAATTTCAGATGTACTCTCACGTCAAATAACTTCTAACTACCTTGACGTATGCTCATGTCAAATAAAAAACAATTTCCTTGACGTGCTCTCACGATAAACAAATATCAAATTTAAAACGCACGCTCACATCAAATAAAAATCAAATTTAAGACGCACTCTCTCGTCAAATAATTGTCAACTTCCTTTACGCACACTCACGTCAAGCACAAATCATATTTCAGACGAACTCTCACGTCAAAAAATTTCCTACTTCCATGACGCATGCTAACGTCAATCGATAATCAAATTTTAGACGCACTCTCACGTCCAACAAAAGTTAAATAACTTGATTGAACAATAGTTATTTGTACAACAAGAAAGCAAAGTTTGATATTTCTTCGAGTGCTTGTTTTGATTGTATAATAAAATACGTAAAATATGGTGTTTTTATTAAATTTTAATCTTTTATTTCATTAATTAATTATTACGAATGAAGACTCGTAGGGTGTTTTGGAACGATGCGGTCTGACTTATTTCGGGGGTCTATTATAAACCGTCAATATACCGTTGAATTACGTATGCACTTTTTTTTGTTCAAATATTCCGAACTTGTATTAGGCCCCGCTCGTTGAAATGACATTCGACTCTAAAGGTCACTTGAATGTTATTTTGTCTCACTCGGTGAGCAAAATGTGATTTTGCTCACTGTTTTTAAGCAGCAAATTACCCCTGTTCGAGCTGCTGACGTGATAAAATATTTTCATCAGTGAAACAAACAAATTCGTTATAAATTATATTTCTTTCGCTCTTTGTTGTCTTTAACAAAACTATCATCTGGCACTGACACTGAATAGTTCTGTATACAACAAACTCTCAATACTCGCTCTCATGCTAATAAATATATTATTTATTATTGTCATACAAAAACTTGAGTTAGGTAACTTCTCTTAAGTTATCTTCGCTTATGTTAAGCTACCATAATGCTCTCTCACATTGTTATTATATATCGTGTACCTGCGTAACTTTAAATCATACTAGTAGACCATATGATTGACCAGCAATTTTACACAGACTCTGCATGAGTTTAATTATCATAACTTCTTTCCAAGTTCTATATTGTCGTTTAATACTAAATAAGTGATTTAGAATCAATGCATTTAAATTTACACACTGTCAAAATCCATTGTCACATTATACATAAGTATAGTGTCATTTAACCCAATTAAATTATCTCATTAATAAAAAATATAAAAAGGATTGTCTATTTCAGGCTTCTAGCCCATAACAAATCTCTTTATGTTTCATTAAGATCTCTTAGATACGCTCATTTAAAATTACTAGTACCTGGGCGACCGAGCTCCGCTCGGCTACAACTATCCATTGCAATATGGTGGCGTATAATAGGTGATAATCTACATAAACTTAAAAAGTAAAATGTGAACTGACAATTATTATTATTTACAATCGAATTCAACCTTACAGCACTTGTCACAGAGTAACGCCATCTATTGCCAATTTCTCTTATTACATAGCTCATTTTTTTACCAAACCAAACCTGTCCAAAACAATAAAAATTAAAAATTATATATAAACTTGAACATATAAAAAAAACAAAGGTTAGTCACCGGGCGAGATTCGAACCCGTAACACTCGTTTCTAGCCGTCCGCGTCCCAACCCGCCGGACCAGACGGACAGTGGCCAGCAACACGAAATCAGCGACCACATTCTGCGTCGAAAGAAAAACGCATGAAAACTCGAAAACACGCGCCTTCTCAAACACAAGACTAATCTAGACCGACTGTACACCCCCAAAAACCCCCATATACTAAATTTCAGCGAAATCGCCAGAGCCGTTTCCGAGACCACAGAAAACTATGTATATATACAAGAATTGCTCGTTCAAAGGTATAAGATAATGCAACGTCAGAACGTTATGTCAAACTATCATCTTCTAATTTACATACGCTCATGTAAATTTACCATAATGTACGCTCACATTATGAAGAACTATCATCATCTAATTTACTTACACTCAAGTAAATTTACATAATGTACGCTCACATTATGAAAAACTATCATCATCTAATTTACATACGCTCATGTAAATTTACCATAATGTACGCTCACATTATGAAAAACTATCATCATCCAATTTACATACGCTCATGTAAATTTACCGTAATGTACGCTCACATTATGAAGTACTATCATCAAATTTACATACGCTCATGTAAATTTACCGTAATGTACGCTCACATTATGAAGTACTATCATCTAATTTACATACGCTCATGTAAATTTACCATAATGTACGCTCACATTATGAAGTACTATCATCTAATTTACATTCGCTCATGTAAATTTACCATAATGTACGCTCACATTATGAATCTGCTATTCTATTTTACTACTACCAATTCACTGATTTCGTATAGATTTAACTAAAACTGCTGCATTGAACATAAATCATGACGTGTACAACAATGAAATACATAAATGCTTTTAAAAATTCTTATCAAAGAAAAAAATATATAGGAAAGCATAACCTATTCCATGTGTAAAAATGACAAAACTAATTTATTTCTGGTCATGATGCCTCATATACTGATGTCTTAAAGGAACTTTTATTATCATAATATATATTTAATTAACTTTCTTGGGCCATCATATGATTTACAACAATCATTTAATATTATCTGTCTAAATTATCATAAATTCATTATCTATCACAATAAACTACCAGCCAATTTATTGTTTTCAGTTGCTTGCAAAGAAGTGGTAAGATATACTTCTTAATGACTATTTTTACTCACGAGTTTTAAAGCTACCTGCAACTTCATCATGCATTTTTTTAAATTGCTTATACATATAATAGTTACTTACAAGCAGTCGCCAAAAACATATCTGAAGCATGTAAATCGTCCTAAACTCATGAAATAAAATACTTTTTATTTCTATAACTTACGTTTCATAAAACTTAGGAATCAAAATAAATCTCAAAATCCCAATGTGGGTTAGTGGTACGTTAACACTTCTGATTTATAGTGCTTCTTATTGCATGGTTACCCTAAACTATTACTACTACAGCAATCGGGATACTTGCAGGTACTCTGACCTAACCAGTTCATTACGATGCTTCCTCTTTGACAGCCTCAACCCAAGTGAACGAGCCTGTCCAACATTTACCGTGTCCCCACCACCTGCTAAAACTACCGTGTTTTGACATAATGTTAAATCGTGTTCAGTATAATGTTATTTTTCCAACTACCCCTGTATTAATCGGGGTAACATAATAATGTTGTCACGGTATAATTATTATTTAACTGCTATCTTAAATGTAAACATAAATAAATCATGACAATATAGTAATCTTGATCGTCAAATGAAAAAATAATCATAAGACCTATTATAGTATGACATAAACGTTTTTTATACATTCCATAATTTACAGAGACTACCGACTTAATCGAAATTCGTAAACTTCAACTCCTACTCGATTATAAGAACATGTATTCTGACAATAAATCGCCGCCATTTTTCTCTCGAACAGTATCTGTGACATTTCCCAGTTCCCTCGTAAAATACCCGGCAAACGGCATACACTATGCACGCCCGATATTGTTTCGTTGAATTTTAAATTTCGAACTCTATGCTTCCGGGGACTCGTGTTCGAGGTATGAATATGTTTTGGGTTGGGCGAAGGTAAAAAACAACATGAGGAAATGATATATTAAATAAAATAATAATCATTAATTTTTTTACTCTTCTATTTTGGGTGTATTATTGGTGGGAAAGTCTAGTTAGAATAAGAGTTATACCTACATTGATTATAAGAATTAGAAGTGAATACATATTATTATCAAATCATGTCTAATAATTAAATACAACTAAATCTATTCTGTAACTAAAAAACTAGTTTTCACTGAAATACATTTTCGAATAGTCGAAGCTAGTTTTTACCATGGCACCTTACGATAACTAGCCGGCTGAAAACCCCCAATAAAAACTAGTTTTCACGCAGGCGATTCGGAAAACTACTTTTAAGTGAAAACGCGATTCACTAAGGCGTTACCGAAAACTAGTTTTAATTAGGGAAAACGCGTTTACACTAAAAACTTTTACAGTAACATAATATACACACAAATATGCAGTCCACCAATGTGCAGTACCTACCTAGATAGAAAAAATATCAAACGGCAATATATGGTGACAGACGGACAGTTGAGTCTTAGTAATAGGTTCACGTTTTTACCATTTGGGTACGGAACCCTATTAAATATATGATGGTATCAAAGTACACGGTGTATTTTGCAATAAGGCATTTCTGTTACGAATGACATTTAATTTTCTTTTGCAATCCTGCACCAAACTGTCTCTGTTTAGCCCAATAGTTGATTGGTAGAGAATGCCTTAAAGATTGAGTTTTCTCACTTAAAAAAAGAAACAAAGTAACGTCAACAAATATAATTTCATAAAGCGATCAAACCACCCTAATACGAACTGTTGAAATCTTTGTTCCTAACTCTATAAAAATATTATTGATGTCGAACAAACTGAGCATATGTTTTCATCCCTTCTTCGGAAAGCCCTTTCGGACACCGGGCAATGGGGCCCTTGGGGCTACATTCACTTTCATTCAATAGACTTCCAATTTTAAGGATATTTCGGCATTTGAAAGGGCATTATGACGATACTTCCCTTCGGTTTCGAAGAAAGGCGTAGGGGATGTGAATTGCTACAGAAAAAAATACAGTTATAAATTTAAGGGAATATTTCTCGTCTTGTAACCATTTTAAAAAATTGGCATGTGACAAGTAAATATGAGCAGGTACCTATGTTGAATTCACAATCTTTTCTTTTAAAATATCATAGATAGATCGTTTATTCAGGACGCCTAAACATAAAAACAACTTGATTAAAACATTGCCACAAAAAACACTGAGGCACTTTCAGAACAGAAATCATGGGATCATATTTAGCCTACTTTCGTTCGCCCCTCCCCCTTGGTGATATTTTTGGTGATTGGAAAGCTACCCTCAATTAAAAATCACGTGTATATATTTATCAATGTTTATATTAGCTTTTAATCTTTTAAAGTTGGAACGATATTTTTTTGGGTAATTATACCTACGCTTAGAGCGGATTATTTTGATTAAAAAAAAGTTGTCGAGTTATTTCGTTGCTTTTGGGTTTCCCACTGTGTAAAAAAAACACACGTCATGTATTCTCGGATTCTAGGGCTATAACCGCGAAAATCGAAGTTCGTGAATTGCGGGCATTTTTTCAGAGACTCTATTTATCTTTGGGCAGGAGCACCTGCATGCCAGCTTGGACCCTTCGACTCAGTTCAAAGGCGCGCTGTACGAATCATTGACGATCCCAAACTCACAAGCAGTATTGAACCTTTAAGTCTAAGGAGAGACTTTGCCTCCTTGTGTGTGTTCTACCGCTTGTACAATGGGCTGTGCTCTGAGAAATTGTTTGACATGATGCCAACAGCCACTTTCTATCACCGCACCGCTTGCCATCGGCAGGGTGTTCATCCTCACACCTTAGAACCTAAATGGTCGCGTACTGTGCGGTTCAAGAGGAATTTCCTCCCGCGGATGCTCCGGCTGTGGAATGAGCTCCCTTCCGAGGTTTTCCCGAAGGTCTACAGTATGGGGTTCTTCAAAAAAGGAGTGTACAGGTTTTTAAAGGGTCGGCAACGCGCATGTAACACTGGAGTTGCAGGCGTCCATAGACTGCGGTGACTGCTTACCATCAGGCGAGCCTTATGCTTGCTTGCTACCGTCGTGGTATTAAAAAAAAACTCTATTTACGTCTTAGTGAAAGTAAAAGAAAAAGATCCCCGCAATTATCGAATTTCGGTTTTCTCCCAAAAGCATGCGACTGTAATCTACACAAATTAAAATATACCTTACTAAAGTTACTAATATCACATACATTTTTTAATTACCTAGTGACAAAAACAGACACCTACGATTAAAACATTTATTTTTTGTTTAAACAACTGTAATAACCAGTGGGATAACAAGTTGAAATGTTAATATCAGGGTAATATGGATACGCCACTGAGCGTAATAATGATTGAATTGTTCAAGAAATGCTATTTAAATAAAGGTAATATATTTATAACGTATACTATATTAAATAAACGTTATTAAGGTCATTCACCACGAGGTGGCATCCTAAACGCCAATCACTTAGCGATCACTTAGCGATCTTGTTATTTTTTAACATTCTTAGTTTTAAAATTAATTACCAAATAAAATAGAACAGAAATTTGAAAAATTAAGTGAATTTTATAGACACCATATAGCAGTAAAAATTATATGACATTTTATCTACCTTAATTCAGTAAATACTTCTACGATAACTATTAATACCATACTAAGAAACACAGATACCGTGTCCAAAGTTTAATAGATTATTCTTAAACCTTATTGCAACGAGACAGGGCCTAACAATGTTCAATTAAGTAAGTATATTGATGTCGGTTTATGTGTAGTGTTGTCCTACTTGCACATCGTTAACCATATCGGTAAACAACTATAAAAATAAATTTGGAGCTAATGATGTAGACAATATGATTACACAAGTGGCCTACCTATCAGACATAATACAAATAACTTTATCACAATAAGATACGCGTACATTGGGTTACCAGTCGCATTTCGATATTCCTACAAGACAGATATGAGTTTCTCCGGTAAAGTGGTGCTAGTGACGGGTGCGAGCTCCGGTATCGGTGCAGCTGCCGCCATTTTGTTCACAAAAGAAGGCGCCCGAGTCGCCATCGTTGGTCGAAATGAAACCAAACTCAGCAACATCGCACAGCAATGCACGAAGAAAGGAGAACCACCTCTTGTCATCAAAGCGGATATTTCCAACGAACAAGAAGCGAGCACTATAGTAAAACAGACTGTCGACAAGTTTGGTAAATTGGATGTCCTAATCAACAACGCTGGCTTTTCCAAACAGGGCTCGCTACTCGACGGAAAGATTCTAGAAGCATACGATGATGTAATGAAAACTAACGTCCGAGCTGCAATCCATTTGACAACCCTGGCAACTCCTCATTTGATAAAAACAAAAGGAAACATCATCAACACGTCCAGTACTGGGTCTCTTCACGTCCCTCAAGTACCAACGCAAGCTACTTACTGCATTTCTAAAGCAGCTTTGGATCATTTCACGCGCTGCGCTGCCTTAGAACTGGCACCTTCAGGCGTTAGAGTGAACAGCGTCAATCCAGGACCAGTGAGGACAGATATTCTGGAAAATTCCGGCATACAAAACCCCGATGCTGTGTGGGAGAAATTGAAAAGTGGTACAGCCCTGAATAAGCTTGGAGAGCCCGGAGAAATAGCTGAACTCATGTTGTTTTTGGCCAGTGACAAGGCGAGGAGCATTACTGGGTCTATTTATGTGTCTGACAATGGATTTTTGCTTAAAAATTAGTGAACCGAAGTTAAAGAATCTTATTTTTTCAAAGCAAACTATTATGCTTGGGTACTTTTGAACGTAACATTTTTATGTATCACAAAAATATATTATTTAAAAAATGTTTGTTTTTTTCCCTTTTAAGCGATTTCTAACAATGTCTGTCTGTGTGTTACTTCTTCACAATTAAACCGCTGAACCGATTTAAATAGATGAAAGGGTATATCCGTAATTTTCTTGAAATCTTGTAGTATTTTAGCGTCAATATTTGGTGAAAATAGCATCCTAAATTTGGGCAAATAAATCGCCGAAATTTCAATAAATTTGACGTCTGGGGCTGATTTTCCATACTTAAACCGGCCATACTCTTTGGCATGAAGGTAGTTTGAGGCCCGAGGAAGAAAGTAGGATAGTTTTTATCAATCCTCATCATCATCTTCCACGCAGACAAGTCACGGACACAAACAAGTAACAAGTAACTCATATACCATCATCCTACCATATGGATCGAATATTGACGTACATAACTACACACACACACACACCACACTTGACCCTACTCATAGTGTTGTGTTCCTGCCGGTGAGTAAGGTTGCCAGAGCTCCACGAGGGGGGTGGGGTTAGGGTCGGCAGCGCGCATGTAACTCCTCTAGAGTTGCAGGTGTACATAGGCTACGGAGACTGCTTACCATCAGGCAGGCCGTATTCTTGTTTGCCACCGACGTAGTATAAAAATATATTTTTATACATACTCGTATATATTTTTTAATCTAATTTCTATAAAGAAAAGTAGCTCCTGTATGTAACTACATAATTTCTATAGTAATTTAAATTGTGTTTTTTCTTAGTTAATGAATGTTAATTATAAGATGTAATATTTTGAAAAGATGTGTCCCGCCGAGTTTCTTGCCGGTCCATATTGGGATACCCTCCTCCAATTGAGGGGGGATTTTAATCTTCTCGGGTCAGAGGTGTAGGTAGGGTTAGAGCCGGTGTAGCTTTATTTGACGTTCATAAGCTCATTGTAATATGCCTACGTGAATAATAAACTATCTTTATCTTAGAATTAATAAACTAGTAACTCTGTGAGCTGTAAACCTTGCGACAAGCTTAGAAAATGTAAAAGTGAAAAATGCTTAGTTCGTGGAATCGTTATCACAGTGAACTCACAATTAATGGTCTTAAGCGCCATAGACGTATTGGCTTTTCCAAAAACTGAATCGACAAAAAAAAACTGTGTAATCATAGAATATGGTCACAAAATTTCACGGGAATCGGTCAGGAATTGCGACCTGTAGAGCAGAACATCTGGACATATGAAAGCAAAATGGCCGACTCAAAACGGGGACCTTGGCTAACGCTCAATAAACAAACCTAATGATCATTACAAACAAAAGTTTAACAAATTGTTAAAATAAGACCTGAATGGTGTTGCTACATCCTGCACATATTTATGAGAGTAAGTATTTCATTCGACCCCCCATTGTCCATATTGAAGTATCCAAATTGGCTGAAACACTTGGGGTTGAATCTTAGCCAATATTTGTTTGCAATTTAGCCGCGAGGGGTGGAAATAAGTCAAAAGATTATTGATAAAGCGAATACAAAGAAATTAGTTTAATTTGTTATTTGTACAATTAACCAATTTAATTTTAATTGGAGCACATAAAAATATTTTCACTGTACGAGTACAATCTTTCACAGTATTATATTATAATAGGTAAATCTTATTGCCAATATTTTTTACCACAACAGCTCGAAAACTCTCTATGTTCTTCAAAAAACTGATGAAAAAGTTGCATTTTATCCACATGAGTAGACAAGTAAGTATATTAGACTTAAATCGACCGGGATATAAACTATGATTACCTTTCAAAACTTTTAAGTAAGTATGTTGATGCAAATTTTGAGTAGTATACATCACATTTAAGGGTTAATAAATCGTTTTTATATTAGCAATAAGAACACAATATGAAGTAACTTTAATTTTCGGAAGAAAGTATCACTTTTTCTTTCTAATCTTCTTCTTCTGCCCTTATCTCAGTTGGGCTGCCGTTATGTGGGGTCGTCACATCATGTTTTTTTCTTCCATTCTCTTCTATCTTTCGTCACTTCAGCACCCATTCTTTTCTTTCTCATATTCCTTTCACACAATCCATCAATAGTTTTCTAGATCTACCATCCGCTCTCCGTCCATCAACATTCATCCCTGACATTCCTATATGCATTCATCCCTCCTCATTAAATGCCCATACCACGCTAAAAACGAATGACATTTTCTAAGTTACATTATGGTTTTATTATGCCAACGTTTACATGACGTAAAGACATGAATACCCCCCTTAACTCTTTTATGTAATAGGGTAGTGGCCACATACGTATCACATAGAACCGCTGATAATGGACAATAAATATAAATAATTAATTAATATAGGTAATTCTTACACAAATTGACTAAGCCTCACAGTAAGCTCAAGAAGGCTTGTGTTGTGAGTACCCAGACAACGATATATATAATATATATATATATACTTAAGTACATAGAAAACACGCATGACGCAGAAGGAAATATCTGTGCTCATCACACAAATAAATGACCTTATCGGAACTCGAACCTGGCTTCATCGAATCTGGCAGGGTGGGTAGTGACCTAGACCTAGACTAGGCCAGACCGGTCGTCATATATCGATTTTTGAAAAATAGTAATAAAAGTAACGTGTTCCATCAGGCGTTCTATATGACATTAAAGCTCTCCAAGGGGCCTCTACGTGTTGGAACTATATCCCCACGCAAGTCTATCAAAAGACCGGGATTTATAGGCCCGTGAAATCCAAGGAGATACAAATAAAAATAAAATAAATAAATAAATAGTTGTCTTTTCTCAGTGTTATTTGCCGTGATCGATATACAGGGTGATTCATGAGACGTGAGCAGGACTAAGCCTACACAATCAGTAAATGTTAATAAACCGTTCATCATCATATTTAAGTAAAACAACCTCGCTTTATTTCTGTTATTTAACTTTTTGGGAAGGACAAATTTGATAATCTACTATCATGGATACCCTACAACGCTTAATTAAGAAAGATAAAACCTCTTTAACCGTTACGACAGCAGTTTGATTATGAAGAAAACAAAATGTCACACTGAGTGAGATACGATTTTTCAAAATTAACCAGACTCCGACGACATTCAATTTGTCACTTGTTATGGATAAAACAAATAGGGTGACCATACATGGCCTAAATAAATTATAACATTTTTTTTGAACAGTAAAAAAAAAAGAACGTTAATCGCACAAATACTGGTACGAAACAGTTGCTTATAACTTACTGAATGCTCAAGCTTGATCCTGCTCACGTCTCCTGAATCACCCTGTATATCCAAATGTAAAAAATGACAGTCAATTTCATAATTACAGTATTAGACTACGTGATTTGGCAGGTATAATAGGTACCTATTTTGTATAGGTACACGTAAACCTACGAAGTCAGCAGCTACAAACAGCGGGCCGCATTCCAGCGGGGGTCTATAAAGCAACGCTATCTCTGGCGAGCTTGGGCACCCTTGAATTGTTCTCTGTAAACATAGCTGCTGAAATTTATCTAATTCAAAGATAAATGGAGATATGGTATTTACATTTTCTAGACGATAATAAACAAGCATTAAAGTAATAGAACTTTGGGAAGAAATCTAATAATTTTATTAAACATTTTTGGTGGTTTTATTTATACTCTAATGAATATGTAAACAGGCCCTAAGGCAAGTGTATACGCTCGTAAGGGTTTTATAAGATAAAAATAAATTATTGATTATCAAGGAAATGCAGTTAATTAGAATACCGGTGTCTTTGAGAAAGTTACTTAATTTAAGCTCAGGAATGCACCCTTGAAATCAACGGAAATCAAAAAAACACGGTGTATAATTTGAGGCGTTCACGAAGTACTAATTTATATTCTTCTAACGAAGTATGTTTCTATATTTTAAGGTGTTAATTGTAACTCAAACCATAAACCTTTTACAGATTTTAAGTACTTAGTTCAAAATCTTAAGTTCTAAAATCTTTTTATAAAGTTCTTTGTTTATATTTTCCAATACTTTTACTAAGAATCTTTAAAACATAATAAAGTTTAAACACTATTCCCATTATCGTAAGAAAGCAGTTAGCAAAAAGTTAGGGTAAGTGCTCTTGTAATGGGGCCGCTAATACCGCGCGTAAATATCGCCAACGGGCTTAATATTAAAACGGTCATACAAACCTTCCGTTAACACGTCACTGATTAAGGTGGGGTTACATGTTTTACAAGCTACAATACGCTGTTGTGTTTGTATGCAAGTCTTCTAATTTTTGCAAATTTTTTAGTAGTAATAGTAAAGTACTGCGGGGCTAAGGCGGTTGACGCGTTTATTATGCGATTCAAAATTCAAAGTTCAAAAATTTATTCTGCAAGTAGGCCTCAAGGGCTCTTTTACAATTCAATACAACATTTATAGTAACATCATATAGTGACATGAAATAGTACATTACGATACAAGTGCGAAAAATAGGAAATTCGAAACGAGTGGCGATAAATTAAAACACGACCGAAGGGAGTGTTTTAAATCGACACGAGTTGCGAATTACCTATTCGCACATGTATCGTACAACGTTTTACAGTACATATGGCCCTTTAAATGTTCGACACAGTAACATAATATGCTACTTCTCGCACTAGTGCTATAAAGTAGCCCCATATGTACTGTAAAATACATAACAACATTTATAAATACAACAGCCAATACCTGGGCAAACATTACATTATAATAATCTTAAAATAAATAATTAATACAATACAATAGAGATGTATAGTCTCTATGGTTAAAAACACATTAAATCTGGAGATGTAAAAGGTCCCCAATGTCAGAGTACTAATACTAATAAAATTTGGAGGTGTGGATAACAATATATGTCCGTTTATAATAATAATAATAAATTATTTATTCACGACCAACTTGGATCATTATGTGTTAGTGTCAATTTTTATCTTAATGCTAATGTTAATATATACATATGTTTATGACACCACCTGATAACCAGAAACTAATATTTTATCTCGTACCCATCACGTAGGTACCTAATAAACCCAACCAAAGATGGTCGGCTTTTTATCATCTGTCACCATGCCTGTCGCGTTCTAAGACTCTAACGAGTATGTAAGTGCGAAAGTGACACATGACATGCCAAGTGATAAAAATGCGACCATGATAGCGCCGCAGAATAAAATACCGATAAGACTTGACCACGCGCAAATTTTTATTCTGAGAAAATAATAATTAGGTAGCTGAGAAGTTTTAAAGATGGAACACAAAGTTTCTGTTAAAAAGTAATATGATGATATCTTTTACATTATAAAAAAATTGCTAACATAATTAAAACAGCATCATCTATTGAGTTGAAACCTATATCGACCGATAACACTTTCGATTTATGAAAACACACTCATATTGGTCCATCCGTTGGAGAGCTACGATATGTTGCTAATACCCCGTCTTTTTTTTTCTTCTTTAAAAATAAATTATTTATAAAACGATATATAAGCCTAGACTAAGCAAGACGCGATGGCGCGGGGTCATCGCAAACAAATGAGCGGTGTAAATCCACCCGTATCGCAGCCTCCTTCCCAGCCGTGTAGTGATGTTATGTGCCAGACTTTGAGATCAGGATGGCCAATTTATTTTTATGTGGTTGCTTAGGTGGTGCTGGTTAGCTTGAGACAAATTATGAATATATACTGACTATATATTATGAATTATGTACTGACATAAAACCTATATTAAAATGATATTGGAATCATATCAGTTAGCTGTCATTCGCGCAGGCGTTTCACTTGGACTAATTGCTACTTGTGCGGACAACTTGGAGTGAAATGATGCGCAAAAACAGCTAACTGGTATCAATCCGATGAAGAGGTTTAGGGTTAGAGCCGGCGTAGCTTCATTTGACGTTCATAAGCGCTTTGTAGAATGCCTTTTCGAAAATAAACTATCTTTATCTTATCTAACCTTTATCTAGTAAACCTTAGCAGCACTATATTTCTTACCTAACCCCATCCCTACCACACCTACGTGGAGGTAGTTAAGACTTCAAGTGTTTCGGACGTCGCCGTGAATTTATAGACGCCTGTATTGGTTTTGTTCGTGTGCGCATAAATTAGGAGCTCGAGCCATTACTTACACATATGCTGGGGACTATGATCGAGAAGGGGTAGGTTTGATTCATTGTTTAATTTAACTTAATTAAAAATACACGTAGGTATAAAATTTTTTAGCTGTCTACCGGCCAATTATTGAAAAACATAAAGGGCTTCATCGATTTTCATACAAAGTTTTACCTTCATGTTATTTCAGAATATATTCACGCGAACTTTGTACTTTTTTAATGTAGGTATATAATAATATATAGGTATTTCATATATGAGCTTCACGATATGGATATGCTCCAAGTTTTCTTTCAAGCATATGTTACCTAAGCATTTGCTAAAACAAGAGTTCGAATAATATCCATCATTATTATATTACGATACAAAACAAAAAAAATATTCGATTTTTTTATTCGCACCCACATTTTACAGTGTTGCCCGGGATATATTATTTTATTATGAAATGAATATTTCTTGTTAAGTAATGAATTACATTAACACCTACATTTTAAAATATGTGGAAGTTTATATATTGTTATTATTTATATATGTAGTTTATAGGTATGGTTTGCTTTTATTCATTCAATAGATTTCTTTCTCTGCACCAATTTTAGGTATCTCTGTGGGTATGGTTGACTGGTAGAGACTGCCATTTGGCATTAATTCCGCCATTTGTACATTGTTGTATATATTCTGTGCAATAAAGTTTAAATAAATAAATATGAGAAGAAGTGGCCTGATAACTTTGGGTAATAGTACTCCCACATTGGCTGTTATAAAATGTTATATAACATCGTGTGACAGAGACAACTTAATAAATTACTATCAATACTATTATGATGTCCCTGTCACACGATGTTGTATACAATTTTATAACAGCCAATGTTCCCACAATGCACCATAATATAAAATCTTACTATCACCTTAGAATATATGACCCACCCAATAGGGCATTTCAACATCACAGGCTGTAAAATATCAAAAATAAATTATTCAATTAACCGCAATGCTAAAAAACATAATAACCGACAATAATAAAAATAAACAACCTAAAACACCCGACACTACGCAATTCGAGCGCAATAAATTACCTTTCAAGCCAAATCAATCATCCTAATTGCAAACAAAAACTATTTTTTGTCCCTTACTCCCCAGTCGCAAAAGTAATAGATAGAGAACGATGAAACAATTCCAACGGTAATTGGGGTAGACGCCTCGGGAGCCAAGTGACACCCTGACATATGACGATATTGTGTAAATTGTATACCCATATTTCGTACGTGACAGCTATGGGCGCCTTTACCCTACGGTGCCCAAGACTGATGGTGCGGTTGTTTTTTGAATGATCGTAGATTGGTATGTCTTTGTGATACGAGTACATATGTTCTTATGATATGTTCTTAATTACATTATTAATAATGTTATAAGGCTGATTAAAATAATCATGATTTATTAAATTATTGCTTTATTTGTCTTATAAACCACCACCACCAGTCTGGCCTAGTGGGTAGTGACTCTATGAATCCGATGGTCCTGGATTCGAATCCCGGTAAGGGCATTTAATTATGTGATGAGCACAGATTAGTTCCTGAGTCATGGATGTTCTCTATTTATTAAAATATTTGTATATTTGGATATTATATGGTTGTCTGAGTACCCAAGACTTCTTGGCTTGTCGTGGGACTTAGTCAATTTGTGTAAGAATGTCCCTATAATATTTATTATTATTTATGGTAAATATTATAGGAACTCTACACTTAGTCAAAATATGTGGCTTGGCCGTTTCATTGACTTTTGTATACAAGAAAAGTAATGAACAGTGAATACATTTTTCACGTTACGTCCATATGCTTAAGTGCATTAGCTTCGTATTTTTGATATGTAAATTAAGGAAACTATAGGTCAATTTACTGCTGCTTAATCTACTGTTCAATGTTATTGAATGACTGTTTGTTTCTGAATAAAAGAAAAAAAAAAAAATATGCTGGTCTTCTATATTTAATAGGTCCAGGGTCCACTATTGACATCATATCCCGTGATTTTTGTTTATCTGGTATAATCCAAACCCAAGTTATGAGGGTTCAAAACAACGACGAAGCGCTTCGAGAAAAGTGTACACTTGCACTTCGCGTGCCTCTTTTCAAATATATTAATGTTCCGATATGTTCGTACAGATGAGAGTAAAAGGGTAGTCGCAGAGCCATGCATTTTAAGCTCACCCCACACTAGCGTCTTCCGAGCGGCTTCGTCTAGGCTGCTGCTCGACGCAGCGTTGGCGCAACAGCGCAGCGACGCCATTTTCCATAGCGCTGACTAGACGCTGACGCTCAAACGACGCTTGTGTAGGGTCTCGCTTAAGACTGAACTCCATATTTAATTTAGCAAACAAACAAAAGGCCAGCTAATGTATACAGGATAGAAAAGTATTGTTTCCCGGATTGTTGATCATAAATAAGCGGCAGACAGCGGAGGGACACGCGTCACCTTTTGATACATTTCCTCTGTCGTTATTAATGACAAGTCATCGGTGCCGTCCCGGCGGGTTGGCGGCCAGGGCTGCCACAAGCCCGTTTTTCTATGACGCAGATAGATATATAGATAGATAAGTAGATAAAACGTTTATTTGCATGCTGAAAAACACACAATTTACAAATAAATTACAGTCAGACCAAAACTATAATAATATAGGTACTTCGAAAAATGGATTTACTTGCTGATCACTGTGCAGCAAAAATAAAAAGGTTCCGCAAAGCAAAGCTCTGATATTTTGTCGGATCCCAGATTACGTTACAGTTGATGGTAAAAAGTACGGTAGTATAAAAAGTGTTCTGGAGAAAAACTCAATATCATGCATGAGGGTCGGATGTTTTTGTAATACTTAGAACTAATGAGAAGTATTCGCACTATTAATATATTATTTATTGGCAACGCACTAGTTCATTACATTATCATTAATCCATATAGTTCATTTTTTTGGCATTAGAAAAAGGTTAAACAATCTTGGCATGTCTTTTTTTTTAATAATAACTATTACATACGAAAGCAAAATAATGTAAATGATCGCATATGATTTATAATTGTTACATATTTACCGTAATTTATTTTTTAAAGTGTTTTTTTAATAAAAGGGACACGTCACAATCGTTTACCTTCCTTGTAATGCTAAAAAACGGGCTATAATCAACAGGCATCGAAGTTTTTATCGCACGGTAAGACATAGCGAGCTATGGAGTCGACAATAGCTATAAAATTCAACTCTGATAATCATGACTGCCTGATAATCAATTAACATTAAAAAAAAATCTCGCAATCTTCTTTACAAGCAATCGCCAACCCTAAGTCCATACGTCGCGACCTGCCCAGCATAATAATAGATCGGGCAAGGGTGGCAATGTGCCACCCCTTAATATCATGTGAGAGACGTTGGTAAATTTATCAATAGCATTATATCTCGAAACTGAGCACTCGTCTCGCTTATATTTTATTCAGGATACGATGTTTTGACATTCGTCTTTGCTTTCGTCGGATCATGCGAGCTATGGGTTTATGGTCTGGGTAATGGGAAAATACGGAGACATGATTCGAATTTTTTTTCGGAATTGCAAGAGTTAGAGAGGTACCTACATAGACGAACGAACAAACGAAGTGGTTAACCAGATTTCTATAGTACGAATTTTCTGAAATCATTTATAGGCCTCAGAGCCCTTGTTTCTTTTATGCGAGCGGTCAGCTCTCGTATTAAGCACGAGGCAAAGCACCAATGTCCTTTTAAAAGCCACTGTATCTTGATAATATTAAGGTTCAAATATATGTAACAGCTGAATAGGGTAAACTAGGCCTTGTTGTTTTGATTAATGAATCAAAATACATGAATATTTCATTACATTTTTTTATCAAAAATATTTATTGTACTAAAAACCAAACTACAAAAGTTAAAACCTAGATCTAAAAATAAATAATACTTGTCTTAAAATAAAATACTAAAAACTATCCCCCTGCGGCATGGTGCCGTAGACGCTAGCAGCATTTCCTCGCTGAAGACCCCACGGACCAAGGGTCTCGACGCCCAATGGTACGCAATAGTATTCGGCGTCGAGACCCCTATATTACTAAATAATATTTTTTTTAATTTTTCGGCCGCCTCTGCCGCCGCGCCAGCCTTAGCAGAAGTGCCGTGGAGATGAGACGGGGCTAGGGTGTCTACACAGGTGGCGTCCCACACCAGCACCCGTCCCTTCAACGGAATTAGTGTCATTCCATCCGGTCTCTTACCATCATCTCTTATAATGCCGGGGGGCTCGAGTAGAGCTGGCACGTTGACGCTGGCAAGGCAAGAGACCGGCGGAGAATGTCGTTGAGCGCGGCGTGTCTAGAGAAGAGGCCGGCGCTCCTTTGGCAGGAGAGTCCGAGGACGTCGACGTCAATGCCGCAGGGACACCTATGTGGAACGCAAATAAAAAATAAATAATTTCGTATGCCCCTGGGTACGACAGAGTGGAACAATTTCCTTTTATTATTTTATTTTATTTATTCATTTTAGGGATAAAAAACAACTAAACAATATAATGTTACATTTAGTAGTACAATTAAAATAAACGTAATGCATAGCCAACGACATTATCCACAAATTGCAACAAAAATATGCAATGGTTAAAAAGAACAATTAATTATTTGATGTAGGTGCTTATTTAACTAGGGGAAAAAGGTATGATATGTTAATTACGTCATGCCTTATATAACAAACAGGCAATGAAAAGAAATCAAGTGATTGCTGAGATAAGTATATGCATTCGTGGAACATTCTTGCCAAATTCAGATGCAGATTAAATCTTTAACTTAAGCTCATCTACCATCATATGCAATAACATGTTGTGTACACCTATGGTCGACGAATAAAGAATTTGTATTTGTATTTGCAAGCCCGGACGCCGAGTCGCAGACAGGCAGCAACGCGCAGAGTGCGGTGGTGTGTGGCGGTTCCAGGAAGGTACCGGTATGTACCGACGGGAAGGCGCCTGACTCCCTAGAACCTGAGGGCCTACCGCGAACCACGTTCGACGTGTTGCCTCTCTGTCGCACTCGTAAATTCGTACGTAAGTGTGACTGGGAGGCAACACGTGGTTCGCGGTAGGCCCCCTGCTGCTAGCAGTCTGGCGTGTGCTGAACCTGTGCTGCGGCTAAAAAGAGTGTCGTAAATCATTTTACATTATATACAATAATAATTTAGCATATATATGGACGTTAAACGAACTCGCACTCGACAGGTTTTTTTTGTAAGTACGTACCTACATATTGTGCTACTACTGAAACGACTTAAATTTACAAGCGCCAAAATTCAAAAAAACTTTGGGCACTTATCGTTTTTTAAGGTAATAGAAAATTACTTTTTACCGACTTTCGATAATGCGTGTAGCATTTTTCTTTTATTCTACTGCCAAAGAGCATATAATCACTACGTTCTTTTACTGCGTTTTACTGACACTAACTGACATTTACGATAGATATTTTAAAGGACGTAGGTATCAAGGATCACTTTAAAGGGCCAGCATTTCTCACCATTGAGGATTGCGTATTCAACTTATGTGACGATGGAAATAAGTGGTAATCTTCATAATAAGATAAGTACTTTCCACGTGAAAGGATCTCCAAATAATCTCAAAAAGTCGTATCAAAAACTTCATAATAGACATGTGAGAGGCGTCTCTTGATTCCTGGATTTTTTCAGAAGTGTCCAAAACGAAACTTTTTAATATTTTTAAATATTGACAAGTGACAGGGTCGGTTACACCAGACTGCCTGTCTCGGTTAAAGTGTACATTTCGCCATACACAGCCAATTAAACGTATGAAAATCCAAAACGCGATAACTCAATGCCATCGCCAATAACAGTATGCTTTAACAAAACGCGAATTAAATTATAGAAACGTACAAATCTCAGAGTTGGAAAATTTATTGCCACATATATGTTGGTTTATTTATAAGAAAAGGCCCGTAGGAGCTCAGGGGGATGAAATTACGTGATACCATTTGGAATCTAAGTGAGATATTGCGAGAACAAGCCGTTGGCGGAGTACTTACGCGATTGCTTGGTGAGAAATTGGAAAGAGGATTCGTGATGGTTTATGGGAGAGATAATTGGCGCTTCTAGTTGAGGTGTCAATCTCAGCAGCTGCTTAAAATAGAGTCGGTAGAATCTCCGTCTCAGGTAATAGGGTTGTTTCCATCTACAAATCTTAGGGCAGAATTGTATCCCAATAAATTCTTTTGGATTATAAGAACATGTTAAACTACTTTTAGGGGACCTGTAATGACCATATTTTTGTAAATATTGAATTTAAAATATCTTTTGGCACACGTCACGTGACCAAACTCGAAACGTCATTGAAGATTCTGATGACGTCACAACTCTCGGATTGACACTGTTGACAGTTGGGCGATAAACAACAAATGTAAGTTGACAGTTCGTATCTTCTACGTGCGTATGTAATTATGTGTCAAACCGTAAACTGTGACGTCACACAATTTTCAAAGAGCGTTTTGGGCGCGAAAGCATCTGTCAAAATATATTTTGTTAATTTAACATATTTAAAGCCGTTTTTAGTATATAAGTTGAATTTTAGGGCAACTTTTAGTTAATATAGAACGTAATACAAGCGTTTAAAACTTTAAAAAAATTGGAAACAACCCTATTCTACACTGACATATTTAGCTTTGCTTTGCCGCATTCTTGGTTATATAATTTAATTAAAACATATGAGTATATTCACGGACATCAGTTGCTTAGGTCATTTTGGATTCGCATTACATTTGACATTACATAGAGTAAGTATTCCACAACCAAATTAGTTTGAACCCTTAATGGCTTAACCAGCTAACGTTGTTAAATATATATATATATAAATATAACATTTATTTATTTATTTAAGCTTTATTGTAAGATATAAAATTGTACAAATGGCGGATTTAATGCCTTAAGACATTCTTTACCAGTCAACCATTGGGTCAAACAGAAATTCGTACCTAGTAAGTAACATAAAATAACATTAACAATAATTAATTATTGTAGTGAGTAACATTGTGTGCGGTTATGAACATTTAGTCCATCGCTTTGACTGCGTGCGTCCTATGACACGGGCAAGGGCAGCATCCACTCGATGTACCCCTTACATTTCATTAAAGTGTCTAAAGGGACTCATGAGTAAATTACATACTACATTACATATAGACATATTATTAGTTAAGTCATATGTTGTTATTAAACCGTCATAGGGCCTTCATATTTAAATTACCCTAATCTATGATAGTCTAGTTATGGCCTTAAATTAACTTAAACACTGCGATTAATATTTTACTTTTGGTCCTACGCTATCATAGCAGAGCAATAACGAAACGCACTGAACCGTTTCCGAACGCTCTTAAAAAAAAAGATCTGTCAGCTGTCAGCTCTAAAAACGTCGCGCTCAAAGCAAAAACAAACTGCTGAGTTCGTTTTTAACATGATTTCCCACTCGAATAAAATGAAATTATCTAACCATAAGATATTTCAGGACCTTAGTGAAAGTTTAAAGGAGAATCCAAGTGGAAAGTTGCGTAATTTGTTAGAATTAAGAGATGATGTGTTGTACGTTTGGAATTCAATTGAGAACTGTTTAGCGAGCTTAAATTTGAAGCATTTGGAGGAACACGATGAAGAAACCCCTTATCAGGTATGTTTTAGTGTATAAGTGTATTGTTAGTAGTTTTCGTGAAGCTTGTGTTGGGCTACCGGCGCGAAAACTAACCTTATTTTGAGGTTATGTTGTCATTTACTGCAATCTGTTTTTACATCCAGCGATGGTGTAATATTGTGTAACAGCTCAAATTATTGTAGTAAATAATTAGTTTTAAGAGTAATTAATAAAAGAAAATTATCAAACATGTGCAATATTGCTAAATGTCTTAACATTATCCAAGATAAATCTTGTATGATTCTTGATTTATTCTGTTAGTCATATTGTTGTAAACTAAACCATAGAATTGTTATTTAACTGATACTCTTGTCTCTTAACACCATGTAAGTATAATATAACAGTAATTCAACATTGTTTTAAGAAAACTGGTGCGTAAAATTCACATACAAGATTCATATGCTGACTCGGCTCTAAACTGCTGTAGATAAAGTTCAGTCATCTATTCTAACATGCAATAATAGAGGTTATTACCTAGAAAAATAATTACAGTTGTGTAATAAGTATAAAAAATGTGAATTGACCATTGACTTATTAATTCATAAATAAAAATTATTAATTAATTCTTATTAATCATAAAAAAAATCGATGGCTGTGGTGCTTAGAGCATTCCACACTATAAAGGCCATATCCTGTTCTTGTTTTTCCACATACTCAATTACATTTTCAATCCTTAAGGTGGCCAACATCATAATTGAATTGTTGCAATGACAATTTTGAGTCTATCATTTAAATTTCAAATTTAGCAGACTGCCAGCACAAAGGGTTAAAGGAGATCGTGTTGGCTTAGCTAACCTATTCCAAAGTTAAGGAATAAAGGAATATACACTATAGATGCAGTGCAGGGACACCCAGCCGGAAATAGTTGGACTGTTGATCGCTTATTGCATTCAGCCCAATTCCCTGCAGTTCAAGCTGCAGGTTATTGACCCGGTAGCATTCTTACACTATTCTCCTCAAATCTTACTTTCCCCGCAGAGCAGATAGTGACTTATGGATGCCCTTCTGTTCTGCCCTTAGTTTATCCTTTAAAAACAGTACTTTAGTTCACTCTCATTAAATTTATCTCTACAGGATTGCTGCATACATATTAAGAAATAGGCACTAGTCTTTAATTTAAAAATAATGTTTATTATTTTAGCAATTATGTGTTCCACATACAGTGGTGGCCGGTCCCGGTGGTTGTAATGGCATGTTGTGGAGTGTGTTGTGAGTTACATAGCAACAAGCACTTTTAATACAATAAGGTTTGACGGGTGTCACAAGCTATAAATAAATAAATATTATAGGAGATTACTACACAAATTGACTTAGCCCCACAGTAAGCTCAAGAAGGCTTGTGTTGTGGGTACTCAGACAACGATATATATTCTATATAAATACTTAAATACATAGAAAACACCCAAGACTCCGAACAAATATCCGTGCTCATCACACAAATAAATGCCCTTACCAGGATTTGAACCCGGGACCATCAGCTTATAGGCAGGGTCACTATCCACTAGGCCAGAATGGTTGTCATAAAAAGAAGCTATAAGCTATAAGAAGCATTTTTATTTTATTTTTTACAAATTGCATAAATTATACCTGTACCTAATTCAGCGGCGGCAGCATGGTTCCATTTTTATCACTTGTCATTATGCCTGTCACTTTAACTCTTACATACTTATTAGAACGTGACAGGCATGGTGACAAATGATAAAGACCCGATCATCTTTGCCCTACGGCCTGCAGACCATTTCAGAAACAATATATAAAATGTTGTTTAATAAAAGTTGCATGGTTTGTTACAATTTAAGAAGTCTCTCAGTAACCTTGCAGAGGACTGGTTGATCGGGTGTACCATAATTATTAATGAATACCCACTAAATACCATCTTCTTCTTCCTCGCGTTGTCCCAACGTTGACAACTAATCCCAAGATTTGGCGTAGGCACTAGTTTTTACGAAAGCGACTGCCATCTGACCTTCCAACCTAGACTTCAAAACTTCAACTTCAAAAATAATTTATTCAAGTAGGCTTAATAATAAGCACTTTTGACAAGTCATACAAATATAAGTACAATTATAATCATTAATTAAACAAAAAACAATAATAATAAATAAAAAAAACAATGAAATTGGTAACAATTAACAATAATGTAAAAGACAATGTCAAACACAAAAATAGGAATAAGAATAACAGCAGAAATTATACAATAATATTAATATTACGAGTGCATATGTCAACTCAGTCCCAGGCATTTTTGTCGCTAATATAGTCCTTGGTATTATAATAAGCTTTACAAATTAATCTACTCCTAATTATGTTTCTTGAATCTATTCAGTGGAAGTTCAATTACGCTACTTGGCAGTTTATTGTAGAACCGTACACTTTCAATCGAAATAGAGGATAAATTAGGCCTTGTTGGGATTAGTCCGGTTTCCTCACGATGTTTTCCTTCACCGAAAAGCGACTGGTAAAATATATCAAATGATATTTCGTACATAAGTTCCGAATAACTCATTGGTATGAGCCGGGGTTTGAACCCGCGACCCCCGGATTGCAAGTCGCACGCTCTTACCGCTAGGCCACCAGCGCTTCCTGCCACCCATTAAATACCATTATTTTTGCAATTATTATGTTAGACGATTTAGGGATGGAGGGGGAACATGTCTTATTTTTTCGTAGAGGGAGGGGGTTTTCATAGTTCTTACGTAAGATCACAAAGATGCGAAAATTTTCAAATATCTATGAAATACTAGACAAATCGACCGGGATATGGACCATGATTACCTTTTATATTGTTTTGAGCTCCGGATATTCGACGCAGTTACATGCATTTTGTTCACGGGTAACTGGAGATAGCGGGTCTAGTGAAACTAACAAAACTGTTATCTATGAAATACGTTAAAATATTATAATAATAGCTTAAAATAATAATACTATTGAAGCTAGTGGCGTATATGTCGGCGGGTGATAGTAATGTTCCTGTGTAATGTTTTGACGATAGTCAAATTAAACTAATAGATAGGTAAGATAAATTCGTTATGTAGCTTAAGATGCACGAAGGGCAAACTGTCCAGAAATAGTAGCGAGGCTCCGTCGACTCAGGGAATGAGAAAAAGATTGTCACGTTTCACGATATGCCTAGGAATTTCACGATCTGCCTGATCTTACGATCGGCCGCCGAGATATACCTATACGTACAAGAGTATCTGTTAAGTATATATGTCTTAACAGACTACACAAGGAGACAAGGTTTTGTTAGTTTGGGTCTATATCTAGTATATCTGTATGTGTAAGATTTTCCCCAAAATGTCTTTTTTTTAAACACATCGACAACGTCGCCATTTCATAGCTAGCCCGGTGGTACGGTATTGGACTTAGAGGTTCTGACAATACTAATGGTAAGATATGTCCAATGTAAAGTAAACCCTAAATGGCTCAACAATTAAAGACCGTAACTGTACATATGTCACTAAACTATTAGGGGCCGTTTAGAGCCGATTGCTCCAAGCAGCAAAGAACAGATAAAACTCGAGTCTTTTGAGTCTAAATTTGAACAACTCGACTAGATTTTTTAAGACTCGCCGGTTAAAAAACTTTCGAGACTTAATTCCCGAGTCGAGTCGTTTATTGAGTGTATATTTAGCGTAACAAAATAGCCTCCGAATAAAGACGCCGTCAACAAATTTTACAGGTTTTGACAAAATTACAATTTATATACAAGTGAAGTCATTCCTAGAATTAAAAAAAGATGTTTACAAAAATGGGAATACCATTTTGGAGAACAATCTTTATCAAGAGATGTAGGAATCTGGTACAGAACAATCCAAGCTAGACCCTTGTGGATACCCTGGTTTGATACCGCCAACCTCGCTAGAAAAGTGTTAGTCTCAGCTTTCCGAGTCCGGTCCGGACACATCCCTACAAATAAGTTTCTATGTACGATGGGTGTTAAACCGTTACCACTGTGTGTAGACTGTCAGAAGCCTGATGACTTGTCTCACGTATTGTTGGACTGCGTCCGGAATTCGGACTTGAGAAAAAGGATATTTAGTAGTTTGGGCTCCATGCACAATGGACAGATCAATTGTTGGTTGGCAGAGCCTTTATCAGACATAGCAATCAGCGTATACCACTTTATTGATCTCTCCCTTGCGTAGGGAACTATGAAAGCACCCATGAGGCTGACATGTTCACCTAGTGTCCAAAGCCTCAATAAAAATCTGATTAAAAAAAAATGCGTTTTTGTATGATTTGTGTATCTTATACATTAATTTTACATGAGGACAATTGCATATTTTTATGTTTTTGTAAATAAAGTGAGAATCATCTGTACCCCTAGTGTAAATAAATTCGATTTCCAAACGTGACGTACGCGTTTGCGTTTAGTCTCATTTTGTATTGGATTTCGAAAGAGCGCGCCAAGCGGGACGTTTTGGAAACTCAAAATCCTATACAAAATGAGACTTAACGCAAACGCGTTCGTCACGTTATGATGTCGATCAAAGTTACACTAGGGGTACTGAAAATGACTTAAGTGTATGTGATGTATAGCGTACCTAAATATAAAAATCAAGTTACACTACCTTACATTTATACTCAAGGGAGTCACTTTGTAGGGACGTTTCCATACAAAACTACCCGATTTCATTTCTCTTGAGTGTATTAGTTGAAGCGTGAGCATCGAACCCGAAACTCCCTATAAGCCATTGTTCTTGAAGTATTATGTTGTACATTTAAATCCACGCCTGCCCATCGAAAGACTATTGCCATTAATCTCACTTGACCGTGCCCGCAGAATTAATTATCCTCTGACCATACGATTTAATGGCTTCCTCGGGCCCTGGGGTTTCCGATTAAATCACTACTTCTCATTGGCCGATTTATAGTGGCCAACGATGTAGCGACGGATGTGGGCAAGGATCCAGGCGGACTTAGAAACGACTAACGAACCGAAAAGTTTAAAGACACTTCAAAATTGTACCTATTTCAAAACTCTTTTCTCAAAATATATTCATCGTTAAAACGTGTAGAATTGTAGATCTACGCGACATTTTCTAAAGGTAAAGTACTGAATAAAATGATAGGTATCATCATCATCAGATTACCAGAGACGATCCCAATGTATGGCTTGACTATGTGTCAGAATAACCCTAGGAAAGTCATCCATCCATCTTTGGAGCGATAGTACTGGACTAAGAAGAAAACATAGGATTCTCCATATCTATTCTCTAGTGATACCTGTTGGCCAAACTATAATACTTATGTCAAGTATTAGACAAATAAACAGTCGTCAGTTTAAAAGTCCTTTATAAGTAGGAATAGTCAATTACTCAAGTTCGGGCAAAGTAATCTGTAGAAGAATCCCAACACTAAGCTCTTTAAATGAATTATAGTAATTCGACGAAGATAAAGAGAAAATAAGATTATACAACCAATGT
This sequence comes from Cydia pomonella, assembly GCF_033807575.1. NCBI lineage: Eukaryota > Metazoa > Arthropoda > Insecta > Lepidoptera > Tortricidae > Cydia > Cydia pomonella. The sequence continues at coordinate 14,924,917 of NC_084722.1, read as the reverse complement.
CCACTTATCCCATCCAAGAACTTAGATCGTCTCAATATTTAAGGTCCTGCGGAGTGCTCTATCCAGGGGAATTTATCGCCGAGGCCGGCGGACCTTTGCCCGGTCCGATTGTTAATCTGAACTTAGGTGTACTTTTCACCTTAGCCGGTTGTGAGTGCGACCCTAAATCTGGAGTAAGGGGTGTGCTGAAATTTAGAAAGAGCCATTTGGATATGTTGGTCAAGTGGTGAGACTAAATGGCAGATAGGATGAGCATTTGAAGGGCAGCACTGTTTTTCGTAACGTTTTTGGGAAAAGAAATAATATTGAGGAATGCATATATTCGCAAAGCAATTCGAAAGTGGAGGTATGAAAAATCCGCAATGCAAAGGACTTAATTGTGTGAGAACTTATACAGACGTCATGATGATATTGGTGTTATTTATGTATTTTCCAGTTTCCATTTGTACTTTTTAATCCGGCTCAACATCATTAAAGTTGCGTCGCATATTTTTATACAACTTTCTACTACAATTTACTTATTTACTTTTTAACGGTTTGAAACAGACGACATGAGATGTAAACTTTTTCGCGTTCCTCAGATTAATTTATAATTGTTTAGTCCAAAGTTCCGATATTACAATACATTTAAAGTAAAACAAGACCAAAACGCTAGACTAATCAGCTCCATAATTGATAAGACCCCAGGCTCCAATTAAACTTTGCGATTTAATTAATCAGATATCACAAATTTCAACTTCACTTAAACTTTAGTGGAAAATGACCCCACCAATTTACCTGTACCTCACCATAAAAGCCTCAAGCAAATATTGTCACAATTACGAGATAGCATCAGCCTGTAAACAGGGTGTACCCTTCGGCATATATCTCTAGGCCTGAACGGCCGTCTTGAGGCAGGGGCAAACAATGAGAATTAGCGGCTGATCTATCCTCATCTTCGCATTACAAAGAAAAATCCGACAAATTTTGCTATTTCTTTTAGGGGAGAAATTTAAACGTAGTGAGTATTATAAAAAATACTTTTGCCACTGACAGAACATGTCCATAAAATGTATAACCTGTTATTAGAATCAGAATACGCCTCCTGGTAATGGATATTTCCGAGGTGTCTTATATGACTTTTATATGAGTGTTTCTTATAACATTTTTTGGTTCTTGTTAAGTAACTATTCAACGGCTTACTCGAACATAACATCACTCCCTAAATTGAATATTCAGCTGGTCTACTTCAGCATCAAATCCTAATTTAAAACCTCAAGTCCACAGCCGCTCTACTCTATACCAATTTTTTTTACCTCAATCGTAGATTTTCATTGAAACTATCCTTTACACCTCAAAAGTATCCCGCTCCACTCACATGCCTTGCCCCTCAAAGACTTGCGCCTCAAGACCGTTTTATTACCAGCCCGGATGGACTTCTGGGATGGATGGTGGGGAATGTAAATTTACTGTACGGAACCGGACGCGAGGAGGTGAGCATCGGATTGTTTTGTTTTTGCTTGTGCCGCATTAAAGGGGCGGCCGCTTGTCACACGGTATTGTAAGGGCAAATTATGACTATTGCCGAAGATATAATTTTATTATTAGTAGTTTGTATTACTCTGCAGAAGGTCCACTTAGTAGAGAAAGTGACTTTCGCTAGCTAACGGAATTATGACCTTGTTTGTCTAGATTTTTCAAGTTCGCTCGTCATCCACGTCGTTCAGCCAAACTCAACGCGGAATTTTTTACTACTGCGCCAGGTATGAACCCGCTTGAATTCTTGAAGAAGCTCATAGCGGAACTGATCTTTCAAGCAACACTTCTGGAAAGAAGAAACCCCTGTTGAAAAAGAAAGATCGAATCGGTGAGTTTGTTGGTCAGAAAGGAATCTTCTCAGTTGATTTGGCAATATCTGCAGATAAAGTACTAAAGTCAAGTCTTAGAAACGTTTTTTAATTTCAGATTTCAGATGATTTATTGATAAATGTTCATCTCATTTACATGTCAAACAAAAATACAATATATTAAAAATTAAATAAAAAATTAGATTAAATTATTAAGCTAAGTATACATCACGTGAATAATAATAATAATAATAATATTCTTTATTGTGCACAACGAAAACATGATTAAATACAGTAATTAACATTAAAAAAAAAACTAAGCAAGAACAAATTTTAATACACATTATTATATTATTTTTATTTACAGAGTTTGAATACTCGTAGTGCTAGGATCAATGATCTTTTTGCCGAAACTCGTTTACATCGTAGCACGCAAGGTCAGTAAGGAGTGCCTTTAGTCCTTTTGTAAATGAGGCAATACTATCCTGTCTCTTTATGTGTTCAGGAACACAGTTGTACAAATGGATCCCCGCAACGCTGAGAGCCGCGCGAGCCTTAGCTAGACGTCTGCGTGGGGGCATCAGCAGGTGCCGACTGCGTGTAGGTCTTTGGGTAGATTGCCCGTATGTTTTATAGTTATGTAGGTTGCTACGAATGTATGTACAAGCAGTCAGTATGTAAACACTTGGTAAGGTAAGGATTTTATGAAGTCTGAAAATGTCTTTATTCTTTATTTATTCTTTGGTTCTTTATTTTTTTGTCTACCGGTTTTCGGCCTATGATGCGCAAAGCTCGCTTTTGGATTTTAAAAACCCTGTCACGATTAGCAGACGTTGCCCATAAATCAACCCCTTGAATTAAAATTGAGTGAAAGTAGCCAAAGTATGCTTTCCTCAAGTTGCTGGGAGACAAGGTAGGTGCGAGCCTAGACAGTGCATAGCAAGCGGCGGAGAGTTTATCGCACATATAGTCAATGTGTGACGACCATGTCAGCCCCGAATCTATTACGAAGCCCAGGTACCTAGCCGAGTCAACCTGAGGTACAATGGTGTTATTGGTGGTTACATTTAGAGGGCTGTATTTCTTTTTTAAACTAAAATGTAAAATGTTTGTTTTTTCCACATTTAATAACATGCCGTTGGAAGAGAACCACCGAGACATGTGTTCCATGACTAGGCGAAGCTTCAATTTCAAAGCTTCCAGTTCGTCAGCATGAACTATGATGCAAGTATCGTCAGCAAATATCACATATTCCGGCTCATTACAGGCAGTCGTAATGTCATTAATTAAAATCAAAAACAGGTTATTTCCCATAACCGATCCTTGGGGCACGGCGCAGTCACCAATCGGTTCCAGATCTGACCCCGTATTGAGGACGTAGGTGCGCTGCTTTCGATTTTCCAGGAACGACGCAATTGCTTTGTGGAAACTACCTGTAAAGCCGTAACGTGCGAGCTTGGTAAGAAGAAGCGAATGGTCGATCATCTCGAAGGCGCGCGACAAGTCGCAGAATACCGCTGCGACCTGCCGCCCGCCCTCCAGGTGCGCCGTCACTCGCTCTACTACTTCACGCGCCGCGTCTGTGGTAGAACGTCCCGGCTGGTACGCAAATTGCTGGCGATTTAAAAGATTTTTTGACATGATATGTTTCATTATTCTATCACTAATTAAGCGTTCGAAGATTTTTGATAATATAGGTATTAATGATATTGGCCTATAATTTTTTGGCAAGTGCATTTCCCCTTTCTTTTTATAAATAGGCTGAACTTTAATTTGTTCCAATACGTCAGGATAAATCCCAATATGCATGCAATTATTTAACAGTAAAAGTAACAGTGAAATAACGGTCGTGGGCAGGCAATCTATGATCCGAGTAGACATGTCATTGATATCTTTCGATTCCTTTCTTTTAATCCGTTTGCACGCAATGATCATTTCCTTATGGGTAAACGGCTCGAAATGATACGGAAGTGGGGCAACAGGTAAATATAGCGAGAGATAAGCTAGCGCTGCGCTAGCGCACGGCGGCTCGTTGTTTACATTCGTATCTATGTAGTACCGGTTAAGCTGAGCGGCTGCGTGCGCGGCGCGGGCGGCAGGGGAATCGCCAGCTGATTTACTGACAAGTACATCTAGTGCACTGCATTTTTTATTTTTGCATGTCTCAGCGGAGATAACGCGCCATACGCTCCTACACATATCATCACTGCTGTTTGATATCATATTATTAATAAAACTACTTCGAACTTCCTTTAATTTAGACCAGTATTGTGATTCTAAGCTGAGCAAATCGGCACGACACTCAGCGTTATCGGGGCTCGAAGATAAAATACATTTAGTTTTATAAATAAGTTTACGGAGTTTCTTAATGGAATCATTGACCCACACACTTACATTATTTTTGACATGTTGTTTTTTCAATGGAAAATATATTTCATAATAATGTTTTATGACATTCAGGACTAGTTCAGTTTGTTTACCGGGACATATTGTCTTCTTTAGAATTGAATTCCAGTCATATGATTCTAAACATTGGATAAAGTTTTGTTTTCGTTGCACAGTAACAGTTCTTTTTAGCACATGACTACTTTGGGTGATATTAGGTTTCATGTTAATGTTAACGCTCAAGTGAATACATAAATGATCAGATAGATGCATATTATATGAGGACACAGATTTAATGTAAGATTTATTTATATTGGAGTAGGCATGATCTATACAAGTGGCCGAGCTATCGGTTAATCTGGTAGGTGTATTTACTAGATGCCTGAGGCCACATTGTTTAAGAATATTTAATAAATATTTTGAATTACAATTTTTTATTAGTATGTCAATATTTATATCACCAATTACTATAACATTATAATTTTGAATGGAATTAAGATTTAATAATTTACTCAACATATCTAAATAAAATAATATGTCACCACTTGGCGGTCTGTAAACACATACCACTATAAGATCCAGTCCTATGCACTCAACACCACATACCTCGAACTGGGATTCTACTGACAAGTCCGTTATTTCTTTCCTTTCCATGCAGGGGATGTCGGATTTAACATATATGCAGCTTCCTCCTCCAGTCTTGGACGGCCGGCAAAAGTGAGCACGGAGATGGTAGTTACATATGTTGACGGTAGGTATTTGGTTGTTTTGTAGCCAGTGTTCGGTTAGGCACAGTACATCAATTTGGTCACGTAACTGGAGTTCCGATTCTAACCTGTAGGTTTTGTTTGCTAGTCTGTTGATATTTTGGTGTAAAATACCAATCGACACAGGTTCATGGGAGATTTTATTTTCCTGTACTGTTGGTGTCTTGTTTGTTTTGGCTGGTTCTGGGAGACCTGGTCTCCCGGGGCCGGAGAAACGGCTGCCATTCAGTAATACAGGTGTTCAAGGGCCATGCAGTCGTTGTTAGAAAATCATCATAAACACTGAGAGGTATGCCTATTTTGTACGATTTGTAAGTATTCCTTTTTGCAGGTATTAGTTCGGCTGTGTAGTGGTAACCGTCACGAATACTTTTTAATTTAAGTTTAATAAAATTGGCATTGAAAAATGTTTGAATTATTTATTACACATGAATTCTTTCACTGAGTTACTTACTAGTTTATCTTAACGTCAATGTAAACATGAGAGTATTTGTAGTGTATTATGTCAAAACTATCCCTAAATCGTTTTGACCTCTAAAACAGTGATAGAAAACCAAATTCAATTAATTTAAGTGTTCTTATTAACAAAACACCTGTTTGAACAATGGCAAAGTATCAGTTACGCTGCAGTCCAACAGCCTTCCTTTCCATAAAGTCCTTTCCCAAAACCCCCAAACCAATATACGCTTTACCCACCTCAGCATAGCTTCTAAATCCCGATGACCCCCTCCGAGAAGGTTTTGGGGAGAACTTAAGACGATCGCGTGTTCACCAGCGTTTCGCCGAGCCTTTGTTTAGACGTGTGAGATCGATGTGCCTAATGTATGGGAATCCAAATGTAGCCGCGTTTAATTTGCCGCCTGTCCATTTGTTCCGATTTCGGCCTTATTTATCGTGCTGCTGTAGATTGGTTGCGAAGTTTGTTCGGGTTAGTTTTTGTTTTATTGGATGCTCTTTTAAGTAGCGCTGTTAAGTGGTTTCTTTTTGTACGTTATTTGTTAGTGATCATTTTCCTCTTTGATTTCCTTTTTCTCTAATGTTTTTTGCACGAATTAGCGCACTTAATAAGAGTGAGAGTATATCCTGTCGGATAGATTGAGGAAATCTTCTTTCTTTTTGATAATATTGAATGTTTGTCATATTACTCGAGCACATCTTCTTGCGTATATTGCATATTTCTCAGATTACCTTAAAACCTTCCGAACTATTTAATGGCATATCAACTCAGAAAATATCAGAAAAAAAGTTTACCTCAATAATAGCTCAAACCAGATTTGCAAGCTTCCTCAAACTAGGTCGAACTTTCAACTATGAAACCCTACAACATAATCTATTAACTATCTTGTATCGATACTTGGTCCTTCCTAGGATTAACTACCCTATAAAGGATTTGGTGGCCCAAGGCGAATTGGCCCGTTCTTTGTCTAACCCGATTGGAGTTACGCCTTGGGACAGGTGGGGCTTCCGAGGCAGGATTTTAATTAATAATGTCCCGATAGTGTGTGGGTCTGATTTATCAGAGGACGGGACGGAATTAAGGGGCAAATTACCCCGTTTCGTGGTTTTCTTGTCAATTTTAGATTGGTCACGAGAAAATTTTCTTTACCTGATAATATTAAAAGAACCTGAAAGGTAAAGGTGATTTTTACCTTACAGATGATGTCGTTCTGATGATTTTTTTGAGTGTAATTATATATCTATGTTTTTGCACGTGTGTTGCAAAATTCTTAGGTATGACCTAAACTTCGATCGATGAGTATATTTAAATTCAAGTTATTTTTTGTTGTCAGATCCATGTTAATTTTAGAAATAATAATGAACAACGCGTTATTTACAACTATAGTATCGTCTTTATTGTCCCTATTCAGTTTGCCATTAATATAGTTCTCCTTAATTAATATTTTCTTATTTTTGGTTTTCTCTGGCGAATGTATAATATAAATAACTCCATTTTTTAAACCCTTAAATTTTCCAAACATTTGAAAAAAGCATCCTGTGGGAGCCGGTGGGTTCGGTTAGATTGGTGACCCTTCTAAAACTTCAACGGTTCTTAGAAAAAAAAACGCGTTCGGTCAAATAAACATTTCGAGATTATTATTATAATCGGATTTAAAATTTTCGGAGATAAGTTAGGTAACCTTTTATAGCAAATTACGAATGGCCTCTTATTATACTTATATATTTGTCATATCGTATTGTATTTGATTGCTTTTTTCCAGTTTTCATAAAGCAAGGTTGACCTTTATTTCTAAAAGACAAGTTATCTCCACGTTCTCTGAGCGTTTTGAGTGAGGATTCGTTTGTTGTCTCCGGACAAAGCAGCTCGCTTTGTGAAAACGCAGTCTATATAAATGTCCGTGCACTTGCATGCACGTCTAGATTCTCTGATATTTATCTTCAATATCACGACAAAGGGAATTTTCTTTTTATTGCTTGATCAATGGGTCTTTATATTTTAAATGTGCTATGTTAATATAGTGGTCGTAATTCAACTGAATTATGATCAATACATAAGTAACCTATTTTAAATTGATATACTTGCGACTATCGGGAGATTTGTATTTGTCTTTTTACTATGATACTTCATAGAACAAGTCTACTTCTATATAAACGCGTCTCTCGAGGATCTCTAAAACAACCATTCGTGTGCCGTCTTTATCCAACGGTTTCCTTTCTTGACTAAATTCCTGTGCGTGGTCGCCTCTCAGAAACTGTCCGCATAAAAATGTTTACGATTAGTTTCATAGACATCATTATTATGTCTTTATGAGCCTCCATCTTGCAACCATAATTTATCTTTACTAATGGACACTGAATCGATATAACACAGTCCTAAAACGATAAAGCACATACTACACATATTATCTCCAAACTTTACGTCTGCATCATCGAAATATCATCGACTATTACACAGAATGGTCTTAATAACAGCTAAAGATAAACAATTCCCACTGAGACAATATATCTCAAGCCCCTTCGAACTAACGAACTGGCGAAATTAACTGCACATTGCTGACGTCATAAGTTATTATCTCCTGAGTATTGTATGATATGCCGATAGCTGATATTAGGGATACTTAACGGGTTTCCGTCCTTTGTGTGGAAGACTAATTGAATTCTGGTACTGTTTCACGTTAGCTTTTGATAATTTTAAGACGAATGTAAAGAGGAATGTATAAAACGATTTATTAATGGAAGGGAAATAGGTGTATGTTATTAATTAAGCGCTACTAGTAAAAAAATGCTCAATATACACATAACTTAAATATTTAGAAGAAATTGAATGTCATTTCCAGCTTTGTATATTAAATTACGTGATAAAAAAGTTTCATGAAAATCGTTAAATCGATTTCCAAAACTCCATTCCATATATTTTCCAATAAACATTGCCTGATTAACAGAATCAGGTTATGATTATCTTTCTTAACGAAAATCAACAACGTTATAATGTCTTTTGTGTGTTTATATCACAATAAAATGAATAGAATAATGTATCAGATTTGAGTTTCTTATTATCTTCTTCTTTTCATCCTGTTACCCACTGCTGGGGTATACCTAGGGCTCGAATCATATTCTTCCAGCTCCTTACTCTCTAATCTCTCTCTCTCTCTCTCTTAAACTCTCTAATAATTTAATGAAAATACTAAATCACTATAAATACAAATTCTTAGAGCGTCTAAAATCTCAAGGTTACTTTAATAAACTAACATACATCCTTTCTCAATCGGGCCCAAAAACGGCACCTACACTATCTACGATCATCGGCTTAACATGCTAAGTTAATGAACACCGCAGGCTTACATATTCACAGCTAGGGAGGTGGGCGGGCCGGACAGGAAAGGTTCCCATCTTGGAGCGTCTTAAGAGCGCCATACACTACAGGATTCTCGGGTGTTGCGAAAATGTTGAGTGCTTTCGTTTTATAAGTTGATAGGTGGATACGGTGACACGGCAGTTTGTAATGCTTGAGGATTGTTTATGACGAAAATTTTAACTGGTCCGTAGAAAATGATGTACCTATATTATATATTTTGGTCTTTGAATATATACATGTAAAGTAAGTACACCACTATGGTAGACCATCGTCAAAAATGCACTCAATAGACCACTCCACGAATGTACCTACAGTACGGGAAAAATGGCGACGGATTGTGAAACTTGCCACCGGCCTGATATGATGATCCAGACCACTCTGACAAGTGTGACGACAAAGAAAAAGAAGAAGTCTATATGTATAGTAAGCCGTACATTCTGTTGTTTCAAATATTCCTTTCCTTTCTGAAAAACATCTACATTTAAACTGGAGCTGATGATCTTATGAACCTTATAGATTTTTTCAGGCATATTTTGTTTGAAGAAATGATACTTTCGACACTAACGGATCAGATCCATTACTAATCCAGATTTAATTCAAAACCTGTTATTAAAATCAGAATACGCCGGTTTGTTTAACCAACTATAAAAGCTGTCTGTTATATATCTAATATTCATGTCAGTAATTTTTCACTATACTTAATGATGATAGACTTACTCGAAGAAACTGTTCGAGACGATTTGAATCTGTTTTATTTTCATGTAATGTAAAAGGATAGTGAGGTGGCGTCGTCATTAGCACGAGGGATTATGAGAGCCGAGTTAAGTTCGCACTTGATGCAATGTTGTTACGAATTTCGCGCCACATTTCCATGCTGCACTTCGCGAACGAATGGCGCCATGTAAAATATACATCGTAACAGAATACTTGAGACTCGTTCTTTTCCCGCCTCTGAGTGTCGTTGGCGGCATTAAATCTTAATAAAACCCGTCATGCATCGCTATGGAGCCCTTTGATTTCTCACTTGGCAAACCGCGTCTCCGCATATCAAAGAAAATCACAACTCTTTTCATTGCGCGCCGATAGAATGTTCACAAAGACCACCTTAATTGAACCCCCCGCGCCCCCACCACTTTTAAAAATCCGAGCCAAAGGGAGACTCGGATTGCTTTGGCGGGGATCTGAATAGAGTGGACAGTGTACCTTCAATTTACTAATACAAATAAGCGAGACTTCGGTCCTCGGGCCCGTCTAGGGCTCGGGGCGACGCTTTCAAAAGGCGCTATTGTGTAGAACCCTCAATCGCGGTCTCGATTATCGGAAAGAAAACACTCTCATCTATATTTTAAATAATGATCAGGGCACGAGGTCCGGGAACAGTGGGTGATGGATAGCGGTGTACTCGGCCAATAAACAAGCTTTGTGCGCGTGTCACCCTTGTCTCAGACACAATGTGGGGTGAGGTTTCCTATGTCGGACAAGTGATTAACACTGTATTATTTGATCTCGGCTATCGGTCAGTTCCGTAGATGAAGCTTAAGAGAAAACTTCATGGTGCTATATTTGATAAGCAAACTTCTATCTGTTCTCCGTCTGATCTTAAAGTTTTCAAATTAAAAAAAAATTTATTTAGTCATGCCCTAATTTTAAGAACACTTTAAATTCAAATATTTTAATCTACCGCTCATGAAAGAATGCAAAGTAAAGAAATAAAATTAGTGGTCACCACTACATCTACAACATCAACATACTTAATCATAAGGTTCCGATTGTTTGATACTCTTCATCGTTAATTATTCTTAATATTACTCTTTAATAAATAATTGGAAAACCCTTCAAATGACTTTAGATTTTTTATAGAAACTCCTTAAAAAAACCTTATTTGATATGTCCCTCAAACAACGGGAGAGAATAACAACACATTGATTGATCCGACACTAGAAACTATTTTACAAAGATTATTTTTTCACGTTTTCCTCAATAAACACCACACACTATCATAATGCTAGAAAACCTAATCCCCAGCACGGGGGCAATTATCCACAAGTCGGACACAACAGCGTTCTCCAGTCACAATGGGCCCTCGACTCGGTGCTGTAACGAATCCACTACTATCAGCCGGTCCCTTTTGGAAAACTGGAACGCGATTGTTTGCGCGACACTCCGCGTGTAATGATGGATCCACGTCCGGGTTCATTAGCTGAGTGTGGAACGTGTGTTTCTTGATGATGTTTCTTTTATTTGAATTTTTGGATCGTCTGGTTTTATCTATTTCTAAGAATTGAGTGTGAGTAACCTTAGCGTGTTATTGGCATTAATACCTATGAACGCAGCTAAGAACTGTATACGGATAATGCATAACGATCTGTTACCATGTTTTGTGTGCGTTTTAATGCTATGTTCAATTTGTCTTTAAGTAGCAAATATCTCAATGACTATTTCCGATTTTCTTAATACTTAATATCCAGAACATGTCCCAAATTAAACACCTACGTAACCTTATGTTTTGAAATCAGTAACAAATACTGTTACAAAATCAAACACGGAAAATCGCCCTCCCGCAACCTGTGACCCCCGGGCATCACGACATTATGAATTTTCCATACCAATTTTGCGTTTAACCCTATGCCCCTATATCCTGGGCTGTAAACCACTGTCACCCCATATATTTAATACCCCACATTTACGTATTGTTAGTCAAGATGCTTTACGTACCCACGAACAGGTAATGAAGTTATTTATGGCCTCTAAAGATCCAGGCGGTTAGGACAAAGACTTGTCTATTAGCCGGTCGTGAATGGCTTTTATTAACGGTGATAGTTTGATGGCGCTTATAGTTGTGCCATTATCAAGGTATCAGCGTGTATTAGACATGGGAAAGTGCTTAAAATAACTTACGACCACTTTAGCAATGTTTAATATGTATAAGCATCTCGTCTTCTGAAAAGGACCTTCATAACCTGCAAATATGAATTAAACTTAGTGTAAACAACGAAGCACCAGAAAAGTAGGTATAGTTACTCACCTTTTCTGAAAAAGAAATTAGAAGAAAGAAGAATTTTTTTTCATATATACTTATATGACTATGAATTTTATGAATTTTACTACTGTAAAATTATATGACTGATGTTCTGGTTTTTAAATTCAAACACGGCGGTTGAACTCACGTCAGAATTCTCGATGTCCATTTTATTTTATGTTACGATAGTTTTAATTTATTGAATTTCCTGTTTGACAAAACATTTGTCATTTGTACAATGTTCTATAGTCGAAACTCATTGAAATTCCTACATAACGAACACAATCTCTAACACGGAATTCCCAATCCTGAAGATTTAATAAAATCAAAGTGTAATATTATTCGAAGTGAGCAGAAGTGGCCACCATCTTGAAGTCAACAATGGGCCTTACTTCTTTGCGTTGCACCGTTATTAAAATCTCGTGGAACAATCGAGTCGAAAGCGCACTTTCGTAGGGCTCGTACAGACGATGGTGACGGTTTCTTGAATCAAGTTTGAAGGAATAGTGGAAGGTGGAAGATCTGAATTCAGAAGAAAAAGAAAACGCGACATACTGGGAATATCGGATGAGAATTTTTGATCACATGTCGACAGTAAGGTATTCGTACAAAAGTGAAGTGAAAGTGCTTTTTCAGAAATATACTCTACGCGTGATCTTAGTACACGTTTGTGGTCGCTGATGCTCTGCTACTTTAGTTATAGCGAAAATGTATCGTTGAGTCGGGAGATTCTATACTAGATTTTATTTTATCACACGTTGAACAAAAGTTATTTCCCCTAATTTTAATCACAAAGACTTACATGCCAGTGCCACATGCGGCAAATTTAGATGGGAATTTTTCTTTTAATCCCAGACAAAGCTTGAATTCCTTTATAACAAAATTACCCAGCTTAACGTGGTTCTATTGGAAAATACTATCCCAATATTAACCGCAAATATAGTTACGATTAGAGCTTCTTTAGATTGTCAACTGTCGGATCGTTTTGACCGTCAATCTCCATCAAAAATTCCTCCCAAATAAAAAAGTTGGTATAAATTGTTGATGAGGTCCATGTCTGAACGCGCAGTCATCGCATGTTATATTAATACTGCCCCCGCGTCACCGATGGAGCCCCGATCATTAAGGGATAATTATCATCTACTCCACAGGAAGCTGAAGGGTTCCCACTCGGAAATCTGATTCTTTCTCCGTCTCTGTTTTTTAGACGGAAGCTGTGTTTGCCAAATTACGGTTTTCGAATTAAATGGTCCATGTGTTTTTCTATAGATTTGTAGCTAGGTTTGAAATTAAGTCTAGTACCAACGGGTGTGCAATAGCATTTTTTCCCATATATTATTTTACTTGTATGAATACAACTTGGTTACAAAAAAATGGATTAAATTTTAGTCTTCGAAATGGTCATCCTCTTCTGCGCCCTCTTATTTACATATTTATATGAAATTTGAACTGCATGAAATACCTACCTTTCTTGACCCTTGCGTACCTCAAACTGCGTTTAAGTCGCTAACAAAACGTTACACAAAAGACCCACACAACCTCAGATTTAAAATTCACATTAATTAATACACGTAACAATAGTTTTGTTTGCACCGTCCGGCAAAGAGAGCTTATTTTCTATACAATTGTTTAATTTTACGAAATTCTCGAGGGTAGTTGTTAAATAAGTCAAATAGTGCAACAATACGTGTTGGTCATTAAAGATGCACGTTCGGACCTTCGCCTTTTGTACGATCTTTGTTTGCGGTTGTTGTAATTTGAATTTTGATGCTAGTTTTAAATGAATTTGGCTTTACCTGTTGAATTTACTACATTATGTTTGATAGTTTCTATTTTTGGATTGATAGGCAAATATAGTTCCATATTTGTTTTATTTACCATTGTTGAAATCAGCGTCATTGTCCTATCATATACGATACGAAATGAGAATTTTTCAACACAAATGCAAATTTGACTAGCTTAATTAACACAAAATTGCAAAACTATTAAGCTTTACATTAAGCGGAAGAATCCACTTTATACGACATTTAAATCTGAGCAGATTCCACTTTGAGCTTTTCCCCCAAAAGTCGCTGCAGATCAATGAACTACAAACATAAAACCATAACCAAATGAATCCCATCAATGTCTTAACCATCAAACGTTGCGAACTTCGAATTTCCATCCAAAAGTCATTCTTGCGTGAACTCCAGCACAAATTTCAGGCATAACAATGTACACAACCAAAGCTCGGACCTCCGGCGCGTAAAATTACTATCACCTGAAGGTAACCTTAGGTAAATATGTCGGCAAGAAATTCGCTTTGAACCCTTTCGGCCCTTTGTTGTTCAACTAAAACTATTCTGAGTTAATCTCTGGATAAACAGTGCTTGTTAATAAATTAACGTGTTATTAATATATGTTAACTGTGACCGTGTGGTGGGCATGTGTCCCCAGGGGGTGTATTTTGTATTCTGTTTCGTTAGAGAAAGGAACGGTTAAGAAACGATAATTTGGACGCAGCGCGAGGAGTGCAGTAGGGAAATGCGAAGCGATTACAATGCTAACTATTCATTCATTTCAAAGGTATTCTTCTTCTTAAACTTTTACGAAACTTTTAATATCTAAACTTCTGTATATCTCAGGTCCACAATTTGTTATCAATAGACAATAATAAACAATAATTTAATTAATATTGAGAGCAATCTGAATTATTTGAGTTTCGGGGAAGGACATATTTATGATAGGTTTTATCAATCATCATTATCATCATCCCCCGCAGATGAAGTCGCAGGCAGAAGCTAGTGTTCCTACAATTACAAACAATTACGATGTTCGCATGAAATATTACTATAGAGGCCGGGAAGCGAAGGCCAAGTAGATATAGACGGATAGGGATACGCATCCGGCAACCCCGTTTCTCGCCGAGATTTGTACAGTGCTTTTCTCAAACTTGCAATGAAAAAAAATTGTAGTAAATTTGTTTTATTCGTAGGTTTACACAGCTAAAAACAAATTACGAATCTACTACTATTTGATGGTTGAATGCCAAGACAAATTAAGTTTTACAGGCCTGTGTGTGTGAGGCTGTATGAAAATCCTTTACATGTCATCTTCACTCATCGCACACGTAGTATTTCCGGACCTAATTTGAAGTAAGTCATGTCAACATTGAATTGCAAGTTTGAGTAAAATCTTTTAGACGTTTCAATAGATTTACATCCCTTAGTGCGATACGAATTATGGCCATCAGCTGATAGACAAGAGGCTATTTTAAAGCACTTTGCAAATTCCCTCTTTGGCAACAATAGTTCATTCCCATACTGTTCCCCTGTACTCATGCGAGGTCAGCTGTAAATATTGTAGCAATTTCGCTTTTTGCCCCGCACTCCAAACGAGGATGTGTTTGACTGACATGTTTGTTTTGTTGGCATTATTGTGCTCCTGGATCTTTGGTGCTCCTTTGAGAGGATTTTCCCGTCACCCGGACTAGACTAGTTAAATATTGCTTTTAATTTTTGATAGCTTGTTAGTTTAAGTTTTGTGAGGCTTATATTGTTTTTGATAGGTGTTAGGTATGTTTAAAATGTTTGTGTCCTCTTCAAAATATAATTTTCTTTGTTTAAAATATAATTTTGTTTGTTCAAACAGGTAAAGCAATTTTTTCCCATAAAACTACAATAGTAAATGAATTATATTCTGGATAAATCTGAATGAAGATGTGTTTTTATTTTATTTTTAGTCCGTATAAACGTTTCTTTTTTGGCTAGTCTTCTTAAGATTTAAAACCTTTAATGCGACTTACAATTTTATGAAGCCCTTTAACAACACAAAGTTCAAGTTGTCCACAGATAAGAAAACGGACTACCCTTCAGGATTTATACCTGTTCCAACGAACGCTAAACGATTAACTGCACGTCAACCAAATCCCAAACCATATTGTATTCCGGCAATAATCCCGCGAATCTCCGCAACCATTTCTTATATCCTAAGCTAATAAATACGGGAAAAACTCGGTCAGATCCCGTTGTAAGTGAGTGCTTTACGTCATATCCGAAATCCCGGTAAAGTGAGTCCAGCAAAGCCGGGAGTGTTCGATGGTGGCTCGCGATCTTCGTAATAGCAATAGCTTCGTATTAAAGCCCGACAGAAGACGTTGTTGGGGTGTGCCGCAAGGTTCTGTTGTTGGTGTTTATTTATTAGTTTTGCTTTGTTTTATATGTGCTACTTCTATTACGAATGTTGTGGTAGCCCTTTTTGTTAATTAGAAGAGATCATGGTTTCCAATAAATAACTTTGCGGGTATTATTGGTTGGAATAATAATGTACCAATTTTGGATTTTTGGATTACCATCTTTTTGTTGAAATGTTTTTACTTTAAACTTTAGCTAAAATTGCTTATAATAGAACTTTTAGAACTGAATACAATCCAATGTCGATAGTGTTTTTCTTTTTGTTTGTGTTGTATCTTTTTTTATACCACGTCGGTTGCAAACAAGCATACGGCCCGCCTGATGGTCAACGTTGCCTATGAACGCCGGCAACTCCAGAGGTGTTTCTTTCTTTTTCCATTCATTAACATTTGCCAAACCAGTTGTAGCTAAAATCTGTGTGTCTATGAAAATTATCTATGACTGACATGCCACTTATCTATGACTTATCTATGACATGTCACTTAGACATTTATGCTTGTTGCGAAAAGACAAAAACAAACAGACATTTTTATCTTATACACGCATCTGAATTTTTTTATTGAACTACTTATCGACATGTTTCACAATTTTGTGATGTAACTTTCTTGTATTGTAGCACGTAGGCTAAAGGATTATTTGTAAACTTTTCTACGCGCAATGAATTACGTAAACCGCCCCGCTCCCGCTCCTCACCAGCGCCCTCCCGTTATATCGGCGTGGCTTAGCGCTTTTTCATCAATCCTGCTTTATTACGGCGGATCCGCTTTTGTCTACGTCCGGATGGCGGTCATTTGGTCTGACCGTCTCTATTACCACCCGATTCCATTCGTTCCTGTCGCCGCTGCCCGGATCTGTCTTGGCGTCATTCGCGGCTTTTCAGAATAAGGCTTTAGGGGCCAGCATTTTTATTGATAAAGACAAATGTGGTGACGCGGGAACGCACTTATTGCTTTTATGGGTGTGATATTTGATTGAGTGATCGTTTGGTGAGTGGCATCTAGCTCATGTTAAACCACGTTATATATTTATTTCAATATCTTCGTCAAATACATCATAAGATGCAAAGATGCTCAAAAATATCTTAACACACTTTGGTCATTTATTCAATTATGGTCATTTTTATTAGCGCCTTATGGTCATATACAATTGTAAATATTGTACGTTACACATGATTTATGTTTATGAGATTGAAACTAGAAAAAACATAAGATTCTTGGCAATCCAGTGATTAATATCTCCAAAGTAATTATCTAAGTATGTTAATGTTCTCTCATAATTTGTTTGCAGTGAAATATAATCTTGAAATCTTTTCTTGCTCAATTACTTAATCCTAATTCACAAATTAACAGCAATTCTGCTTTCTGAACAATTTCTTCAAGACATTCCAAAGTGCATTCGGCAGTGAATTCACGATTGCCGTCTCGCCATTTCATCAAGCATTTGATTCCGCCGTCAAAGCCCTCAAAATTTTCTTGTCCTTATTTCACCTTCTCCGTTTCTCGCTTGACGATGTTTTTTCCTCTTTTTAAGCCACTTGATGTATAAGCGTCCGTTCTCCCGGTTTGTTTTCTGTTTGGCAATTTTTAAAGGGATTACTTGGACCGGGTAGATCACGTCTCGGCTTACGCCGCAATATTTTAGGGAATATCGACCAAAGTGCCCTTTAATCTACTAATATAATGGGGTTTAGTTCTCCGTTCAATGGTTGCGTCTCATTGTGAGCTATAATGCGAGGATTATGTGGATCCGGGCTATAGTTAAGATATAAACAGTTAAGATTCCCATTCATTGACGTTTGTTCGTCAATAGCATTATTTACTTTAGCGGGTTTCTTGAGAGGTTTTTCTTTTGGGGATTTCTTGATCGCAAGAATGTCGTATAGTAGTTGTATAGAACATACAACTAATCCCAATATCAATTAGAAATTCTCTACTTATATTTAGCATTTTTCTTTGTAACTTTGCACGTTATGAGTCAGTTTGTTTGGATATAACAATATATGATGGAAATAATTGACTCTTTATAACTTAAACGTAGCTGAAAAAGTGCATGGCCACTTTATGAATGAATTCCATTATTAAAATGTCCATGCAAGTCTGGTAACACAGTATCTTCGGGAACCGAAATTATTATCAGGACTTTCTTGTGAAAATTTTATCAAATGTATACACAAACCGCTAGGATACACTACGGGTATTGCAATTAATTTGTGGTCCCATTGTGAGAGAAATTATTGAAAAAAAAAAACAGTTAAATGAAGTTATATACACGCGCACTGAAATAAAATACACCCACACGTTACGCAAGCCATATCAACATTGTATAAAGTGCTTTTTAGCTCTTTTTTTTTTGTAATATCTTATTTTCACTTAGTTTGCATATTAGTTGTACTTTTGTGGACATCTGTTATTGGCTATGTTTTCTGTTCACTATGCCATGTATTACTTTTTGTATCGCTGTTAATGCCCCTTCTTCTTCCTCGCGTTGTCCCGGCATTTTGCCACGGCTCATGGGAGCCTGGGGTCCGCTTGACAACTAATCCCAAGATTTGGCGTAGGCACTAGTTTTTATGAAAGCGATTGCCAATGACCTTCCAACCCAGAGGGTAAACTAGGCCCTGTTTGTATTAGTCCGATTTCCTCACGATGTTTTCCTTCACCGAAAAGCGACTGGTAAATATCAAATGATATTTCGTACATAAGTTCCGAAAAACTCATTGGTACGAGCCGGGGTTTGAACCCGCGACCTCCGGATTGCAAGTCGCACGTTCTTACCGCTAGGCCACCAGCGCTATAATCGATGTTAATGCCCCAAATAAATAAAATAAAATAAAAATAATATTCATTCGTTAATTAGCGTTCCATGCTGAGTAAGGGGGCTCACTTAATTACGTAATTTTATTGTAAAAAAAATCGTATATCGTGTTATTTTTATACTATAATAAGGAGTGGTTCAGAAAAAAAGTAGCAGCACATTATGTGGATTTTTCATTTTATTTTGTGATATGTTTTAAGTAGCGCATTTTTGTAGTAATCCGTACATACTATTCTATACAATTAAATACAATCGTATTTAAAATAAAAGGGCGAATTGAAGTGTTTGCCTTTTATATTACATGTCTCCTAAGACTTTTTGAACAGCGTCTTCTGAGAGAATTTATGAGGTGTTTCTCATAAACATAGTTTTTTCTTTAAGTTTGATAAGCTATACTTAATACATTATTAAATTGTCTTATGTTCGATATTGAACTTTTTTGATTTGACTTCACTTTGGGGTAGTTACATGGAATTCCCATTTTTGTGTATTTGCGATTTTTACAGAAATTTGTCTCCCATAGAAAAACATCTGTCAGAGGTTAGACTGGAGAGACTTCCTGGCTAGCACAGATGAACTCCAGTTTATTGGTATAATTTACTCGTAAGATGATAATCCTAAAAGCATACAACTAGTTGTGAAAATTGAAATTCAAGTGTGCCATCGTGGAAAACGGCTGGTGAAGATTGTCAAATTGCGTTGGACAAAAAGTTACGTAGTACATTGCAATAAAAATGAGAAAACTCAAACAATCTGATATTTCTCAATATGATTTTATTTTTATTATATAGTATTTTATCTACAGATTACTGAAAAAAATAAACTGCTTCATAATTAGTAAAAAATAAAAAAATATAGGTACTAGATAATTCACTGCCACTTTTTTTACTGAACCACTCGTACTAGTAAGTACATCATATAGTTGAGTTTGTATTTAGATAGACTAATTGTTGAATGAAATTTGGAACAAAGAAATACAAGCCTATTCAATACAAACAGTTGTATGACCAGATTAAGAGCAGATCAAAAGATTGTCCTATGTCCCGGGCACCGATATCTGGCACGTTTCCCGATGGAAACGGGATTATATCATGCAACATTAGTGTCCCGGACGCCATTAATAATGCGCCTTTTATTAAACTCGAGATAAATGATTATAGACTGTCCCCTTGTTTGTGGTTCTTTTTCCGCCATTGTTCTAGTAGGTTTGTGAAGGATGGTGTGAATTAGAATATTCAAACTCTCACGGTGGAATACGAAAAATAGAGAGATTATTCTTAAGATTAAAACTGCAATTATATATTATAGACAAGTGATTTTAAACTATAATAAAGTGACTTTTTAACACTGTATCTGTCATTAGCACAAACGTCTTTAATCACGTCATTTTGTCCAGTACACTGCAATCGTATACTAATCATTTCATAAAGTAAAGTAATAGTACATTACGATACAAGTGCGAAAAATAGGAAATTCGAAACGAGGGGCGATACATTAAAACACGACCGAAGGGAGTGTTTTAAATCGACACGAGTTACGAATTATTTATTCGCACATGTATCGTACAACGTTTTACAGTACATATGGCCCTTTAAATGTTTGACACAGTAACGTAATATGCTTATTTGCGCACTAGTGCGCTAAAGTAGCACCATATGTACTGTAAAGTAAATTTTATTTGTGGAACACAGGTGTTACATTTAAGGTCTTATATATAAAGTAATAAATAGAACTCTGTGTTTTGCCTATTGGCATACAAATATTTAAAAAAGTCACATACATATGTTAATAATAAAATTATTACAAATCAATTACCTAAATTAGGATTATCAGTAATATTACAGCAATAAAAATATTTATAATAGAAAAAATAGCAACATTTCACAAATCTAGAATATAATGATGAAGTACTTACATGTTAAACTAGTATCTATATAAAATGGACAAGTTATAACTATTTCAGGTATCTTCAAAAAAATCATTTACTGAGGAATAGCATTTGTTTATTAAGTATGATTTTAGTCGTATTTTACTGGTCAGGTTGCAGGCACTTTATATCATTTGGGATATTATTGAAAATTTTTGGAGCCATAGGTACCCAGTATACTCTTACCCAAGAAAGCTGTGTTGTGTTGACTATTACAGATGTTATTAAGATATTGTACACGTACGGGAAGCTTGCTTTGTTGAGATATCAATTTGAATAGTTGTGGATTGAATTTTATAAAGTTTGCTAATTCATATATATATAGTGCTGGAAATGTTAAGATTTTTAGTGATCTAAAGAATGGAACATATTTTATTTATTTATTTGATTTATTTAATCTTATTTGCACATAAGAAAATACACTGTACAATAGGCGAACTCAATGCCGTAAGGCATTCTCTACCAGTCAACCTTTAGGCAACGCAGATAAGTTGTAAGCTGTGCAAAAACATGAGGTATAGGTACATGTACAAACACAATACAATCATAAGAAATACACAAACATAAACATACATATATACAGGATGATTTCTGGGTCGTGATCCAGAACCACTCTGTAAATGATCCACATTATGATATGGTAGTATTTGATTATTTGATTAAAAGATAATTAGTTACATTTTTCTTATTTTTCAAGTAAAATTATCCCTATACTAAGTAATCATCCTATACCTCAAGGAGAACCACTGGGACTGTCATTACCCCACACTAGTGTGCCCCAGCGGGGCGGGTATTGACAAATCGCGTAATACCGTAATCGAATACTATACTTATCCATCGCAGAATCCTCTTTCAATAAAGGTGTAAAAATTCGTAGCGCACAATAGTAGGTACTTAATTTCCATTACATACAGAAGCTATACGCAAGTCATTCTTGCCGATTTCATTGAAACAGTTCATTAAAGTCAGGACTTTCCTTCATAAACAAAAAGTTTACGTATTACTAATTTCTCAAGGAGGACCACTGGGACTGTCATTACCCCACACTAGTGTGCCCCAGCGGGGCGGGTATTGACAAATCGCGTAATACCGTAATCGAATGCCGCGCCCGCGACTAATGGGATTACCTTTATTTATCATTTTGCTATTCGTTCCTCGTACGAGAGCGATGCTCAAACTGTACACGTGATACGCCGGGTCAGGGAAAATGAGGTTTTGTGAGAATACTTTAATAAAATATTTAATGAAAGCCTGCGTTTAATGCCGAATTAATTTAAATATTAGCCCAATACATCATTAGTTTAAATGAGCATTCATCTGCATGCAGGTTAGTAGGGCTAAGATGGTCAGCCCTTTATCATTTGTCACCATGCCTGTCATGTTCTAACAATAATGTAAGCGCGAAAGTGACGGGCATAGTGACAAGTGATAAAAATGGAACCATGCTGCTACCCCTGGAAGAATAATATTTCTCAGAAATTTCAGAAAAATCACAAGAAATAAAGGATACTTACTTGCATTTTGGAAATGGAAAATATCGATTCCTATGCAAAAATATTACAAGTTTTCCAAGTGGATATTTATCAATTATGGAATATTTCTGACGGCACATCAGTCGTTACGAATATTTCTTTGCGTAAATGGGTACTTACATTTATTTTTTATTATACAGTTTGAGAAACATTGCCATCCGTCACATATTGTCACCTACTCAGCGACGCCGGAAAACATATTTGATTAGCGACCAGTGACCAGGGGATCCGTGGGCGTCAAAGAATTTTCCTTTCTAGAAAGAACATGACAAATAAAATTAAATTCCGAATATTAGGGCGTCCTAGAAGCGCTGGTGGCCTAGCGGTAAGAGCGTGCGACTTGCAATCCGGAGATCGTGATTTTAAACCCCTGCTCGTAGCAATGAGTTTATCGGAACTTATGTACGAAATATCATTTGACATTAATGAGTTGCTTTTCGGTGAAGGAAAACATCCTGAGGATACAGGACTTATCCCAATAAGGCCTAGTTTACCCTCTAGGATGGATGGTCAGATGACAGTTGCTTCTTGGGATTAGTTGCCAAAATGCCGGGGCAATGCGAGGAAGATGATGATTACTTAGGGCGACTAGCTTAGTGGCTTGAGTCATTACTGTCGTACGCTACGCCGATCGGCGCACACCTGTACGAGTAGTAGTGACCGTCGAAGAAGTAGGAGGACCCGGGTTCGAATCCCGGGAAGCGCATTTATTTTTGTGTTAACCATAAATATTTGTGATACCTCCTTCTGACGCAGTCGGCTATAAATATATATTGTCGTAGCAGATCACTACGAATTTTAATTTAAAATGGCCTGATTGGTCGCGCACAAGTTTTTTGCAGAAATCGCGAAGCGTCTGGCTGACGTAACTGGTGACAGAAGAGATGGCGGCTTCCTCGCACAACGTCTCAGCATTGCGATACAACGAGGCAAGGCCAGGGTCTCAGGGCCTATTTTAGATTTAAGCTGGTTATAGTAGCACCACTGTAGTTACTCTAAATAAAATATCTTATACAAAAAAAATTAACCAAAGATTTCTGGGTTAATTTTGGAACAGTAGGACCTTTGGATTTGGAATATAGTTAGGTGGTTTTCTATGCCGTCACTTCTAGTAGTTTTTTATCCGTCACCCCACATCAGAGCCAAGGCCCTGCGTCTTGGGAAATACTTTTGAATAATTCGATAGTGATATTCGGACACACGATGTGTTGCGTCACGATTGTTGTTTATGCCGTGGACGTACGTGGGCAATGTGATTTGATATGTAACATACCCACTAACCATTTCATAGGATGCACAATGCGCAGTCAAGGCTCGGAACCGGTTTATAAAATACCGGTAAAAACCGGTTTATTTCGGTTTTCCTCCGAACCTTTATAACCACTCACGTGCTTTTGGCAACTGTAGTTGCCAGCTGTCACCCTTATTTTTAAGAACTTTATTGTAATCTAAAAAACCGGCTTATTCGACGAGCGACGAAACGGCCGGCCAGCCGGCTTGGTGGTGTGCTACTGCTACGTAAATATAGACACCGAAATATGAAGAAACCGGTTTTTATTGTTCTAAACCGGTTTATTTGACAAGACCTGATGTCATAAAACCCGGTTTTAAAATAACGGTTTTTCGAGTGAAACCGATATTAAAAGGTAATGCGCCAAGTACTTGATAACGCTATGGAAATTTTATCGGTTTCCGAGACTAATGCGCAGTACACACACTGTTTTTTGTCAGTATACTGTTCTACTATGAATGATTCAGGGCTGGGGGAGATAGAATGATGGAGAAATCCTATGTATCTCTCTATCATATTCTAATCCTATGTATCTCTATATCTAAGCGACAAATATTAAACCGGATAAAAACGTACAACAAACATACCTTCTAAACCTTCGGTCTCAGCCAAACTCCTTTATACTGTCCCATACTGACCATGATGAAGTTCAATCCATAATATCAAGCCTTAAGAATAATAGTGCACCAGGCTGGGATAATATCTCCAATAAATTTCTTAAACTTGCAAAGCCAGTACTGATTCCAATAATTACGCATTTAGTAAATATTTGTTTTGATAAGGGAATTTTTCCAGATCCACTTAAACAATCAATCATTACACCAGTTTTTAAAAGTGGAGACAGAGACGATGTAAATAATTATAGACCTATATCTGTTCTACCAGCAATTTCCAAAATACTGGAGAAGTTATTGAATACCAGATTATTTAAGTACTTAAATAAATTCAACCTATTATCCCCGTCTCAATACGGCTTCAGACCTGGTAAATCTACCGAAGATGCTGTATCTGCTCTAACTTCACTAATAGTTGACCATCTTGACAATGGATCTAAATGTATGTCTGTGTATTTAGATATCAAAAAGGCCTTTGACACCGTCTCTGTCCCTATACTGTTACACAAGTTGGAAAGGATGGGGATAAGAGATATTCCGCTTCGTCTTCTCCAGGACTATTTAACAAACAGGAAACAGAGGGTGAAACTGGGAGACTGCAGCTGTACAAGTGAAGATGAAGACGTGACGTACGGAGTACCTCAAGGCTCTGTGCTTGGACCAACGCTATTTCTAATTTATATTAATGACTTGTGCGACTTAAAGATCCCACATGCAGATATATTCTCGTATGCTGACGACACTGCCATCGTCTTCACTGGTACTTCATGGGAAGATGTACAGAAATTCGCGGAAAATGGACTTGAAATTATTAATGTATGGCTTAAGAACAATATTCTTACGTTAAATACCGCTAAAACAAATTATATATGTCACAGTATATACAGTAATACACAACCTGTGAATAGTTTCGACATTAAAATACATAGCTGTTGTAACAATCTACTGAACTGTTCCCAGCAAACCTGTCCCGCTATACTTAAAGTTGATAGCACAAAATATCTGGGAGTCTTTGTGGATCGGGGGCTCTCTTGGTACCAACATCTCGAATATGTTATATTACGTCTACGAAAGCTTAATTGGATTTTTAAAAATTTAAGACATGTGGTGCCAAGGGTCGTTCCGGGTGCCCTTGGTCACGGTAGAGATCTTTTAAAAGAGATCTACACATCATTAGTTCAATCCGTGTTAACCTATTGTTTGCCTGTTTGGGGTGGCGCTGCTAAGACTCGCTTTATTGACGTTGAGAGAGCTCAGCGTAGTCTTCTCAAAATTATGTATTTTAAGAAGATGTGGTTCTCAACTGACAAGCTATATCAAATGTGTAAGTTGCTTACTGTCAGAAAATTGTATATATTAACCGCTGTCCTAAGAAAGCATAAAACCACAACTTATGACCGCAACATTCTGACAAGACGGAGGAAAGATATTGCTATGCACCTACCTAAAACGTACACAACTTTTGCTAGTAGACAGTATAACAAACGTTCATCTCACTTTTATAATACCTTAAACAAAGCACTAGATATATATCCAATGCTGCAATATGATGTAAAAAATAAAATAACAAAGTGGTTGGAAGATAAAAATTACGATCAGGTGGAAGAATTATTAGGATATGTAGCCTAGCCAGATCACACAAACATACATACACACATGGGCACACACACACACACACACACACACACACACACACACACACACACACACACACACACACACACGCACACACACACACACACACACATACTCATATAATAATTAAGGAACATAGCTTTAAGAATAGAATTGTATAATACTGACTGTACTTAGCTATGGAAGAGCGGTGCCTCCTAGCACAGGTTATTTTGTAAATAACTTACAAGGAGACACCAGCCACTGTAACATTTGTCATGGTTTTTGAAAGAAATAAACAATTTTGATTTTTTTTTGATTTTTTTTTGATCATTCTTCCATATTAGTACGATAAAGAGATACAATAGAAACGATTGGCATCTTGGCTAGGCCCCTAGGTTTTCAAGTTAATTGATTTTTATAAGCCTTTATTTAACTTGCCCTGTCAGTAGGTACAGTCGCTTAGCACCTTTGCGTACAAACTTCTATGCAGGGGGTACCTTTTCTCTGCAGCTGACTGTACCTATGTTATTTTGTTAGTGTCAAATCTTAGTAGCTAAATTTGACCCGCTTACGCTTCTCGATTTCCGATTGAGCTGAAAATTCGTATACATAGTTATGTGAGTCGGGTGACAATTCAATATACCATCGAGCTGATCTGATGATGGAGACAGGGGGTGGTACGGAACTCTGTGATGAAACAGCGCAACCTAATTGTATTTGGGGTTTTTAGAATTGTCTCAATGAGTATTAGTTGCCCGTAAAAAGAGAAGTACAGTCAGCGACAAAAGCTTGTAAGAAACATTACTTTTCTTAGTGCTAAGTTTTTTTTTTAGTTTTATAGGAGACAAACGAGTATTTTTCTTTAAAGAAATAGTCTCCGCGTCAGTATTCTCTAATTGTAAGTTTAGGCAATTCTCGCTTAAAGATCTTATTTGTTATGAACTTCTTAACATGCCTTTAAAGGCATTTTAACTACGTTAACACTTCGTAACCATAGGTACATATTAAATGAACCTCGTAATAAACAAAGCCTTCTAATAACCCATCATTTGGTCACACCTTTCAATTACAACTACTAATAACTGTAAAAGCTGCAACTATTTAGATTTGAAACGTGACAACAATGTTTAAACTTTAAATGTAGTTACAACCTTTTTAAATTAAAATGGTAATCTCTGGAGAATCCCTGATGATCGCTACCGGCCATTCGAATAAATAATCGCTATTAAATGGCGATAATGACAGGTTTTGGTCCCAAATCGATAGAGTTTAGGGGTGTTTATTAACAAGGATATTCATTAAAGTTATTAACACCGGCTTTTTGATAAAATTCTGAATAGTATGGGCTTATGAAGTTCAACAATGTTGAAAATTCGGTAAAGTGAAACAAACATGATGACTATTGTTAGTATGATTATATGTAAATTAATTTCAGTGCGTCCCTCTTACAACATGTAATGAGGAAGAACATTAAGATTTTGAGAAATTTATCGCGACGCACAGGTCTTACAGGTCACAGGTCAGCTTTGGAGAATCCCTGATGATCGCTAGCGGCCATTCGAATTAACAATCGCTATTTATGGCTCTAATGACAGGTTTTGGGCCCAAATAGATTTAGTTTAGGGGTGTTTATTAACAAGGATGTTCATTAAAGTTATTAACACCGGCTTGTTGTTAAAATTCCAAATAGTATGGACTTATGAAGTTCAACAATGTTGAAAATTCGGTAAAGTGAAACAAACATGATGACTATTGTTAGTATGATTATATGTAAAATAATTTCAGTGCGTCCCTTTTACAACATGTAATGAGGAAGGACATTAAGATTTTGAGAAATTTATCGCGACGCACAGGTCTTACAGGTCACAGGTCAGCTCTGGAGAATCCCTGATGATCGCTAGCGGCCATTCGAATAAACAATCGCTATTAATGGCATTAATGACAGGTTTTGGGCCCAAATCGGTTTAGTTTATGGGTGTTTATTAACAAGGATGTTCATTAAAGTTATTAACACCGGCTTGTTGTTAAAATTCCAAATAGTATGGACTTATGAAGTTCAACAATGTTGAAAATTCGGTAAAGTGAAACAAACATGATGACAATTGTTAATATGATTATATGTAAATTAATTTTAGTGCATCCCTCTTGCAACATTGAACGAGTAAGGACATTAAGGTTTAGAGCAACCAATCACAACACACAGGTACAGTTGTGCCGTTCGCGAGAACGTTCTCCGTTTTAATGTTCTCGTGCGAGAACATTGCCCATAATAAACGGAGAACGAGAGATGTCATTCTGATATCAGTGTACGCTCGAATTGGCCTGTTACGGCCCGATTCGAACTTAAAGATACGTCAAATATTAGGTCTAGATAAGATATGGATCGGATATGTCAGTGTCATAAGTGATCTTAGTCGATACGTCAAATATTAAGTCTACGATCCGATTCGAAGAATGAGATACGATAACTATAAGTTCTGGTTTAGATAAGTTAATTCTCATTTAGATATCGTTTGTATGTCGTATAATTGACAGAAGCAGCTCGATTCGAGCAACCAATGGCACTTTGACGTTAGAAATATAGATAAATCTTATTGAAATCACAGCGGAATCGAAATAAACGTCAATTTTGACATGTCGTTTAGTTATCGATCTTTCAAGACTTAAACGTGTCTTAATCATTCTTCGAATCGGGCCGATAGATTTGATATGGATCGGATATGTTACTGTCAAACGTGATCGGTTAATAAAGATTCCAATGAAAATATATGAGCATCATGATAATACCGTTTCACTTTAACAATCCCCATCACTATCCGATAAGCGGCCACTCCCATTACAAGTTAATTACCACATCAATTAATATCTGTTTTGCCAGGGCGTGCCATCGATGCCACATACTATCAAGCTTACCTATTCACTAACCCCCTTATTCATAACGTGTACTAAAGTTACGATGCCGCTAATAATCGTTTGTCCCTTTCGATCATACCAATACGTCGGAAAGGGAAAAACCATTATTAGCGCATAAGGTGGTAAAAATTAGAACTAACTGCGGATAGCATCTTTAACACTTCGTCAAGTTATATGGCGCGAAATGAAACTTTAATTTACGATTACTCCTGAGATATTTATTTAAATTGTATGGTGTAAGGGATCATTGTAATCTGTATGAAATGCTTAATATAACTAACGTATTTAATTTGATAATTATTAATACTGTATCCGTGTAAATAGCTTTGCAATTGCCACATACTATGTGATCTTTTTCTGGAAGTTAAGAATGGGTATAGTACATTATCCTTAAAAGATAGACATTCAACATCACGGACTTTGTAGACCCATGAAAGAGAGACAACCGTAATGTTTATTTATTTATTTATTATTCATATAAAACGTAACCATCGGTCAGACTTATACTGGTCAATCTAGCTACAAGTAACTTTTATGAATGGCCACGGCATTGCATGTGATACGCAATAGATCGTATGTTCCCGGGAAAATATTGGCGAATACGATCTTATCGACTTGTACGGTTTACAGGTAATTAGTGGGCAAATTACTAATAGGTTAATAACGATGTTTATTGTTTGCTGGGTTTTCCTACGAGGTTCCTTTGCGTTATCGATAGTTGTGCAAGATTAAAGATAGTTGAAAAACGTCGTTAGTGAAGACTTATCGGAGATATTTTCAGAACATAAAGATTTCAAAAAGCAACCTAGCACGAACGAATATGCTAAAACCCTTCTCACAAAAAAAAAACAAATATATTCCAATGAATCCACCTTTGATTATTCATTTGATGACAATTCACATTTCCCGAAAGTGCAATATAATTTGAACCTTAAGTCGGATCGCTAAAGTTAAAACTCTATTGGCGCATATGTGGTCGGTAAATCGATGCCTGGACAAGGGTTATATAGCCGGCTACAAGTCAAAACTTGCCAACACAAATACAATTTTGAATTTGTCAATATAAACATTGAAATAATAATGGAATGAGAGACCTTTTATAGGACTAGGGGGGCTAGAGGATGCGTTGCGTTGGAATAACTTAATGGATAATTTTGAAAATAACTACTTATATCTGGATCAAAATTGTTTTCATTGTCTTGTTTTTTGTCCCCAAAAAATGTGACAGAGTGGAGCTTTTTGTATGAGATGAAATTCAGTTTTTAATTTTTCTCATGTTAAATGTAATCTTTAGCTAAAAAGACATGCAATAGCACTCGTATTTTTTTAGAAATACAAGCGTGACAGAGTGGTCCAAAACAAGACAACGAAATGAGTTTTGACCCATCTAGAGTCCAAGATAAGTTGGCAGCGATATTGTGAAACCAGACAATGCAAGTGTTATTTTAAACGTCAAACTTAAACAAAAATAATATTAATTTACAATTAATACAATACAATAAACTTCTATGGAATACGTTTACTTAAAACTTGCACAGGCTAGGTTATCAGAATCGCTGCCAACTTAGCTTGGTCTGACTCCACTAAACCAAGAAGCACTTCATACTTTGACAACACTTACCGCAATACTTACCGAGGCATTTTGATTACTGTTGGTAATGCGAAAATGCTTCTAGTAGTAGATACGAGTATTTGTTATATTCTAAATTAACGCGATTTCGAAGTTATCTCAATACACCTAATAAAATATATATATATTACTATAACTATCTTAAATCTAAAATAGGCCCTTGAGGCACTGTACCAAGGATGCTAGCGGCAATTCCTCATATCGCAATACTGATACGTTGTGCGAGGAAGCCGCCAGCTCTTCGGTCACTAGTTACGTCAACCAGACGCTTCGCGATTTCTGCAAAAACTTGTGCGCGGTGACCCCATACACCTAATTAAATTTCAAGACCGTTATAAAATTGAAGTAAAAACTTAACCTATTTTACTCAAACATGTCACATTATTGAATTCAAATAAAACTTTGCTTGTTGAAAAAAAATGAAAATGAAAATGATTTATTTCATTAATATTGGGTACACATATGACAAACAAGGTTGGGTGTTCCTAGTAGGTAAGAAATACCTGTGTCAGGAAGTCCCGCTCCTCCATAATAAACAGTGGTTGTTTGTAACAATTTTAACTATTTAATTACTTATCTATAACTTACAAACTAGAAGTACTTATTACTCATTACGACGACAGAGCAGTTGTAGTAATATCCTTACGGCTAAATAGAAACCTGTAGTTGGGTGCGTCTGTGTGTGTTTTTAGTAAACAGTATTGTTTTTCCAAAGAGGACAATTTTTTTGGTGTTTGTTTTATAACCGTTAGTATAATCTCCTTGTCCTGGGATTTTACTCAAACTGCATTATAAATATGTTACTTCATACTGGACTTTTTGCTCTAAGATCCTTGGGTCGAGCTAGTGGACCGCTGTTTCATAATTAATTATAATAAGTTGTACTTAGCCTTCCATTTCTCGGCCATAGTTAATACTAATTACAATTACAAAAAATCGCATGCAGCTAAAACATCTCGCATTATACGAGTGCATATTAGATTTAATGGCGCGCTCCGAACGTTTTAATCACAGTTATGTGCGGGTTGCACTCACGCGAGCGGCGAACGAACGTTCGCTGCGAATTACATCAAAAGTACGGTCAAGGAATTTGATATTTGTGTTCGTATCTTGTTATATGAGATCCTCAGCGGTTTTCATATTATTGACTGTCACACCGAGGTAGAAAGTGGTATAGAAATTAAAATTATTCACTGTATCACTGTATAATCATGTAAGGTTAGCGTTTCTGATACGCTGGCAATGGTAAACATCTTTTGCTGGTTCAGGAAGGCAAGTGAGTAGTGTTATGTTCATTGTTATTTTAGATCATAAAATGAGGAATCCTTTCTCTGAATTTTTTTAGTACTATTACCACAGATCTTTTGTTATAGGTAAGCATTTTTTGTTGACTGTATTTACGTAAAAAGTCAAGTATGTGCAGATGGAGAGTCGCTTGCTTTAAGGTAACAATAAAAATAGATTAATTAAAAATATATATTTGTACAAGTTTAGCAAAGCTAATTAATATGACTCCTACGTCACAAGTTATAATCAAACTTTACTGCGTTCGTAGACGCCAGTAAATTTTACTAGAAGACTTGACACATGCCATTATTAGCCTTATTTTTTAAATTTTGTATTATGTTATGTAATAATATCACCCAGCAAGAAACCACGAATTCGCCGTTCTTGCGAATGAAACCCCAGGTTTATCAACACTCGCGCGCTTCGCGCTCTCAAAGCGAATAAAGATATCTATATTCATTAAAATTTAAAACGCGAGCAGGGTATAAAATCCTAAAGGAGGGCGTGCTTACCTACGTGATTATACGTGTGTGTTTACGGATACTGTTTAATCCTTAGGTGTGACTTTGTGTGTGGAAGGGTGAAATAGGAAGGCTTGTATTGATGATACGCTTCTCTTTGACTTTGTTAGTATTTTGGCAACACCATTTTGTAACGCACAGATACTGAAGCTGTAGATATTTGAACTTACTGTTATGAATCTGATGTGGTTGAAAGATCTAATTTTGATTACTGACAATGTAGTACTGATAGTGATAGTGTAGTAATATTAGTACGAGAGGCATGCCCTTGACCATACAGCCGTATGGTCAAACTAGTAACAAAATCTTAAACTTCGCATATTAACAACGCAGTTTCCTAGGAATGAGCATCCAACAAGCCAAGAATATACCAAAAAGGGGTTAATTTACTTTTGAATCTTATAACTTGAAATACATGAATACCTATTCCGTTTTTGTTTCCAGAGTTATCGTGTTCTTCTTCTTAGCCCTTTTCAATCTTACAGATGTATGCCTCCTTAATTTTTGCCATCCTGGTCTATTTTGCGCTCCA
This sequence comes from Cydia pomonella, assembly GCF_033807575.1. Lineage (NCBI taxonomy): Eukaryota > Metazoa > Arthropoda > Insecta > Lepidoptera > Tortricidae > Cydia > Cydia pomonella. Next base: position 14,892,256 of record NC_084722.1, on the reverse strand, counting down.
TGTACCCATTTCGATCCAACTGTTCTCTTGATATCATCATACCAACGCATTTTTGACTTCCCTGCTGGGCGCAACTCTCCCCAAGGTCTCCCCTCTACCAGCCTCTTACACCATGAGCCGTCTTTTCGGGCCACATGCCCAGCTCACTCCCACTTCGGTTTTGCTATTTGCCTGGTTACATCAGTGACTTTACTGTGTTCTCGAAGCCACTTGTTTATTTTCCTGTCCCTAAGTGAGATGCCTACCATTCTTCTTTCCATCACTCCTTGGGTTACTTGTAATCTGTCCAAGATTTCTTTTGTAAAGACCCAGGTTTCCGCTCCATAAGTAAGTACTGGTAGGACACACTGGTCAAATAATCGTATTTTTAAAGCATCGCTAATGCCATTACTTTTGCCATTCAGTTACCTTTAACTTTATTCAGTGACAATCTTTAATCTTAAATTAAAATATTCCTAACTAAAAACTTTTTCTTTCCAGGTAAGAAGACTCCAAGGCATCTTTGGTAACGTAATTCAAATTTATCACCACCTATTCCCAATACTTTCAACCCTCAAAACAACCCTTTCTCCAATAACATTTTTAGTCAACAAATTATAATTCCGAATCACGCACATCATTACACCCTATCTCTGCACCCAGCACCCCTTAACGTCTAATCGTGAATTATAAGAGATAATAAAATTCTTTAATCAAAGAAAACAGGGCCCACCATTAACCAACGCGCCTACCTCAGTCGTTACAACATTTACATACGTGTTACCACCCCACCATAATTAACGGTATAAGGGAATCTTAGCATCTTATTACGCGCGTAACGGTATCCTTTTAGAAAATTGTAACAGACATCGTTATAACAACGGCAAATGATCACCGGAGAAATTTTCGCGTGTCAAAATTCAACAGCTAAGCACGCACCTCTTTACGTCCCTTCCCTATTCGCACGGATGCGATACATCTGTGGCGGTAACATTGGTCACATTTTTATTGCTACAGCTGCAGGAATGGCTCATACCCTATAAGCGATAAGTGATAAATATTTACAGTAAGCGTATGATGGATGTTATTCACGTGATAAAATAAGTGATCAGAAGTGCTAAAATCACAGCGCTGTTGTAACTCACAGGCACTGCCATTATCACGCTATCACGTAGACAATTGTCCATCAACTAACATCATCATTTCGGATCCTTAACTATCCCTAACGAAGTTTACGTGAAATTCTTTCTTGTGAGTCCTTTATCAATGAGTTTTTGTCGAGCTTTTATCGTTTTTGATATTTATCGTTCGTTGAATGTACTTTTCTTTCAAGAGGCAACTATTGCTCATCGAGATAATTCTAACAAACCTTAACACTATCAGGACGCGTTGCTTCACCTGTGTCCATCATCAGGTTAGCTCGATGGTACCACAATTGAGTTACCTACATAAAGTTGGGTGACAAATTGTCACACAACTTTAAATAAACATGTGAAGTGGGTCGTAATGGGAAGTGGATCTAATTTAGCTTGCAAGATTTGATCCGAACAATCCGAATAAACATACATTGCAAGTTAAACATAAATAAAAACTTATCATTTTACAAGCATTCTACCGCTTAAACCAGCTATGTCACTGTTAGGTAATTTTATCGGCGCTCGCATAGGAAGCCGGCTTAAGACTCACACGAAACTTAAATGTGAAATATCCTCTAATGAATCAGACAATATTTCGAGAGAGGTGGCAATAAAATCTCCCCGCCACCCACTAATGTGTACGAACACTTTGTCTAAGTTTAGGGAGGGGGTGTAAATATGTATCGATGTGGACAACCCTTTCGGGGCCCTTTGTTTTGGTGCGAGGCTGTTGTGATTTTTATAATCACTTTAATACTTTGAATGAATGAATGAATGAATATTTTTATTTCATGTAGCACATGGACACATATTTTTATTTGTAGCTTTGCTTTGCATGTTTGCCTGTTTGCCATTTGTTTTTAAAAACATAAGTGGGTTAGAGGTTGCATGGAATCTGTATCAGTTTTATAGTTGCAGAAGTGTTTAGATTTTCGAAATTTTGTTTAAAACTCTTTTTAACACCTTGTCTAATAGCCGTATACTGATTTTAATCATAAACTGAGAATTAGATGAGGATTAGATATGGATAGCTCATACACATTTTAAAGTATGGTTCTTTAAACGAAAGCTATTTTTTACGCTGTACCCTTACAAGCAGATTTTTTTTTTCAGTACTTGAGACTCAAAAACCAGGGTCGTTAACTTTTGTTGTTTTGTCTACAGAAGGTACCTTTTTCTAAAATGTGTTGTCCCGGATTTGATCTGTTTGTGTCAACGTTTTTAAGTTGAAGAAATGTCTCTTTTGACACTGACAGATCAGATCCCCATCTAATTCTTAACCTGTCATTAAAATCAGAATATGCCTGTAAGTATAGAGGATGGGGGGGGGGAATAAGTATGTATCGATGTGGACAACCCCATGTTTTGGTGCGAGGCGCTGTTGTGAATTTTATAATCACTATGCTTTGCATGTTTGCCATTTCTTGTCAAGAACACTTTTGCATTTCAGAAACTTGTTTCATTCCACTAGAGTTCAAAATTCTATTTCAATTTGTGCTTTTACATTACTCATACTTTTACGAAGATTAGTATAGCCTTATGTAATAGTACAGAAACGTTCGTTAAAACTGAAAGGATTTTAGGATGTACGGTTAAATATGGCAGGTATTTAGGTAACTACAGTCATTGCACTTGCCTTTAACGTCCCACTGATGGGCACGAACCTCTTATTGTACTAAAGTTCGGTCATAGGTTCCACGGTATTCACACTTTTGAATTTCTTCACTATGCAGGTTTCCTCGCGACACTTTCCACGATCTGTTATTGTTACTTTTTATACGGTATGCTAAATACATCATAATATTGGACATTTTAGTGTCTGTGTAAAGCAATCAAGTTGAATTTATATCTTAAGATCCATTACTTTTTGCATCCGATGAATAATGCATTTTTGCTGCGACTGTTCATTCAATATGCATAGTCGTTATAGGGAAAAGACAAAACCGTTATCTTATGATGAGCTTGTCTTCTTAGACTAGTTACTAGTTAGTCGTCCTTCTTAGTAGTACTCGTAGTCCTTGTAGTAGTAGTATTAATCAGGCTTCCACTAAATATAGTAAAAACAGTTTTTTGCCCAGGGCAGGCATGAGTTTAAATAAAGCTTTACTTAATTTAGACTTTGATATATTTAGTGATAGCATTTCAGTAACAAGAAATAAATTAATTGCATTTTATATGGGTGATACTTCTAGCGCAGGTTCGGGCTCGGCTTACTAATGATATGTACTCGTAGTTACATAAGTACGTAAGTTTCGTAGGTACATTAAGATTTTATTGTATTTTGGATTCTCGTTAAGTTTTGTACAGTCAGTGGTGGACTGCATGGCTACTTTATGACTGAATTCCATTCCTTATGTGTCCATGCAGTTTTGCAGCTTGCTGTACACATTAACCTTGGCTTGTGCTGTAGGTAGGCACATGTGTGTGTAAATTAACTGTAATTATATTTGATCTTTGTTATATTTATTTTTTATAAGTGAGACTCTGTAATTGGCTCTGTATTTCTATCGTATGTTATAGAAATGTTTAAAGCGGTTGGTTGTCCATGTATGTAATAAAAAAAAAGATCATTAACACTTTACCGGTGTAAATAAAATAAAAATACACGAATCAAGCCTCATCGCTTTCAAGTTCTAAAAATTTAAGTAATATAAGACAAAACTATCGCGAAATTTCTACATGGAAAATTTTTAAAAGATTAAATAATGGAATGATAGAAATTCTTCAATTCATTTCAAAAAAAAAAATTATTATAGGACATTATTACACAAATTGACTAAGTCCCACAGTAAGCTCAATAAGGCTTGTGTTGAGGGTACTTAGACAACGATATATATAATATATAAATACTTAAATACATAGAAAACACCCATGACTCAGGAACAAATATCCATGTTCATCACACGAATAAATGCCCTTACCAGGATTTGAACCCGGGACCATCGGCTTCGTAGGCAGGGTCACTACCCACTAGGCCAGACCGGTCGCCGTAAAAATGAAAGTTTTCTTTATTATGAGTGAAATTTTCCAGCGCTTCCAACGTTTTGGAGACTTTTCGCAACTTATACATCTGTAGTAATTTTAGTCGGTTCCGTTCCGAATAAGAGATATTCTGAAATTCTTTAATTCATTGACAGAATAACCGTAACGTGTGATATTTCTACTATTTTCCAAGACATTACACCGGCGCGTATATATATGGCGCGTAAGGGATCTCGTGAGAGCGTTTCGCGGTTTGCGGATGACTCCTAGGGTTTACATGCGTATCGTGTGCAAGTTTGTATTACTTGGCGATACACACAGATGTGGAGAACGGAACGCAATGTGCATGGATGGCAGTGTGTGCAGTGCAATCTTGATTAAGTACATTGAAGCTATTATTTGTTCGCCGTTATACCACAGAAAAACCTATGACGGACCAATTAGAATTCTCCATTTTCTTGGTTAGTTCGAATTCGGACATAATACATTCGTATAGATGTCACCTGAAAATCCCGAGGGTGTAATATATATTAATAAAACAGTCTAACGAGGAGCAACCATAACGGAACATACCGTGCAAACGTTGGACAAATAGTCTCGTTAATTAAGATGTTTCTGATTTTAGTAAATTGTCAATCAGTGACGAAACAGGAGAGCTTTGGGATCATTTTGATTATGGTTTGAGAATATAATATAATAGAATCTTTATTTTACTCGAGAACAAGCTTCCTGCATTTTCGACCTGAGAAGCAGGACGCTCTCGCCGTCGCGTGTAGCCAGCAAGTTAATGTAAGAAACAAGAGGAGCTCTTTTATAGAAGATTACTCAGACCTCATACAGAACGTAGAATTTCATCAACGAGATTGTGCTGCATCTCCCTCGTACTGCCTCGTACGTACGTCGAACTTGCTCGCCATCCTTGTTACCCGTACAAAAGCGACCATAAACAAGTGGTTTGAGATGCGATGATTTATTGATTGCGCGCCGCCTCGGGACGCGATTGCCGACCCTTTTAATTATCATCCTGCTAATTGTGTTTGAGAGGGTAGCTGCCTAATCAGGGATGCTGGATAGTTATGGAGTAAATGGTGTGCAGTCTGATTTTCACACGTACAGTTCAATAAAACATACAAAGCTTCACAAAGTAGCAAACGATCTTGGAAAAACACCTTTTCTTTCTTTGTTATTTTGTTTCCTCTGCCAGGAGATAACAGTGAAAGTTCTTCAATGCACTTTTATGAATGTCAAAAACTACACCAGCCCCGAGAAGATACCGGCGGATGAAACTCGGCGGGGCGCATTAGAAATATATATACATATGTACAATAAATCTTATAAATATATCAATAATTATACGAAAAAAAAAAATCATAAGTCTATAAAAATGGTACGGAATCGAAATAAAATTTTCCTATTAGGATAAAAGAGCTCGTGATTCTGGGCAGAAATAACATAACATTACACAAGTAGACGTAGTGTAAATAAATAGGCCTACGTAGATGTAAATCTAAGCTAAAAATAGTTTTATCTTCCTCGCGTTGTCCCGGCATTTTTGCCACGGCTCATGGAGGATCAGGAGCCTGGGGTCCGCTAGGCAACTAATCCCTAGAATTGGCGTAGGCTCTAGTTTTTACAAAAGCGACTGCCACCTGACCTTCCAACCCAGAGGGTAAACTAGGCCTTATTGGGATTAGTCCAGTCTCACGATGTTTTCCTTCACCGAAAAGCGACTGGTAAATATCAAATAACATTTCGTACATAAGTTCCGAAAAGCTCATTGGTACAAGCCGGGGTTTGAACCCACTATCTCCGGATTGAAAGTCGCATGCTCTTACCGCTAGGCCACCAGCGCTTGCTAAAAATAGATTTATAAACATACTTAAATTGTATCATATAGTATCGTGTAGAAATTCAACAATATATTCCACCTAATTAACACAGCGTCAAAAACAGCAAGCGTACTTGAAACTTTCACGCCAAAAGATCAATACAATTAGCGATATACAGGGTGATGCGAATAATCAAAGACAGCAATTAAGTCAGGTGCGCGGGGCGTTTTTAATACGCTTTTAACGCGGATCGCTATCGTAAACTGCCGGTAAGTGTTGCGGTCGCCTAGGGCTGCCAATGTCGAATAATCGTTAAAAATACAAGGTGGCAACTGGTAGCTGAAAGTTGGAAGGTATAAATGAAGACATAAGTTGAATAGCAAGAAAACTATAAGCGGTATAACTATACTGTTCAATGTTAGTTTAGTGTCATAAATAAGTAGATAGGCATGCGTCTTAAAATAAGTGAGTGACTCGTTTTAACATATTTAATATGTGTGTGTGTCACGGAAGTATTGTTATTAAAATAGTGATAGCACCATTTTAATCAGAATATTAAAAAAAATTCTCCCGTTTGAAGTTAACATGTCTTAAAAAGATTACTGTAAAATAAATTTGGTGTATTTGCTTTTGTTCCCGGCGGGCACAGATGGGAATAAGTGTTTTAATACAAATCATCCCCATCTGTCCCCGTGTCATGTATGGCAGCGGTCACGTGGGGTGGGGACAAATAGGAATTCACTTTTTTTGTATTTTTACAAGAATACATTCATTGCGTCAAAATAATGATGACGATAATAAAGATGATTTTGCATTCTTAGTTTGATTCGTCACAAGACCGAATAGGTAACTATATAGGATTATTGTTGTAAGTACATTGTCTTTCAAGTATATACATACATATATATAGGCAGGGATCGGAAACCGGTATTTTTTGTATGGGAACGAAAACGGTATTTTTTCGTTCTTTGTTAATTACTTCATTTCTAATTAGGCAATCTAATAATACGAAGTCGTTATCTGAAAACACAACTGAGTCCTACATTTAGAGTATAAAATAAACCGAAATATATGGTTATTTCGATGTTTTTGCAAAAAACCGGTTCCGATCCCTGTATATAGGTACATATGTATAAACTATCTTATATTCTCCATTTTGTTTTAAGAAATCTTGACAATACGGTTGTTAAATAGCAAATCCTTCAAGATCCCTGAGATCTGGATCTCTTCAAATAGGTATCTCATAGGTAAGCGTGCTCCACTGTAGACCGCATCATCGCTTACCATCAGGTGTGATCGTGGTCAAACGCCTGCCTGTGCTCCGAAAAAAAAAACAGTTTTTTTTTTCGACGCAAAAAAAAATGGTGTCAGCCCTAATGTTGGCTCATTAGAGCTCGCAAGTGCGTCAAAGGACGGCTTCGGATGAAGTCGCGCGCAAACATTCGACTCTTGTAATCATCGGAAATATTGAAACGCGGAAATTCACGCTTTAAGTTGTTTGCGGAAAAAACACGCTGTATACACGATGTACATTAGTAGGAACATTATATTCGGAATTATTTACTGTATGTATGTATAACGCGAATTTTAAAGTATTTATTGACCGTAGCGTTAGAAAAGATCTAAAACGGAGCATTTTTCTTTCGTATGTCCGGATATTGTCCTCTACAGGTCGCAATTCTTACCGATTTTCGACAAATTTTGTGACCAGATTCTGTGAATATATTTTTTTTTTTGTTGATCCAGTTTGGATTTTTTCTAAATGAGAAAATTGGCATAAAGGACTTAAGCGCCAATAGTGTCTATGATGCTAAGTTCACTGTGATAACGAGTATTTTTCACTTTTACATATTATATTTTTAACGTGAGGTTTACAGCACACAGAGACACTAGTTTATTATGTATAGCAGGTAATTGTTGAACTAGTTGTAGGAGGTATTTGTCCAGGTGTGGACATCCTAAAAACACTATTTGAAAAATTGTTTCAAATATTGAAAAAATCTGCGTTTCAAATATTGCGAAAATCTGCAATATAATGTAGATGTAGACTTCAAGCCCCATACAGTTTATCCGTCTATACAAGGTGGCCAAAAAATATTGGCATTCCCGTTGCCTGGGAGGTTTTGGGCTTATACTGAACAAGTTTTACCATGGGAACAACCCTGAAATCGCAAAAAAAATTCTTGGCTGTTTCATACATTTTAGCTGGCCCTTTTTCTATGGGGGGTAATTTTTTTTTTCGCGATTTCGGGCTTGGCCCCATAGTAAAAGTTGCTCAGTATAATCCCAAAACCTCCCTGGTAACGGGAATGGACATATTTTTTAGCCACCTTGTATATTAATTTTCCAACGAGCGTTGTGTGAGCTCTATCGTAACATAAGAAAATTCCTTATTTATTATTAAGAATTTCAAAGCATGTATGCTAAATTGCTAACGAATAAATATAATTTATTTTTATAAGATTCGGCCCGATTCTAACTTTAACATACGTCAAATATTATTAGGTCTAGATACGATATGGATCGTATATGTTAGTGTCACACAAAATTAATGTTTTTGTTTTCGATTCATATCTGGCCGATTGTCTGTCGCTCTTTAGCGATAAGACCGCCTGTTATCTACTATATAAATTAATTAAATTAAACTAATATTTAAAGCAGGTAATCCTTGAACTAGTTGCAGAAGGTATTTGTCCAAGTATGGGCATCTTAAAAACGCTGTTACAGTTGTTGAAAGAGTTTCAAATATTGCAAAAAATATGCAATAGAATGTAGACATCAAACGCCCCCTACAGTACATAGTGCATTCGTCTATATATTAATTTTTCAACGAGCGTTGTGTGAGCTCTTGGAGCGTCGCCGCGGGCGTCGCAGACAGTCGCGAGTGCGGCAGACGCCTGACGATTGTATGTGGAGCCATACGGTACGCGATCGGACGTTTAAAACGCCATTTACATCCACACTTCCCGATATCGGGTCCGAAATCAGTCCCGACGTCGGGCCTACCACTCCACACCCTCTTTGAGCTCTGGCAACCTTACTCACCGACAGAACACAACACTATGAGTAGGGTCTAATGTTATTTGGCTGCGGTTTTCTGTAAGGCCGAGGTATTTCCCCAGTTGGGCTCTGCTCTAGAATGATCTGGAATGATCTCCGCTGTAATGTGCCCTACCACACAAAGCGAGATGACATTCACAATGCCCATAACCCTCTTTTGGACGTAGTTTAAGGACATACCCGGGTCCAAAATTCGTCTAACACGCCCGTTCGATGGCCCCACTCAATAGGAAAGCGAGGGATAATAGCACGCGGTAAATAATTGTGGAATTGGCAGGGATTGTAATGTTTCAATGTGCACAGTCCCTGGCTCCATTCACCACCACTGAGCGGATAGCTTAATTAAAGTATTATTAAGACTAATTGAACACAGATGTCTTTATGCTAAAGAAAAACCTATCGTTTTCATGAGCAGTTCCACTTTCACCTTTTTGCATTTTTTTTTTATACTACTTCGGTGGTAAACAAGCATACGGCCCGCCTGAGGGTAAGCAGTCTCCGTAGCTTGTTGCCTGTAACTCCAGCGGTGTTACATGCGTATTGCCGACCTTTAACACTCCGCACCCTCGTTGAGCTCTGGCAACCTTACTCACCGGCAGGAATACTACACTAGACTCCCTTCACTTCAGTGAAAATAGTCATGATGACATTGTTACCAACTGTAAACATGTTTACCAAGAAGTATTAAAATTACACTGTGTGATAAGCAGACAGAACTTTTCGTGGCAAAAACGAGTGCCTGACATATATAACCATCGATAAATCTTACAGTCTAGCAGGCCAATGCGCGAATGTACATACACTGAATGTGTGTACTGTAGTCTCTCATACCTATAGGGACCGTGCGCGTTGGAGGGTCTGCCATCTTGTGGCCTGAATCGGGACAATAAACATGTAAATTTACACGTCACGTGGTTTGTTGTGCATGGTAGGTTCTGCCATCTCGTGGGCTACATTGGAACAATAAACATCACATTTACGCCTCGCGCCAAAAATCTGACGGCTCCTGTGCTGCCTCCTATAGTTCATGCACGCTCCCTATCGATATCGCGGATCGAACCGCGCGATATTGATTTGTAAAAGAGCCCTTGAGGCCTACTTGCAGAATAAGTGTTTGAATTTTGATCTACTATCTATTACTATTAACGTCATTAACGTAAAAGCAATTTCTTAAAACAAAACTTATGTTTAATAAGCCTTAAAGGCATAAACTTAAATAGATGTCATATTAAAGAAAAAGTGACAAAGCCCTCCAGTGGCAAAGGCCCGATTCGAACCGGATTCTTTAGCTATCCGGGCTAACGCCATGAATCCCTAGCCCCCATGAGCTATATACTAATCCCGTCATGAAGGAACCAGTCCCTTTTTCTCGACTATTTGCCATCTTAGTAACGATGCCATCTTCGCCACGATGACGCGCAGATTTGCGCACGCGCACAAAACTAATGTTTAATAACATGATATTACGACTCAAGGTACAGTCGAATTCATAAATATGTATACATCTCTTCACCATAATCCATTGCAATAAGGTGAAAAATGTATACATATTTATGAACTCGACTGTACGCGTCGTCCTGAATGACACGATCTATAGGCGACTTTGACCAACTCTAAGTCGAGCAAACATGCTTGCACTTCCTACACGAATTCCTTACGGAATTACGATATAGCGAGAGAGATTGGTACTGCCATCTATCTATCTTAAAGGCATGCCTAACTTGCAGCGAAACAGCTTATAATCTTCTTTGTCAAGTGTCAATCCACTTCACAGTTTGCATGCATAAATTATCAACTCATTACTAGTACAAGCCGCAGATAACTTCCGTCAATACCCTAGTCAACCCTTCACGAGCGTAACTAATGTTGAATTTTTGATCCGCCAGGGGGCGCTGGCGGTTAATATTCGGGGGGCGATATTTGCTTAACGATTTCTTTGTTTGAAGGTAGAAAAGGGTTGGGATGATCATTGGAGATAGTATCTGTAGGTGTGTTGTGGGTGCCTAGGTTTTTCGACCCCGGTTGTTTTTGTTGTGTGTGGTTTGTTTTTTTGATAGGTAATATTGACTTTGATTTATTATTTAAAATACTTCAGTAAGGGAATGTGAAAGAGAATGTTAGGTTAGTTATTTCATACATTTCGCCCGATGTCGATGTTTTATAGAAAACAACCAATAGGACGGTCAGCATCAAATACAAAATGACGGCCATAGTAGCCGAAATATATCAAAAGATCGAAACTCGTCCTTATTTCTATGGTAACTTTGGCCGTCAATATCGATTTGACTCTACAGTCTTTAGGATTTTAACCCTTTAACGGACGGCAAGCCTCATCGCCAATCGGTAGTCCGAAAAATTATGTACTTACAAAAAAAATATACAAAAAAAAATGTTATAGGGTGGTCTTTTGACTTTTTGGGACGGTTGCCCTATAAAGGGTTAAGCTTAATCGCATAGTTAAAGTTGCTCCGTATGACCTAATGTAGGTCACCTACATTGGAATTAATCTCGCGAGGTACGTATGAGGGTTGAAAACACTATATTAGATTGCCAGCGGTCTGAAGCGGATATGAGAGATGTGCGGGAATCAATCGCTAATAATTTGAAATGACAAAAAAAATCCAAACGTGTCTTATGGCGAGGATCATAAATAAAATAAATATTTTGGGGGCAATCTTACACAGATCGCTCTAACCCCAAACTAAGCATAGCTTCTACAAGCTTTGGTACTAGACGACGATGGACTTATATGGATAAATACATACTCAGATACATGGAAAACACCCATGACTCAGAAACAAAGCTAAATATCCGTGCTCATCACACAAATAAACGCCCTTACCGGGATTCGAACCCAGAACAATCCGATTCATAGAAATAAAAATATAGACTAAACTTGAACGACTTGGACTTGGACGTGTTGGAGGCCAAAACACACTTTGGGTCGCTGCGCCAGAGGAGTAAGTAAGAATAAACTTTATTGAAAATAAATATTTTAACGAAATGTGCATGGAAGTCTGTTGAATAAGCCAAAGATAAAACAATGAAATAGTTATCCATATAAGGGAGGCAAATGGTGAAAAGGCCACTCAAACTGAAAAAAACTGTGAACAAACCTCTTTCGCATGTCAATAAATTCTTTACAGTTACAACATTTGGTGACAGTAAACAATGGACCTATTTGGAATAGGACCGCCGCATACAGAACAACATGGAAATCCATGAAAGAGGCATTTCAGCAGTAGACGCGAATATGCTGAGAAATGGCAGAAGAAATATAGCATGATTAATAATTATAATACAACAAACACCTGAGGACTCAGAGGAGATAATGTAAATGTCGTGACTAGATCATAGAATCGAGTATTTCATAATGTGACAATCATTTCATGATCGGTTGGCGACGACATGAAAAATTCAAACCTAGCATGGTTCAACAAATAAGGTTAGCCTATTATGAAGCCCATTTTTATCTCTATTTTTAGGTATTTAAATAAAAGTAAACAAAATCTACCCTTAAATGGCTTGCTTAAGCCACTCTCAGTAGATGAAAATATTACATGATCAAATAATGTAGGTTAAAGTCAGGTCGTTCAGTGACAGATCCAGGCGGTTTTTTTATTTGATTGGTTACCCAATAAATGGTATAACCAAGGCCCGTACTCGTACATGTCATGGCGTTTTGTCAACCTCTTTAGTTAACCTTGACAAATCAGTACAGAATGTCTAACTGACTTTCATCTTATTGTCACTCAACTGAATAATAGGTTGTTAGTTTATTAAATAATACATATTTTAGATTTTTTTATAATGTATTAATCGCAAATTTCTCTCACTTCGTTCGTTTCTTAAACCCACACACGTTTATTATGTAGCAGTCACATAAACTACTATTATTACCTAGGTACACTTAATTTGGTGACGTTAAAGATCCCCAACGTTACGGAAAAATGATGAAGGCTTCCCAAAACACGAATTTCGCTCTACCACAAGCACTTAACTCGCTGGCACTTGCCTTACATAATTATCTGAACATCATCTCCAAATATTTCCGGAGCTAAGATACCCTCATCAATTTTTACGACCACCAGCATATAGAAACAAGCTGTCAACACCCCCCAATATTAAAACAGGGTAAATATTTCACAATTTCTAACCTAAATCACCTACCAAAAGCCCCCTAAGTAAGAAAATCGCCTAAACTCAGGGGGAGGTTATTAGGCTATACTGAATTTATCGTGCTGTATCAGCCTCGAAATGCTCAATTAAAATATTAATTATTCTCAGTTGTGACACTTCGGCGGTTTTACGGCGGGATCAGGAGATTAGGAGCGAAGTTTTAAAGTGGATTTTGTGTGGTTTTATTATTTCCAGTGTTTGAGGGTGTGATGTTATTGATAGGGAATTTTGAGCTTTGCGCGAACTTTGCCCGTTAGGTAAGTGACGTTACTGGCGTGGCGCAATTTTCAGAACTTCACGCAAACCTAATCTAGAATGAAGCTTACGTTTGAACATAATTAAAGTGTGAAAAAGAAATGGGTTCAAAATCGCGAAAAAAAATGGACTCTCCCATACAGAATATCAACATCAGACCAACCAAAATGTATGAAACAGCCAATTATTTTTTCTTCGTGTTTCAGCCAATGATTTCGGAGTTGGTCCCATAGTGAAGGTTGCTCAGTATGACCTATATATTCATCCCGTAAATTATTGCAGGTGACTAAAAAAACATATAATATAACTGTATAGAAACATTTAACGTTTTCGAAGCCGTGTCAAACAAAAAAGCTGTCACTCAGACGACACCGAAGGGTCAAAACTGAAGTTGGACTTTATGTATATGCACATAGGTCGATGTTGCTCTGTGGTTTGTGACGAATAAATCCGTCCTTGGCATTGGACCTACGGTGCGGATATATTCATCATTGGCGTCCAAAAGTTTAAACCACGCTTGTAGGTGTGTATCTCGTACCCTATCATCTAAAACCTTAAAATATATCCCGGGTGTTTTCTACACGGTAAAATGTTATTGTAGGCAGTCAAATTTGTTTACGCCCATTGTCTTATCGAAGGGGTGACGATCAATTACAAAGGTTTTCATATGCAAATGTTCGGTAGGTATTTTAATTACGTATTTTGATGGCGTCACGATATTGATTGAGGGTTTTGTGCGAGGTGAATATTAACTTATGCTAATTTTAATATGTGGCTGTATCTAATTATAAAGTTTGTTAGGAGCTTGTTGAAGATTCCCGTATTGATTTTGGTATATTTCGTATGTATTTTGCATTAATCTTTTATTCAGAACCTGCCATAATATCTTGTATTTTTATGCAAAATATTTAGAGATAAATACAGTCAATGAATTATATTTCAGAACAATTTCGTACCTTGTCACAGTGACAATCAATATGAAAGTCGCTAGGGGCCTCAACGAAATGGTCAAAAATAGACCAAATATGATCACATGATTTCTGGACGACCCCTCATGCATTTGTACCAATGGTTAGAGAAACTTAAAGTAAAATAAAATATAAATATACTTTTAATATATTACCTTCATTCTCGATAGATCCAGTCTATAGATCCCAAATGGATCTAGTGAGAAATGTTTTTCTTGTTAGATCCAAATATTTATGTTGACAGTTAAAACTGGATCTATAGGGAAAATACTTTATATCATTAGATCCATTAAAGTATACTATTATCAAAATGGATCTAAAGATAATTTTTTCATCTCAATAGATCCAACATGCTAACCTTATACTTTTCGAGCGCGACGTTGAACCTGTGATCCAAAAGAAATACTTCTTAACTCTTTCTTAGTTTCTTGCCGATTCCCTCTAAACAGAAAACGGCACTTCAAATCAAACAAAATACTCCAACATATCGCTCCCACCAAACATCTGTTGTGCCATAATCAAATTAATCCATCTGGGAGCAGATCGAAACGTCAGTCTGGTCCAGTCGTGGATATAATTTCATCACGACCCACCAGTTTATTATGATCCTTCCTTAAAGGTGCGTTTACAGGGAGCGAGTAACATTTCGAATACTTACAGTACAAAAATGGGAACACTATGGTTGTAAAAGAAATCAAAAGTTAATATTCTACACATTTGTGATACCTCTGGTATATCCACTTTCCATCAGGCGGGCTGTAAGCCGGTTGTTTTGGGGAGACCGAGGTGAGTTAAAACAGAGGTTGGTTGAAACAACGTCAATTTTGAGACATCTACTGTTATCGAGCAGAAAACAACGATGTTTAGCCTCGTGTCACTGGTCCTGACATGCGTCCTTGTCTCAAGACGATTATAAATACCGCAAAATTTACGTTGTTTCAACTTACCCCTGTTTTAACTCACCTCGGTCTCTCCTACATAAGTTTATGCTTAAAATTTGTTTACAATACACCATTGAAATGTTCAATAAAAAAAACTGTGTCTACTATGCTACCAACGTTGCTCCTCACACCTTAAACGCCACAGCGAATAACAGAGAGACCAAGTTGAGCTGGTGTTAATAGTGCCGAATAGGTTATATGATGGATCAGCTGTCGAGCCCGTCTTTAGGCGGCCATCGTTCAATCGACCAAGCTTACGAGTACTCGATTCTGATTCGATCCATTTTCCGTGTCATGGGAAAATTAAATAAGGCGCGAGTTATTTTTGTTATTGATGTTAACACATTTCATACACGAGTATATAGCACTTTCTTATGGATAGTTCCTTAGGTATTTAAGTATTAATATATTATATCGTTGTCTTAGTACTCACAACACAAGCCTTCATGAGCTTACTGTGGGACTTAGTCAATTTGTGTAATGATATCCTATATTATTTATTTATTTATCGTCTTAAAGTTGGGACGACCACATTCTGGTACAGTTTTTTTATTGCTTAGAATCCCAACAATAATCCTAGATCTTCTAGACGCATGATATTTTTGGTAAGCCGATCTAAGGTCTGAGTTCTGCTCTGTTGCAAGAAATGCCACCGACATTTACAAATTTTAAATTTATTTTTTAATAAATAAATTTGAAAAGTTATCGAATAGTGAAAGAGAAAGAGAAGGGGCTGAATACTCTCAATAACTAGTTTACTCATCATCGCATTCATAGAACTAAAGCTAAAGTGCCAACATAAGATACAGACCAAATATATTATTATTTTTTATTATTTTCAAACTGAATATTTTTCTATTTGATGCTAACATCAAAAACAAAAACAGTAATGAAAAATTACACAACGACAAATTTGTTGACGTGCTCAGGTGATAGATATAGCGATTAAAAATAAATTAGGCATATTAGCAACAAATTAATTATGCACCTTCAGATCTTGTTCCATCCTTTCCACGTGTCCTAGGATGTTTCGGTCGACCGTCTGGACGCCCTAGGTACCGCTGGAGAGATGAAGTGCAAAAAGACCTTAGCGAACTCGGCGCCTTGGACAGAGAAGCATGGCGGTCTTTGGTGTCGGATGCCAAGATCCACTTCGGGTCGCTGCGCTACAGCAGTAAGTGAGTAGATCTTGTTAAATTACTCTTAATATTTCACTTTTACGAACTCAAAAATCCTAACAAAATTCAAGGCAATCTTTCGGCAGCTGATTGGGTTTAACAAGCAAATTAGTCTAAATAGACATCAGGTACGGAATGTGCTCTCAGTAGTAGCCCAGTAAAGATACAGTTGCGCACAAGGAAAAATAATAATCTGATTTTTGTTCATTTCAGACTAATGAGAAATGTATAGAAAAATTATTAGATAATCTTTTAAAATTACCACCCGAAACTAGGAAAATAGATATAAATATTAGCAAATAAGCTTAGATTTAAATAAAAATAATATAAACTAGTATAAAACGACATCGACAAAAACTTACAGCGACTAAATCGACACAGGTAATGTATGGCGCGAATGACAGACGTCTTGATTTTATAGAAACAAATAGTAATCTTCGTATAAATGTTTTTTAAATGACTTATAATGAAATATAATCTCATAAAAATATTAGTGACAAACCTTTAAAGGTAATATGTGCATATTTGTGTGTACCTAAGCATAATACGATATTTTGTTGCATTCCATTTATACTCTAGATTTTTTTATAAATTCTAGTGCAGGAAAGATTTAGAATTCCATCCAATTCATCATCATTTTATTGATAAAAACAATCCTATGTCCATTTTCGGACCTCAAACTCTCTCTCTCTCTCCCAATTTGTTCAGCGGTTTCAGCGTGAAGAGGTACTGTTCTTTACCTTCCACAGAGTTACTTTCGCGTTTTGTAATAGTAGATATTATTTAAAATTTTCCGTACTAGCAGTTCATTAAATGACTGGGCTACTAATAACTCAGCCGACTGCAATCAAATGCATCCCTAGGCTGTCTCGGATTGAGCCGATGCTCGGGATTGCGGCCATCTTTAAGGAATGCCTATTTACTTGACTGTGCAAGCAATTTGCGATGGTTTAATGAAAACATTTAGTCATTAAGCGTGAAAAATGTTAAAGTTAGTGTTTCCAGAAATTTTGCCCCGTAACATTAATTTCTCCTAAAACTATGATTTGTCCGATCCAGATATAAAAATAATCAATAGATGATGGCAAGACACCAATCTACATTGGACAAATTGGCTGAATCTGCGTTAAAACCTTTAAAAAAATCATCCTCAAAATCTGTTAAATATCATCTGAAACCACTATCATGTATTAAATAACAAAATACTGTTACAAACAACATAACGGTTAACAAAGAAGCATTATTATCAGTTATGGTTATGACAAACTATTTTTAGAAGTATCAAATCCTCTGTTCGTTAATCCACAAGATCATATCTCAATCTAAGACATTGGGGTAGGCAGGTATAGGTAGATATCTTCCTCAAAAAATATGCAGTAATTCCACCCACACAAACCACGACATTCCTCACCGAATCAATTAGATTTTACTGCCCTGGCGTTATCTGCCTTCTCCGTTCCATTCAATTTTCTAGGCCATTTCCGAATGGCACAATTAAATTTGCGATCTGCACCACTGGGCTTTAAATTTGCCGCAACCTTCGGTTGTGTCTGACGGATATAGTCTTTATCTTTGGCTTTATTTTATATCTGACTTTGCGGGTAAAAATTACAGAATTTTCGGTGGAGCGTCGTGGAGAGATATAGGAAATTTTGAATGTTCCTTGGGAGAATTTAAGGATCATAACTGGTATCTAGTCAATCATATATTTTGTTGATGCACCAGTTTTTGGTTTAAGTACTCGTACATAATTTTCAACGTTTCAACGCATGCAAATTTTAAACAAACATACAGGCGTGCATCGACACATGTTGGATGATTATGATGCATTCCTGTTATCCCTCATTAGGGAAATAGGGCTCGCAGAAGAATTATCCATTTGTCGCGATCTTGAGCAGCTACTTCCAGCCCTTTCCAGCCGAGTCCAGTTGAGCCAGCCTCCTTCTCAAATGATCGCCTCCATGTAGCATAAGGCCTCCTCGATCGTCTACTGCCAGCCGAACTCCAGCGGAGACCATGCTTGGCCAGGTGGTTGTCCGGTCTACTGAGCACATATCCGATCCAACGCCATTTCCTTGCTGGGACTTCCTGTCTTACGGGTGGAATATTTTCTTTTAATTTTAAAATTGTGTTGCGTTGTTTTAATTATATTTTTATTCATACTAGAAACCCCTTTTATTGTTATGATCGAAATACACATTTTAACTTTTACCCTTACACCTTAATAACGTAAGGGCCTTTAACTCAAGGCCCTTACCAAAATCCCAACATATCTCAACCGCAAATACAGATTCCCGTTAATTTATCATACAACCACACATCAGCTTCGCAAACTCGCCCATTGACTCAAAACAAATCGCTCCGACAGCCGAACTGACATCAAAACACGTCAAGCACATTAAACATTAAATCCGCGAACGTCTGATATCTAGAACATTTAATTAACCGGTCAAACCCAACGCTGGGACCGCAGGACATCAAAGCACATCTTAATACGCTCAGAGCAAAATCGCCTTCGTCCAAACATTGGTATTAACCCGGGCCCCTAACAATTTGTGTGTCGTCTTTATAGGGGTGTGGCTAAAGCTACAGCGGATATCCGAACTGATAATTCTGAGGTTTCGTTAAAAGTATAGTGGCAATTAACCTTTCGTATATGCATTGCGATCTAAAAACGTGGGAACAACCCTGGTCATGCCGTCTAGAGCAGAAAAAATCGCTCTCAAAAATTATGACTGAAAAATTTTGTTACGAGGAACGGAGAAAAAGTTAATGATACATGTTGCAATATATGTCCTTTTGACTGTCGAATCTGGTCTAATGCGAACGGTAAATTTGTAGATGATATCATTACCTTATGTACCACTTTGATCCTTTGACCATAGCCGTTGTAGACTAAAAGAAAGTAGCATTTGACAGGCAGTACTTGGATTTTAGAAAAGTCTTTGCCCAGGATCTGATACCTGCGTTTGAATTAGTGTGTTAGCTTAATAGGACCCAACTGTTGATAAAATTATCCTGCGCTAAGTTTTTATTAGATATTACATGCTAAGGTAGAATATTTCTATAATAGTTTAAAATTAGTTTCTTAAATAAAACCTAATAACTTGAAATAAAGGCGAGTACAAAATATTTACATCGATCATCGTGAGCTGTTTTGAATGTGATAGTCATCAAGGAGCAGACGAGCCGCCTGATGGGAAATGGTCACCGTCGCCTATAGGCCTAAGCAATATCGGAGGAGCCCCAAATACCCGCTTCTTGAAGAACCCCATGTTGTAGCGCAAAGGAAATACCTTATTTATGCATTGTGACATGGAATTAGTATATTTATCATTTCACTATAAAATTGCCTCATCTCTTACCATCCTCTTCTAAATCCCCCGCTACCCATCCAACCCCACCCTTACCTCGAGGTGTTTCCGCAGGCAGTCCAATAGTCTATTAAAACCGTACCAATAAGACTGTATCCTTTGTTTATAATAAACACTTTCCATTACGTCCCTCTCGCACCCACCTGTCCCCTATATCTCCTTCCCCCTTATCCTAGTGCATATAGCCCTAAGGAACGTTAATGACCGCGCCGGGCCGATTCAATTACTACCGTAGTATTATTTCGACGAAAATATGTATGTGTTCTGTTGGTGTAAATTAAATTCTGTTTCAAGTTTATTGGTCACGTGTGTGGGGACGGTGGGTTTGTGTAGCGTAACATGTTTGTTTTGACAGTGTTCTAGAAATCGATGCAAATTATTCTTATTTGATCATGTCTACATAGGTATAGGTAATATAGCCAATATGTTATTATCAAAATAGCATTTGTACCTATTTAAAGAATTATTGAATATTTTTACTTCAATTTGCGTGAAGCTACAATGCTTGAACATATATATAAGTACGTTAGAGATTTTTTGTTAACGTTCAGAATTTTACTTGGAAAGTTTTTTTTCCTACTACGTCGGTGGCAAACAAGCATACAGCCCGCCTGATGGTAAGCAGGCTCCATAGCCTCTGTACGACTGCAACTCCAGCATTTATACCGGATTTGAAAAAAAAAAATTCTTTGGTAAATATATAAACAACATTAAAGTTTAAAAATAATTGTGTTTTCATAATCTAGAAGGTTTTCAACCTTCACCAGTCACCAAATGTAACAAAAAATAATAAATATATCAAAAAAGACAATTGCTCATGACATATTCCAATTAGAATCGATCGAGATAAATTGAATTCTATAATGAAATTATGTATATAGTCCTCCACATCGATTTCGATGACGGCGACCTCAGAAATCAAGGGTTTTTTCCTTTCATGAGCTCTTATGTGGCTGGCCAGGCCAAACTTGCTCTTAAACACCCTTTCACATTCATAGCAGTAAAGTTAAAGACGTCACTAAATTGAAAGCCCTTATAATAATCATCCTTCGACGCGACGTCTAATAACATAACCGCACCCTTTTAACTGGCCATTAGCGAACTGATAACGATATCTACTGGAACAATATCTCCGATCATGTCTGCGGGCTTACACCCTTTACGATGACTTGACCCTTGTACTGGTTGTATTACATTTGGTTCGGGTGTTCCTTATGGGGTCGGCCGGTCGAAGTATTCTACAGATGGCACCAGAATAGGTTTTACCTGACAATCCTACGAATAGTTTCAAATTTTTGTCATTTTCCTTACCTTAAAAGGAAAAAACGGAACTCGCTAAAAGATAGGTGGATAAATTGGATGGAACAATGTTCTTTTTTGGTATTTTACTTTAATTAAGTTTGGAGGTAATAATTGAGAAAATGTTTCTTATTGAATGACATCCTAGAAACTGAGAGGAGCCATTTTTCCTGGAATGGATATTCTCCATTCCAGGAATTCTAAATAGGAACTGGACTCAAAACCAATATTTGTAATGCATGCCGATAATACAATCCATTCACGATCTTGAAATACCTGCACAAATTTTTACCCTCTCGATATCTATTTTTATTTCAGCCATATGCATATCTGTTACTCAATGCACCCTGTTTAGAATACTTACTTATTAATTCCCCGACACCCCTTCGACGTTTTCCCCGGAAACCCCAAACCCAAATAAGACGGGGTCGGAAAAATAAACTAGACGTTACCTGTGCGGGAATTGATCCCACGGCATTATTGTATCTATAAACATTTCAATTGCGGCGCGCGCTTATCCAGGGCCAAAGAGTAAGAGGTCACGGGGATGAAAAGTCACGCGAGCTACTAAAAGCCTGAAAGGTCAGCAGTCAGTCGTAGGCGGGCATCATGTTATTTTATTTCTCTCTTCTTTGTTCTGAATGTGTTTCTCGTGATAAGAAGGTAACCCGCGTCGAAAAAGGATTCATACAGGCATCGAAGGAGAAGAGGCCGCGCAAGGCGCCTTGCAAGAGCCAGTGTGACACTGAGGAGACTAGATAGATGGATACATAAAAAACTCCCCAGTAAAAGATACAGCTTAAGGAAAAACAATTTATTGATGATAGAAACTGACAACAGGTGGTCTTATGGCTAGCTATTGCTTCTGGTCTGAGAGTTGCCACGCTATATTTATCGTGTCTTCATTGTTTCGGCCACGGCGGACGATGTTGTGGAATATGTTCGCAAGAAGATCCGTTACGAGCTGAAAGTGTTCCAGCTGCGATCGCACACTTACGTGCACTTCAGCTCGTTTGTGGTGCGCGTGCCGCGGCCGCTGCTGAAAACCATCGCGAGCGCGGACTTTGGCCGAAGGGTGTTCCGTGGAAACTTGCCGAATCCTATACCGGAACACGATTTAGACGATTAGCTTTTAATATTTTTATTACTGTATATATGTTAGTTTGTAAGGTATCTATGGACCTTAGTTAATAAATGATATTTAATTTTGTCTGTAACCGTGATTCTTCTCACTTAATGGTTTCATCGGAAGATCAGCGCTGGAAGTCGCCTGCAACACGCTGAGATGAGACCATTTCGTGGCACTTTATTATTTCTGATTTTGTTGTATATGTAAATTGCCTCGTTTGGTTTGTGTTTACGAATAAAAATATTTCTATTCCTAATAATATCCGTTGGATAACCCAAAGTTCACTCGAAGTTCGAGGAAGCTCGTTGGATAAACTATGGCTCGCGGTATTTGCGGACCGATACCACCTTGAAACCTTCAAGGAAAGAGCGTAGGTACTAAGTAAAGATGCCACAATCGTCGGAATTATTGTAATTAACCCTTGTCTTGATAGCGCCGATAAAAACAAAAAATATGCAACCACCAAAACGAAAACCAAGTTACCCGTCTACAAATACCGCTCTATGCCTCTCTCGAGTCCTCACTGCCGATATATATGCAGATGAATATATTACCGACGACGGTGTTAAATAAAACGCGAACAAGGCAACCGAGGCCGGATTACTGCGAATGATGAAAAAGGAAAAATCATTTATTTTATTATCCCCGCCGAATAATAAAAGGTTGTGCGCCCCTGGAACTTGGGCCGTTGATCACTGGGAATAATTAGTTTTTGTTTTAGTTTTACAAATTGGGATGTGTCATGTTTTAATGGTCAGGAGTTGTGAACCAGTTTTTATAGATTTAGCTGATTGAGCTGCTAGTTCGTCAAGTTCGTGTGATACGTTTTAAGACGCATTATTTTTGATAGTATACATAAACGACTGACAATTTCATACTTTATGGTGGTCTTAAAATTTGTCAGGAAATAAAGGTAACGTTTTTTTAGTCGGAATATACAAATACCACAAAAAACACATGCTTATTCCCCTCTTTTTCATACATATCAAACATTTCTTATGAAATTGGCGAGAAATTCATTGTCAAAACAAACTCTACCCCAATACTGAAGATACCGTCTTTGTTTGTAAGATGATTATCGATTGAGCTCGGTTTACAAGTCCGCTGATAATGTGATACCGGTGTTTTGTGGAATTCGCGGAGTTGGTGTGAGTGTGACTGTTGTTATTTTGGTGTGAGTAGTCACACCAAATGTGCCACCAGATGTGCAAGTTTCCAAGAAGTTTGACAAGTTTTTGGAAATTTCAGTAAAATTACACAGGAAACAAATAAAACTTTCATGTTTAAAAAAAATATATAATATAAGAAGCTTCAAAAAAATTTCCAAGTAGATATTTGGCAATATCGGGAACTTTCCGACAGCACATCATTAGGTGTGACAATGGCATTGCATGTCGTAGCGAAATATTAATCGTTTATTAGTGTGCAGGAAAATTCCCAATTACCATTTCGATACATGTTTCGATGCATGTTTGGGGATACCATCAAATTTTTACAAACCTTTTATATCTAGGAATGTACGATCTATCTATGACAGTGGTTTCTAACCTTTTCAGTTCTGCCACCGCTATGACTAACTAGGGAACCCGATTTTACCCCTACTCCCAATAAATATCAATATTCTTTCTTACTGGTCTAGTTTCTGTTAGATTTAATTGAGCTTATTACCCCCGTAAAATACCAGTTTTACCGCTACGGGGGTAATTACCCCCAGGTTAGGAACCGCTTATCTATGCCATGTCCCACCCGTCATTAATTTTATCTATCTGAAAATATTAATCTTGTGTTGGTATATTATATTCCAATGGGTGAGAGCCCCAACCCCCTAGAACATAAGATAAGGTATCCTGTTCTGAATTTTGCATTCCTTGTCAATTCAACAAGACTCAAAACCAAGAAATCAGTCAAAATTCTTAGACTTAAATCGACCCGGACACGGTTCACACGTGATTATCTTTATATTATTTTTGAGCTCCAGATATTTTGACGCAGTTACATGCATCTTGTTCACGGGTTAATTCTAGTTAAACTAACCGTGAATCATTCAAAACTGCAGTCAAGATTCTTATTTCTAAACTCACGAAAAACCCCATGCGGTTATACCAACTCCACACCTACCCGCCCCCACGTTTTTCGCGGGGCATTATCAATTATTAAGCATCAGCATGGAAATAGCACCCCTGAGTCCGCCCGTATACAGCGCCATATTAAATATATGTTTACATTTTTGGACTTTATTACAATGGCGTAAGGTTCAAGTGTAAACATGTCTTCAATTGCGCCATATTAAATATTCCCGGATTACCGCGCGGGCTTCGGCACCGTGAAATGGTTTTCGGTTTTGTGCAAGTTATTAGCTGGATTTGCATGTTTTTGATTTATTGTTTTTTTCTTAAGGGGGATTCTGATTAGGATGAGGGTTTCTTGTGAGGTAAGATGTAGTTTAAACCATGTTTCTAGCCCAAGGGGCATGCAGCCAATGTACAATGTGCTTGGCGTAAAATCTTTTAATTTCGGTTTCGTTCGCAAAACCGTTATTTTTAAACCAGTTCTTAGGGGAACCTTTACATGAAGTTTTTGTCAGGTTAACCGGTTTAGAACAAAAAAACGGTTTATTCCTATGTGGGTGTCTTTGTTTACGCGGCGCACCACCAGACCGGACGACCGTCCGTGGTAATATCGATACGAAAAATATTCCATGCACTACCTTAAATACGTGACCAATGAAGTCGTGTATAAATATTTTTGGCACTTTTTTTGTATCGATATTTTCAGACGTGACCGTACGAGCCGGTTTTTGAACACTTTGAACCCGCGACCTCCGGATTGCAAGTCGCACGCTCACACCACTGACGCACCAGCGCTTTCTAAAAAGGTGGTCTTTTCCGAAAACTTCTGGCTGATCCTACTGCACCTTAACACATTCACTGCCAGACAAAAAACGGCGCACTACCCCAGAAACCGGTGGTCTATAGCTGCGTACAAAACAACCCGCCCAGCGGGTTGTCCGGCATCTGAACAAAGTTCACGAGCGCCCACCAGGTGGGTTCCCGGCAGTTAATGTGTTAAGGAATTATGAAGTCTTAAAAAGTTCCAGACGAATGAAAGGTCATCTCAAATACACTGTACAATAAATATGAAATCCAAGGCTTCCGACGCTGCATATTTTTCAATAGCTGTAATTTTCAAATGTTGAAACGGAGTTCGTTACTGAAGACGTCAAGCACGAGATGCTTTTTATTTGTGGTTCATATTTGTTTATTGTTTATTTAGATGTCGAAATCGGCGATGGAATTTATGTGTCATAGATAACTATTGAGGGTCGCGACCTCCATTTTGCCCTTTAAGGGACCCGCTGATTACCAGCTCGCCGGACGATATCGGCCTATCAGTTATTTGCGATTGTCAGCTTTTGCGAATAACTGACAGGCCGATATCGTCCGGCGAACAGGTAATCAGTAGGCCCGTTTAAGTCAATTGATTTTTAAGATAAAGTACGTCGTTAACTTTAATGTTAATTTTCTTTATTTACAGGTAATAAATCAACCACTAAAGCGTCAGTTTCTTGAAGATGAAGGTATCAAATTTATCGTTAAAACCACATATTTGAAAGTAAGTGGGCATTGTGAATGTAATCTCGCTTTGTGTGGTTGGGCACAGCAGGAAGATATCATTCCAGATCTAGAGCAGAGCTCAACTGGGGAAGTACCCCCACCTGACAGGAAACCGCAGCCAAGTTACACTAGACCCTACTCAGTGTTGTGTTCCTGCCGGTGAGTAAGTTTGCCAGAGCTCAAGGAAGATGCGGAGTGTTAGAGTTGGCAACGCGCATGTAAGTCCTCTGGAATTGCAGGCGCACATAGGCTACGGAGACTGCTTACCATCAGGCGGGCCATATGCTTGTTTGCCACCGACGTGGTTTAAAAATATAAATTATCGCTGATGAACGACTTACATGCCAATTCAAACGTACACTAACATTAGAATGATATTTGAATTATTTTATTTAGTTATCGTGCGTCTCGCTCGCGTCAATACATGTACGGGCGAGTACGAGAGAAGCACGATAGCTAAATGATATACCAGTTAGATATGTCAGTCTAATATCAGTGTATGTACATAAGTTCAAATCCACCTGTTATTTTTATTACAAGGCGGTCAGAACCACAATAACTATGTTCTAATCCAAACTCCACCTGTAACACCTTATTATATTATTACCAGCCCAGTCGATGGACAACACGCACCTCGTTCAAAACTCATACATATTTAAATCCCACGCATCATTATCCAACCATCAAATACCCAAAATTTGGTCCCCAAGGAACCCTAAAAAAAGATGCGCAAAGTGGCCACGCGATACCGTACCGACGAACTGATGAATACTAAATGAGCAGTTGAACCTAATGACGACGCGTTTACGACGGCCTAAAATGTATGCCCATGAAATTTTAGTATTTTTTAATACTTAATTTACGGCATATCGTTGGGAGGTAAAAGCGTTTATTGCAAATTTTGAGAGTGAATTTTTAATTGAGCCGGGCATCGGAAGTTTAGTACTCCGACGGAAAGCCTTACTGAAAGTATTTTGGTTTAGAATTATATTTCACCGTAAGCCCTGCAAAACCTAACGCCTAATTTTATATAATCAATACCTTAATTTCTTGCCCTTCCTATTAAGATCCACTAGACCAGTGATTCCCAAAGTTGACATACGTTAAGTCGACTGGGCCCACCTAACAAAAACTGCCAAACTCGGTACCTACCTCTTGTCCGTCTTAAATCGGCTGCTAACCCGATCGGTCCGCATGTCGTTTTATGTTTCAGCGCCCATTCAAATTTCACTCGCGACCCACCAATGGGTCGCGACCCATAGTTTGGGAAATGCTGCACTAGACGATTATTATATAATATGTCAACGATAACCCTTAAAACCTCTTGTAATTGCTTAACGCAACAAATCTTATCTGGCGCAGTCGCTAAGGATACCGCCGTAAACTAAAATATCTCGCATCAAAACTACAACTGACTTAAGGACCATTTTACACTGAAAAATAGACTCTCATCTTAGCGTTTTATACAAATTAAATTACGAACACGCCACTCAATCTCGAAAAAATGCTAAAGACAACTTACACCCACTAATCGGTGGCGTAAATGTGAAATAGAAAATTCTAGAGCGCGCGGCTAGGGTTACCAGGCTTCTGAAGTAATTCAGGAGGTTGAATAAAAATATAAACGCCTAGAAACATAGTTTTATGGAGGCTATGCCTTACACGTTAAACATAAAATCCCCATCTCTTTCGCTGTTTCAAAATTAACCGAAAATGAGATAAATACTACGCTATGTATCATTCTTGGTTTTAATGACAGCCTGTACTGTCAATGACGGTTTTGTGGCGTTACAACTCCCTATAATGCAAAGCCAGATAACAATAATAAATAAATAAAATAAAAAATAAAAATAAAAAAGCCTTTATTTCTTACAGAGTTAAATTTACACTAATATTATATTTAATTACAAAAACTAGTTGTTAGTAGGTAAGAATCGTGAAAAAAGTTTGTTAGTATTTTTAAGGCAAGTAAAAATTATTATAAAAAATATTATGATAGCGTTATTATTATTGTTATTTGTTTCGTTTTCCTGTGAGTTATTCTGCAAGAACCCCTCTGCAGGTAAAGGCCTCCTCCAAGGTGAACCAATCGTCTCTGGATTTTGCAGTTTGCATCCAGTTTGGACCCGCTGTACGTTTGATTTCGTCCTCCCACCGATTTCGGGGTCTCCCTTGCTTTCTTTTGCCTGGTGGTCCCCTCCACGCGGTGACAATTTTTGTCCATCTCTGGTCTTGAAGGCGCGTGAAAGATAACAATATAAGATTGAAACATTTCCCAGCACTGCCCAACTTATATCCTTAATATTTAGATCATGCATAATACAAAATTACACCGATATAGCTAATCTGTTTCAGCCCAATAACTGTCCAGGGCACGTGGCCTACGTGCCAATCGCTAACGCTCCATAGCGAACGAAACGCAACTGTCACTGTCGCACTATTATGGAAGAGTGATAGAGAGAGATGACTACGCTACGCGTTGGCTACGCCGTGTCCTTGTAAGACAGAAATTTGACTATCTTGACGGGAAAACTGAAGGCATAAATTCAAATATGGCTTCCAATATTTTAGAAATTGAAATGCATACTTAAAATATTGAATCATGGACAGATACAAACAGAAACTTTCTTAATTTCCTAATTGTAATCTGGTGACCCTATCTCTCAGCCCTCGTGTCAAAATGGCGGCAAAACGCTCAGCACTCGGCACTCGCCGCGTCGCGACGAACACTTCACGTTTTGTTTGTACTTTGTTTACATGCTGTATTATATGTCTAATTCTGAGATAACTATGTGGGAAAACGCAGCAGGTTGCACAAACAGAAGGTACTTGTACTTACTCACACTGAATACAAACCATCCCAAATAGGGAATTAATCTTTTACCAGCAAAATGTGGGTAAACAGTTTTTTAGATATACTTTTTATAGATCCACGTCATTTTAAAAAACACATATGTTGCGCTTGTACAGTCAGCGTCAAATACTTTGTAGCAGTCAAAGTGGCCAAATAGTTCGGTACACCATACTAAATATATGGTGTACCGAACTATTTGGCTAGGTATTTTGATTGCTACAAAGTATTTGACGCTGACTGTACACATGACACAATCTTCTCGTTTGTTTGACATTTAGAATAGAATACTCGTAGAATAGCATAGAATTTGTTTTATTCATAAACACACAGACATAAAAAAGAACATAGTGAGAGTAAAGTGTCACGAAATGACCTCATCTCAGCATGTTTCTGGCGACTTCCAGCGCTAATTAATCGCTATTTAATCTCTTATAGTCGCAAGGTTTTGTAGACGATAGCCATCAATTCAATTCGACTCAATTGCACATAATTCTAGTGTCGTTTACATATTATTGTAGCGTAATATTAGATATAACAGGAAATGCTAGTTCGGAAGAAAAAGTTATTACTATACTTTTGAAGCTAAAAAAAATGTAAACTTTAAAAACGGGGCATTCAGCATCAAAAATAACAGATCAGACTACGCGTCAAAAGTATCTACACTTCTCTAATAACTCAACTAAAATATATACCTACTTCTCTGTATGTAGAATAATTAGATTATGACAGATACTTTTGAGTTTGTGAATCAGCAGCAGTGTTTAGTGAATAAGCTTTTCTTTTTTAACGCATGTGCTGTATGTAGATGGTTTTTGCAATAAATATTTTTCTATTCTATTCTGTAACTGTACTCGTATATAGAGAAATATCTCTATTTGGAAAATAATTGCAGAGTAGATACTGTTGGATCGTCGTTTCATCCTCTGCTAATATTGATGCTGACTGTACCTTTCGTATTACTTAAATCTGACTACGCTTCCAATTGTGAATAACAAGTCCATATTATGTTTATATTATGACGCCATACTATATTACATTTATATTAAGGTATTGACGCCAAACGCCAACTTCGAAAAACTCGTCCCAAGCCATTACACATAAATAAATAAATAAATATTATAGGACCTTATTACACAAATTGACTAAGTCCCACAATAAGCTCAATAAGGCTTGTGTTGAGGGTACTCAGACAACGATATATATAATATGTATATAAATATTTATAAATACTTAAATACATAGAAAATACCCATGACTCAGGAACAAATATCGATGCTCATCACACGAATAAATGCCCTTACCAGGATTTGAACCCAGGACCATCAGCTTCGTAGGCAGGGTCACTACCCAGGAGGCCAAACCGGTCGTCACATACAACGCATCTAGGCAACTCTACTGTGTTTTAATTGCCGGACTTTCAAAACCAAATTTGGATTCGCAAGCCACGTCCGCGCCCATGCACGTAATAAGTAGTTAAGACCTTTTTAGGGTTCCGTAGCCAAATGGCAAAAAACGAAACCCTTATAGATTCGTCATGTCCGTCTGTCTGTCCGATTATGTCACAGCCACTTTTTTCCGAAACTATAAGAGCTATACTGTTCAAACTTGGTAAGTAGATGTATTCTATGAACCGCATTAAGATGTTTACAGAAAAATAGAAAAAAAAACAATAAATTTTGGGGGTTCCCCATACTTAAAACTGAAACTCAAAAAATCTTTTTTCATCAAACCCATACGTGTGGGGTATCTATGGCTAGGTCTTTAAAAATGATATTGAGGTTTCTAATATCATTCTTTTCTAAACTGAATAGTTTGCGCGAGAGACTCTTCCAAAGTGGTAAAATGTGTCCCCCCGCCCCCCCGTAACTTCTAAAATAACAGAATGAAAAATCTAAAAAATATATATGATATACATTGCCATGCAAACTTCCACCGAAAATTGGTTTGAACGATATCTAGTAAGTAGTTTTTTTTAATACGATATAAAATTTAAAAAAAAATTTTTTTTTCATCAATCCCATACGTGTGGGGTATCTAAGGATAGGTCTTCAAAAATGATATTAAGGTTTCAAATATCATTTTTTTCTAAACTGAATAGTTTGCGCGAGAGACACTTCCAAAGTGAAAAAATGTGTGTTCCCCCCCCTGTAACTTCTAAAATAACAGAATGTAAAATCTAAAAAAAATATATGATATACATTACCATGCAAACTTCCACCGAAAATTGGTTTGAACCAGATCTAGTAAGTAGTTTTTTTAATACGTCATAAATGGTACGGAACCCTTAATGGGCGAGTCCGACTCGCACTTGGCCGCTTTTTTCATTAATTTGTCAGGATGTCGAAGAATACGTCTGGGAGGACATCATCTTCATCATCATCATATTATGAAGCTAGTTTTAGCTTGTTTTAGATTTAGGTACTATTATGCACTCCATAATCCATAGATGTTTGCGCATTGCGCAACCTATAAAATGGTATTCATGCCTTCATGAAATGGGTATGCATCTGTGGAGCTTGATGAGTAAAAGTAACTTTTAATGTGCAACAATATGCACTGTAATCAATATGTAATTACTATAAAACCATGTTAAGAGTGCACCGCCAACAAACTGTTATGCAGTTAGGTGAAATTTTTGTTGCTGTTCATGTGTTTTTTTATAAACAATAAATTTTAAATAAAAGTTATCAGTTATGATCCCTAATTATAAGAACCATTTCAACATGTTACCCAGTTAATAAAATCACAAAAATCCGCTGCTTTCCACTAACATAATTTTGCCCCAATTACGTATTTAAAAAACATACCTCGATAATGATATCAGAACATCGGATGGCTTCATACAAGATACAAGTGGCTTATTACGCTCTACAAGCATAAAGTAGGGGTAAAAAATCAGGGAATAT
Organism: Cydia pomonella; assembly: GCF_033807575.1. NCBI lineage: Eukaryota > Metazoa > Arthropoda > Insecta > Lepidoptera > Tortricidae > Cydia > Cydia pomonella. The sequence continues at coordinate 14,860,573 of NC_084722.1, read as the reverse complement.
CATAATTTCGTTGTACATTCGCGAGAGCCCATTAGAAGAAGGAGATGTGTCTCATTCTGACGTAGCGAGGGTGGATTATGTGTGCGTAAATGCCATGATAGCAATAATTCATAAGGTAGTGTGGAACTTTTTTTACAACAATATTTTATGGCTTAGTAATATCAATTAGATGAGTCTCTGGTCAACCTTAGGTACTTGTTTTTTATCGAGAGAAACAATAATACATAAATATGTATACCCAGTAGATCTAAATCTTTCGTAGTCGTATCATAGCAAGGAATCGTCCTACATTAAAAAAAATCGCTAGCAAAGGATAACAACCGAATGATTGAGCCTTTAAAGATTATTAATTTGAACCTTATCTAAGAAATTCATCATTCTTGCTTTAAAATAAGTCAAGAGACCTTGGCTAATCAATTTGAAAAAGGAGTCCTATATCCTCAACAATATAAAAAAACTATCAACACCGTAGTTTGAAGTCTCTTTACATAACTAAGCCCATTTATTAAAAAAGGTAACAGGAAAACATTTAGCACGCTCTTCATATTACAAGAAACATCAAATTTAAATTAACACTTAGCAGAAAAACTGGAACTAAAATAATCAATGAATCTAATAGACGTATCTGCTTACGTTTCACAGTGACATTAAGTCTTTATAACACAAAAATGCAAAATTCTAAAGCAAAAACTCCAAACAAGACATAATGAAGCCTCACCTATTCTCCCCCCAATTTCCTTCTATCAGCAAATACCTATCCCCCTATCACGTTACATAATAAAGGCCGAGGCATCGTGTTTTTGCGTAACAAGCAGTCTAAATTACGACAATTATTCAATGTACCCCTGTTATCGGCAGTTATAAAATCGGGAGACACTGGGGGGCTCATTAAGGTGGGGGGGACAATTTTGATAATGTAGCTGTTAAAAAAGTCGGGGCCCCAAAGTTGAGTGATGCGGTGTGACACAGTTTCGTGTGCGACAGATTGGGGGCGACCTGATACGGAGTTTTGGAAAATTCTGGGAAGTCTTGGGTTGTTCATAAAATGGGTTATTATCAAAGCCCATAATGTTCAGAACTAGTGTAAGATCTGAATTTCTCGAGGTTACAGGTTTTTTTTCAGAGGATCTAGTACGTCCCGTTAAGCGTGTGGGTGCCTTAGTAACGGCCCGATACAAGAATGATTATGACACGTTTAAGATCTTGGAAAGATCTTTAAAAGATCGATAACTAAACGACATGTCAAAAATGACGTTTATTTCGATTCCGCTGTGATCCCAGTAAGATCAATCTACGATATGTCTAACGTCAATGTGACATTGGTTGCCCGAATCGAGCTACTTCTGACAATTATACGACATACAGACGATATCTAAATGAGAACTTATCTAAACCAGAACTTATCGTTACCGTATCTCATTCTTCGAATCAGGCCGTTAGTAAGAATACAAAATGTTAGATGCAACCAAAAATAGTAGATGCAAGTTACTATAATCCAGTAATTGATTATGTTGAATGTTTGTGTTATTTTCTTCAGATCAATACACAAGTTTAAGGTACCAGAAAGTTAATCTATGAGATCTAATGCGCACATCCACTATCAGCACAAACCTTAATCCAAAAGTTTTGACAGCCATATCAAGAATACTCAAAACGCCGTAAACGCCATATAGACTATGAACACATCAGCCCTTCTTCCACTGACTCTGTTATGTACCGTCATCGACATAACTGAGGTGCTCTTCGTAAACCTTATTCCAACGGCTTAGGGTCTACCTTAGGTTAGTTCAATGCGTTGCTGTTAGCACATCAAAGCGTTACTAATTGACTGAAGTGCCCGCCTGACTGATTCACACGAGATAGCTTAGCTTTGTGACTGATCTTTGATCCGTCAATCTATCCCGACGTCAAAGATATGTTAGCGATTTTCACCTTATTCCACTGTGTTAAGGCTTAATAATGTATACATGTATTTGACTGTAACTCGGTGGTTCACTAAGGAAATGAGCGGTTCGGGTAGTTTGAATTTCTATCGATTCATTTATAGTTTCGAATAGCGATAACCTTTGATGAAGTTCGAATCATTGAAGCTAACGTAGTCCGATTTCTGCGCCGTTTGATATTTCTGATTCTGAGACAAGTTTAGAGAATAATATAAAGATCTTCATGTGGCAGGGATATTAACTACAGTTGGTGAGGAAGGCAAGATTCGTAAATAGTTTTTCCCATTATAACTTTGTCGAAATGTGTGAGAATCGATTAACCAATCGACCAATCGAACAATCGATTATAGTGATCGTTTTCTTATGTAATGTATCTGCTAGTCTATTAGGTATTTTACTAAGGCATGACTAACCATGATATGAATCATAAATTCTTCATCTAATCAAACCCCTGTAAGAAATACGATATTCCACCTAAATCTCCCTGTATTTCACTGACAATTAATACTGATGAAAAGACCATTTACTCCAAATCGAATCAACCTCCATTTGTGACGTCTATTTCAATTTTAAACTGTCATTTTCCCTAATAATCAATCGAATGGTCCTTCTAGCCGGATGTCAAGGCCCGACGTTCATTAAGGAGCGCTTTAGGCTGATCATTCGAGTGAGCGGTGGGGTGTATACTGTTTTACTTACTTGATTTTTTAACCTCCTATCTTTATTTTACTAATATTCAAATATAGACTGTATGCTTATGGATTAAAGTTGATTTTTGTTAAGTAATTGAGGTAAGTAGGAGGTTGATTAAGTGATTGCGAGTAGTATCAGTTGAGTGTTCTAAGGTATATTTTTATGTATATTGACGAGACTGGGGGAAGTGGGGTTTGGCATGAATGCTGTAAAAATAATTATCTATTCGCATGCATTCTACATTCGGAGACTAAGAGGGTACTAGTATACAAACTAGGGTCTAAATTAATTTTAAAACCTTCACATTGTTTTTTCTTTCGTATCAAAAAACGCAACAAGGTCACCAACCGGTCCAATCGAAGATCAAAATTGTATGATGTTCATTAGCGGTCGCCTACCACTATCAGTGGATTTCAACTGTCGATTAGCTGATATGATAATAACGGTATCAGATTCAAAAATCAATATTTTTGTGCAAGTACTGTCACTATCACAAGTCAATACAACATTTAGTGACATGAAAAGACATAGCAACATTTATTACACAACAACCAATATCTGGGTAAACATTATATTATAATAATCTTACAATAATTGGAGATATAAAAGGGCCCCAAAGTCATAGAAATTACTAACACTAATAAGATTTCGAGGTGTAAAGGCTCTCCAAGCGACAAAACAAAATTATAGGAAATAAGTGTTTCGCGTCAAGACTGTTAATCTAACAAACACTGCTAACAGACTTATAAAAGAAAGCTACAGATATTCGAATATGTGTGCAAAAAATGCAATAACTAGAAACATACGCTGCTATGAATGTTCTTATTTCAAAATTCTAAAGACGGAGCGAACACAAGAGAATGTCCCAGGCACACGTTACTTCCAATGACTACTCAGCATTTTCGTGACTATAAAATGTAGTAATCCTGAAACGCAACGCCCAACGGAAGCAATTCGGCTTAATTCCTCACCCCGACGTACGATTGAGCCCAGTAAATATCAGCTTTAATGAAGCAATAGTCTCAAACCGGGCCCCAAGAAATTGACTCCAACCTCACCGACTAAAGAATTAAGCGTTTCAATTATTCCAAATTCGAAAGTACAATCATTAGACAACCTTTTTAGAAAATACAGCGAGCTCCATAAGAAACCTAATAGTGATTAATGTAAGGTTGAAATTGGAATGGTAACAATTTTTGAAAGTAGAGGTTTTGACGGTTACAATTCAAAATGCGAGCACGCGCTTCGAACGCCAAACCTCTCTTCCGGTCCGTTCTTTATTCAAATCGGATATCGCGCCATTTTCTTCCACGTTTGAATTACAAATCGGAAGGCCGTTTCTTTTTGGATTTAAATTTGGAACTCCCCAAATTGCCAGTTTGATTGCCATTTTAATGCTTCGGAATTTTCTTTTTACGGTTTATCTTGGCTATGATTATTACTTGGGGATGAGTGGCCAGTTCTGAGGTAGATATCGATGACATGAAGTTGAAATTTATGCCTATACTTACTAATAGAAATAAATACAATATTCCTCCTATTTGACAGTTTCTTTTTGATAGTTTCACATCTATTCATCATATCAGCCTTTTATCGGCCACTGCGGAGCATAGGCCTCTCTTCTAGTACGCCACTTATCCCGGTCCCGAGCCAATCTCATCCATTAACGAAGACTATCAACACTTCAAATATCTTGAAATTAGTAGTTTATTGATTTATTCTACAAAATTTGGTAATAAACCCACGATTAGTTCAAATAATTTTGACGTTCAGCCCCAAATAAAACCCCTAACCAATTATATCTAGATGTCAGGGCTTTACTTCAATTTATAGTATCGCCCACCAACTATTCCAATTTCACATCAAAAACCTTTTCAACTACCGTATGCCATCGCCATTTTTTTTTTCAGAACAAAGACGTTACGATGATGAATGTGGACGAACCTTGCTCGTTTGATCTTGATTAATTAGTTATACAACCACCTCGGACACAGAATGTCGTAACCGACTCCACTTTTCCTTCGAGACACGTCGTTTTGACGCGGGACAGTGTTGCAAACGGAATAGGCTATGTGATGATGCGAGGTAATTACTTCGATGTTCCTAATTTGAAATTGATTAGCATTTTTTATTGCGATGGTTTTAGTCGATGTTGTTGACAATGATGATGTGTCATGTTTTATAGAGGACTGATAATGACACATAGGTGTACTAGGTGGCTGTAAGCTGTAGAATTTTGGTCTTGTATTTAATGCTAATTGGAATGCTATCTGACTGGACTCATTAATTTTAAATGAAATTTAATATTTAATTAGAAAATGTTTAAAAAAAACATATTAGACTTATTGCTATAACTCGTTATTTATTTTACGCATATTTTTACTTGTCGAAGCCTGAGTTGCTGATCACGAACTATGAATTGACTTGTTTCTACTTATTTTGTTTGATTTTACGCATTATTTTCAAGTACATTTAGTTAGTTCCTGTACATTTTCGATTTACTTAATGGCCGTTTTCATTAGGTACATAGCCCAATAAGTACAGGTTTTAAAAAATCGATACAATCATCAAAATCCAACCGGCAGTTTCGAAGATTCGACGTAATAAAGACTATCATATAGACGCTTTAAAAACATAGCCCCGTCGAAGGCGGTCGCCGAGTAAAAACAACATTTAATTACGATCAAATTTCCACTTAATAGCTATCAGACATCACTGTCCATTAATACATTAAAGTCACGCCAAGATTAGCCCGACGGATATTTTTTACTCCTCAAGATTGGATGACACTCCGGGCGACAAAATTAAAATGGCCGTGGAATTATTTTCCGTTGAGTGATTCCGGGCCATAAAATTTCTGATTGATCAATCCATCCGCCCGTAGCGTTAATGAAGAGCACGTTTTTTTTTTACTTTTCTCCCTAGACGCTATTTTTCCGCCTGTTTTCACTTTAGTGGATGTTTTATTAATTCGCGCTTTTTTTGAGGGGAGATTGGTTAGGAATACGAAAACACTTGTCGGTGCTGGGTGACTTTGGAGCAGATAATGTGATGCACGGCAGTTTTATTTTACGATGTCGCTTTGTACAGTCAGCAGAAGTAACTAAGCAGACGAAGTGTTCAAAATAATCTGAAGACATACTCTAAGAACAATTATATACTACGAAACGATACCATACCAGCTCGTGCAGAATATTTTAAACATCTTGTCCGTTTTGCTACTTTTGCTGCTGGATGTACAAAAATAAACCTTTCATATATCTATGGTGTAGCAGTAGGACACACAAAAATATGTACGAGTATGTGTCCTACTCGCATCGTATCATAGTAATTTATTATTAGCACGATATTATTTGACCCACCTTAGTAACAGGTCTTTTTCAAATGTTCTCTTTAAATGTAACTGATCATGGTTTCGTTTACCAAAACTTTCCAAGATTTTTTCTTTTTGTTGACTTTTGTTATACCTGTCGTCATTATTTCACCGGATGGTCTCATCGGAATATCAGCGCTGGAAGACGCTACCAGTAACATGCTGAGATGATACCATTTCGTGGCACTTTCTCCTTTCTATGTTTTCTGTTTTTCATGATTTCCTCTTCCGTGTTTGTGCTTACGTATAAATTTCTATTTCTATAAAACCCATTAGACAACATTCCAACGATTCAAAACTGTCCATATACCCCCTATGGAATTAAAATGACCACAGCGCACAAAACACTAAGAAAAGCGATCAAAATCCTCGAACGCTCGTTACGTCACGTATTGTTGTTTTTAATGAACGCGGCCGAATGATGCCCGAAGCATTGTCCGACGAATCGAGCTCCATTATCCCGGTTCCCTCTTAATATCCAGAACCGCTATAAAATTTGCCATGCGATGGTCGAGCCGCAGAGTAGGCTAGCTAAGGCAGTTGACTTTTTGCACGCTGAATTTGGCTTTAAATATAAATTAGAAGTTTTTAGAGCAGACGGATCCCCTTATGGTAAGCAATTACCGCCGCCCATGGACACCTGCAACACCAGAGGGGTTGTAAGTACGTTGCCGCGTTAAGATGGGAGTACGCTCTTTTCTTGAAGGTTTGAAGGTCGACAGGCCGCAGGCGACAGTTCACGATTGTTTAACCTTTTTAACAATATCGGAGTTTCAACTGGTGGCTACGTAATGATATTCAATTCTATTTAACCTTTTGAACGCCACTCCTATCGTCCGCGGCGCGTAATCGTGAACCTTGTCGGTACGCATGAAGGTTGATATTGAGCTGTAGCCGCGCGCGTCATTTGACGTCTGGTGGTCAAAAGGTTAACTCCTCATCGGTTCTGTATTAACTCTTTATTTTATTTACATTCACCACTAGCCGTTTGGCAGATACCTATCATGTGACAAACACTAATCTTCTCAACTAGTCCTTCGTAACGTTTTTCGAAGTGATTTACGCGCTAATGAAGTTTAAAAAGTTCTCTACTTTTTGGTAGATCACTCTAGACCACCCTGGTCGTGATTAAATGCCAATTATGGCTCAGACCTTAGATCTATCTATGTTACGCCATAAATCCATGTGCGCGGCATTTTAAGAGCACTACGTCGTTGACACGATTTTATGACACGGATAAACATAACTTTCTGCCTTCGACCCGGCCAGGCAACCGTTCATTAAACTAGAAAATAATAGACGGGCTGCCAAAAAAGTGTTTCCTCTGTGTACGCTATTCTGCGACGCCATCACTGGGGTGTGATCGGGTGACAAGTTTAAAATGTAGCGCGGAAGGGAATGGCATGGCGTCGGAATGGCCTCCGTGAGGATTAGTTTTACGTGCTAGTGTTTCGCTGTTAACATTGCTCGTGTTAACACTACTTCTAAAAGTGTATAGTGTTAGATACGTATTTGTAAATGCTCATGCTTCTAAAGTAAGGAAAGACAATTATTTACTACCGGATTTATTATTATTTTGACGACCGGTCTGGCCTAGTGGGTAGTGAACCTGCCTACGAAGCCGATGGTCCAGTTTTACGTGCTAGTGTTTCGCTGTTAACATTGCCCGTGTTAACACTACTTCTAAAAGTGTATATTGTTAGATACGTATTTGTAAAAGCTCATGCTTCTAAAGTAAAGAAAGACAATTATTTACTACCGGATTTATTATTATTTTGACGACCGGTCTGGCCTAGTGGGTAGTGAACCTGCCTACGAAGCCGATGGTCCAGTTTTACGTGCTAGTGTTTCGCTGTTAACATTGCCCGTGTTAACACTACTTCTAAAAGTGTATATTGTTAGATACGTATTTGTAAATGCTCATGCTTCTAAAGTAAGGAAAGACAATTATTTACTACCGGATCTATTATTATTTTGACGACCGGTCTGGCCTAGTGGGTAGTGACCCTGCCTACGAAGCCGATGGTCCCGGGTTCAAATCCTGGTAAGGGCATTTATCCGTGTGATGAGCATGGTTATTTGTTCCTGAGTCATGGGTGTTTTCTATGTATTTAAGTATTTATAAATATTTCTATATTATATATATCGTCGTCTAAGTACCCTCAACACAAGCCTTATTGAGCTTACTGTGGGACTTAGTCAATTTGTGTGATAATGTCCTATAATATTTATTTTTTCTTTATTCATTTCTTTTCTCAGGCTAGGATTTTTATAATATGGATATAAAAGTAAAATATAAAAATATAAAATATGAAATATTTATTATTATTATTTATTTACTTCCTTGTTTTGAATAATTTTGCGCTAATTATATTACATTCTAACTTCTTTTCTCATCCTCATGCTGTTACTTCATACTGATTTAAACTTTAACGATTTTTAAACATCATTAAATTATAAAAAGGGACTTATCAAGTCCCGTTTTTAAGGTTCCATACCCAAAGGGTAAAACGGGACTCTATTACTAAGACTCCGCTGTCCGTCCGTCCGTCCGTCTATCCGTCTGTCACCAGGCTGTATCTCATGAACCGTGATAGACAGTTGAAATTTTCACAGATGATGTATTTCTGTTTTTTTTTTTTTATACTACGTCGGTGGCAAACAAGCATACGGCCCGCCTGATGGTAAGCAGTATCCGTAGCCTATGTACGCCTGCAACACCAGAGGAGTTACATGCGCGTTGCCGACCCTAACCCCCTCCCACCCCTCATTGAGCTCTGGCATCCTTACTCACCGGCAGGAACACAACACTATGAGTAGGGTCTAGTGTTATTTGGCTGATAGGAGGTACTTCCTCAGTTGGGCTCTGCTCTAGATCTGGAATGACATCCGCTGTGCTGTGCCCTACCACACAGAGCGATATGACATTCACAATGCCCATACCTCTCCTCTGTTGCCGCTATAACAAAATATACTAAAAAGATGACTCTCCCATCCATGGGCGAGTCCGACTTGTACTTGGCCGGTTTTATTATAATTTAATAATTATGTTGTAAATATATTTTTGTCGTCTGTATGAAGTGTAAATTATTTTTTCACGAATAAATGCAGTGATTCTGATTCTCATACGGAATACCATGGAATCCGACCAATACGAGTTCCAGCATAATACGCCATCTTACACTGGTCCCTGCAACTTGTTATTATACATCTTATTATTATGGTTCATACGATTTCCTGCTTAAAAAGCGTTTTGGCGTGGTTCATTTGAGCGGCGTTTTAAAGCACTTAGATAAAGATATAGTTTATTATTCAAGTAGGCATATTACAATGCGCTTATGAACGTCAAATGAAGCTACACCGGCTTCTTCAAGTGATAATCAAATCATTTATCGATTACAGCGTTCTTTCGTACTCTCATACTCATAAAACACCTAAACATAAACTCGTTAGCCACAAATTGTTTCGCAAACATAGATGTCGCCCCACGCTAAAAAGCAACTTTTCTCGTTAACTACTTACAAACATCGAAGTTCACCCACGTCTCAATAAAACACCTGAACGGCGGAACGCAAACAATTTAATTTACAACAAGAAGGCCCCTCACACCGACATTTTGAATTCCTTCCCCTTGTTAATACGAATTTTCACGGGCCATCTCTTGGCACGTTACGTGAAAAAAACAAATTAAGACGAGAGAAAAGATCGACTAATAAACAGCGTTCGCTAATTCATCATTGTTTTTCACTAATAAAAACACGACAAAAACACATCTTTTTTCCACCCTGCCTCCCTGGGGAGGTGGGGCAAGAATGGGTATACATAAGTTTGCTTAATATTGTTGGAGTGAAGTACTTGCGTGGCGTTATGATTATACGTTTGACAGGTTATGAAATGTGTGATGGATTGCTCTCGGAGCAAAAAATAGTTTTTGTTTTTATACAGATTTAGATCAAGTCAGCTTCCCACGCCATTTTCTAAGAGCTTGCCTGTGACAGAGATAGGGAAGTAAATGTTAATGTCTTACTTTTAGCGACTTTATTTTTTTGGTATTTTAGTACCTTTGGCAAGGATTACTGCGATTATGTATCTGTTTGGTTTGCTTGACCTTAAGTTTTCATGGAACGGACGTACGGTCAACCAATTTGATTCCTAGGCCACTATAGAACCATGTCATAATGACTTCTACGACAGTGCTTATTGAGTGATGCATGTCATGTATAGAGTAGTTAAAGCGACAAGGTTCTATAGTGGCCTAGGATTCAAATTGGTTGACTGTACGTGTACCTTACATTTGGTCATAAACATTATCTCATTGTCTTTAAGCTTCATTTAACTTTTTTCTGGAAAACATTTTGAATGAGACTACCTATCCATGTCTCGTAATTAATTATTATATCACCATTATAATCTCACTAAAAAAACATGTTTAAAATATCATTCCAAAACTATCATCTGGTCTGGTCTGGTCTGGTCCCGGGTTCAAATCCTGGTAAGGGCATTTATTCGTGTGATGAGCATGGATATTTGTTCCTGAGTCATGGGTGTTTTCTATATATTTAAGTATTTATAAATATTTATATATTATATATATCGTTGTCTAAGTACCCTCAACACAAGCCTTATTGAGCTTACTGTGGGACTTAGTCAATTTGTGTAATAATGTCCTATAATATTTATTTATTTATTTATCATCTGACCATCTTTACACTGTTCTATCACTTACATGTAAAACAAAAACACCTACCACAAACAAACACCTATAGTCCCCGAATAATTTAAAGTGATGGGCGCCCATAGCTCCAAATAATGAAATTATTAGAGGGGAGGCTGGGGCGGTACGGCCATCTTTTTCTCCGCCTTTTGTTTGCTTATTCGTTATTTATCGGTAGATCGAGAAGCTGAATTATAGATTAACATCAAAGGTATGTCGTTAAGATTAAACAGGCCCCCGAAATGAGGCTTTATTGGCAATTTTTCTGTGCCAGACGCACGGTGTTTTGATGTTTTTTAAGTAGATTCATTAAAAATGTTTAAATGATACACATCCTTGATTATTGTACTCCTTTCTATAATACCACAAAAAAATCATGCTGTCGTGGCTGGTGTATCGAATTGAACTTAAGCATAGATTTCAGAACCCCTAGTGTAAATTCATTCGATAGCGTCACGTAACGTACGCGTTTGCGCTAAGTCTCATTTTATATGAAACAGCGCGCCAAGCGGGACGTTTTGGAAACTCAAAATCCCATACAAAATGAGACTAAACGCAAAACGCGTACGTCACGTTTCGCTATCGAATAAATGTACACTAGGGGTACTGGATTGCTCTTATTAAACAAGTTAGTCACAGAGAATATGGACGCATGTATCTTGTATTAGTAGGTACCTATTAAATTCCTGTCCGTATATTTTCTAATTTCTGATGTATTTCTATTTACTTTAACAAATAAATAACCTATAGTAGATTAATTCGGATGCGCCGTCGTATATAATCTATTCCAAATACAGGGTTTATTTTACGCATCACGGACTTACGTCTTAAGTCTTACCATCAGAGTCCATTTACGTATTAAAATAGCCTCTTGTCCAGCCTTAATCCGAGCACGTGCAAGGTGGCAGCCAATTTCCGTTCCTTCCGTATCCTAACGAGTCTAGACTGGGGCTTTATTCACCAAGTATTTTATTAAAACCTTCATTACTTGACCTATAGATTCCAACAAAAATTCACGAATGAACAGAACACTTTATACTGGTTTACTTAGGTAAAGACAGTGTGAAGTGAATATCGGTTCTGGAACTTTCACCGCATCCCTTGCAAAGCACGGATGAGTCCAAGTTTCGGGTGAACCATTACCTATAAAGGTGGGCCACTACCATGGCACCACTACCACTCCGCCTAAGGAAAGGTAGGCTTACAATGTTTGTTACAGATCTCACCAAAACCACAAATTCAGATAGTTTTTATTCCTGATCGGCGCAGTAGCTTAGTGCGTAGCGTAGTGCGTAGCGTAAAGCAGCTTTTCTTTGTCTACGAAAGCACCATATGATTTCTCGTTTTGAATAAGTCTAGGACGATACGAGTAGGACTGTGACTTCTGAATTGAGGTATCCGTATATAATATAAGAGGAAACGAATATCCTAGACCGATTCTATCGTATCAAGCTTCGAAGAAGGAGCACAGACGTTAATCAAAATGTCTCCACCGACTGGAGCCCACCTCTTAATAATATGATGATGATGATACTCGTGTCAAGACTGCTACTGATCCGCCAAGAGAACTCGGGTGACTTTTCGTAACATCTCGCATCCCGACACATTTTTACTTGGTGTTTGTCGATGTAGGATTGTCATCTAGGCCCCAGAAACTCGACTCACCCATGATCGGTACAATCTCCAGGAATACGTCTTCTGCGCTTTATGTGCATTGTTTATTAATGCGCTAAGATTTGTGGGAGATTGTTGGTTATAATTATGTGTGGAGCGTTGCCCGCGGATGCACTTGCTGAGGCAATTAATTTAGGCGTTCGGGGGAAATTATTATGTTTTTCTTAATACAGTCTCATGTGCAGGCTTCAAGTAAGATATCTGACAGAATGTTAATTTGATGTATGAGTTCGTGAAGTGCCTTTCTTTAAACCGTTGTAAGTGCCTATTGATGTTAAAACTCGGACTCAATTATAAGAAATTTTTACACGTGCCTTATTGAAATTTGCCTTGTCTTATTGCCATTTTCAATGACAAAGTGTGAAATGCCATCATTAATGTCAAGTTTTTATGAAAATATAACGTTAATAATGACACTATCTCACTTTGTCCTATTCAAGTGGGTACAAAGTTAGCTTAACCGGAATCTACCGCTTATTGTAATTTGTCAAGTTTCTGTTACAGATACAATACAATACAAATCCTATTTATGGCACAACCTCACAATAACATGACCAGATACTACTATTAGTACATACTATTGACGAAATTTCTAATGTATGGGGTAATCAACTCGCTTGGTGACAATGGTGAATCTATTTTAATTTACTTATCAAGATAAGTTTATCTGTTTGACCTCCTTAAACACAAATTACTTTAAAACACTCCGTAGCCAAAATGGCGGCCGATTAATAAAAAAAGCGGTCACAAAAGCTCGTCACATTATCATCGCGCCATCTTTCCATTTTCGCAAATTACGGAGAGAGGCCATCGCTAAATAACGTCACGTATTTAATTACGACGCCTACGGAACCTCAAAAGTGTCGCTTTAGAATTGAAAGCTAACATTATGTGACACAGTGGAGGGGGCGATGGAAAGTCTTGGCATTTAGGTCAAGAAAAATACCCATAAACTTGTATTGTAGCATAGCACGGGCAGGTTTCCGCTACTCGACGACTGGCGCCTATTTTTCGTGAAGGGAAAGAGGGAGGCTAGTCCAACAAGCCCAACTCCTCAAAGAATTATAAAAAGAATTTAATATCCACTTTTGATATTGAGTATCCTCGTCGTTGAGGACCTCGGAGAGATCTCTCCGAGATCCAAGATGTTTTGCCCTATATGTAGCCACTCGGCTGCATTTTAGCACCACATGAGAGGCTGTCTCTTCTGTATCCATGCAACCTCGACGTTTGTAAAAAGTTGTTGGTGTACATAAACTTACCCGAGATCTGGGTAAGTTTATGAAGATAGAGGGGAAGATAAAGCATCTGCCTGTATGCGCAAGTTTAACGGGAACACTACTACAAACTTAAGATAAAAAAAAACCCCTATTTTTGTGGAATCAAACTCTTACAATTTTGCACTTTGACCTCTGGAGCAGTATGTCCCAAGCACAACACCCGGAGGTCAATCTAGTCCAGTATAATGTTTACTGATAAAAAGAAAACCAATTTGTTCCCGCGCTCGGGCCCGGCGCCACAAAGGAGCTATCTAACGATAAATTATCGAAATTATTGCATTAAAAATTCCATCTAGCAAGTCAAAGCGAGCCATTATGGCCGCCGCTTTTTTTTCGTCTAATCACGAAACGCCGCAAGTCCTTTTAAAAGGACAGGGTGATAAGGCTTTAGGGGTGTTGGGCGGTACACGTTATGGGTTGCCGTTTTTCTCTTGACTCGGCCGTTGTCATATATTTAGGTATTGCATTAGCGCTTGTAATAGTTAACTGGAAGACTGTAGGTTATGTGCGCGAGAGTGTAAAGTCTTTACTAAACGGTAGAGATTATTATGAGAGCCGGAAACTGATATCTAACCAGAGTTTGTGTGGAAATACCATTGAACACCAATGATGAATACCGATTGTACGTAGAGGTTTTAATACCTGGAATCCGAGTCTCCAAAGTACGTCCTCCAGACTGCACGATCTTCTCCCATCCGGACTAGGTGCCCGAACCTTCTTTGGCCTTCTGGCGGCGGGTTCGAACACAGAAACAGCTTCGGACAGAGAAGCATGGCGGTCTTTGGTGTCGGTGGCCAAAATCCACTTTGGTTCGCTGCGCCACAACAATCCAAGACTAATTTAACAATGTCGCAACTACGAAATAAATTTGCCCGATGTTTCATTTGCCGAATTTCATTTGACCCAACGCGTTTTGTTCAACACCGGTAAATTTTCCAAACTTTAGAAAAAGGCATCCTGTAGAAACCATTGGGTTAAGTTAGATTGGTGACCCTTCGAAAAATTCAACGGTTTTTAGAAAAAACGCGGTTAAATTAAAATTTCGGGGTTTTAATAATCGGCTTTTAAATTTTCGGTGATGAGATAGGTATTAGGTAACCTTTGATACGACGTCAAAGATCGCTCACGCCGATTGGTGCATGCGAAATGAAGTGATAGGATAGCGTGACATGCGCGCCAATTAGCAAGGCTATTGTCAAGGTCGCATCAAAATCAATTTAAAATCGTGCTCCTGGATTCCTCAACTCAATGACTAGCACCAATTTTATGTGATTAATTATCTTCATATGTGGCATTCGACGGGTAAAGGTACCTTGTGGCGGTTGGCGCTTAGGCTATTATTAACGTAGCTGCAATACTTATGCGCTTTTTACGCGAGGTAAGCGCCGTCCGCCATAAGGTACATTTATCCGTGGAATGTCACATATATATTAAATATATATACAAATGTTGTATACGTACCAGAATATATCGATCGTATAATGATTTCTGTAAGATAGTCATGATTTATTTATTTTACTATAAATTATACTTACGCAGCGTGAAGCTTACTTTAGAGTATGCTAAAGCGGCTATAATTATTTATCTTAAGTTGCCCTGGGAGTACCAATACGGATAACTTTAATTTCGCACGTGCCAGCCATTTTTCGTGCTCACTTTAATTCGCTAAGAGCCTTATACACCCGATACTAGCTGGCACCGGGCCAAGCTCTTATTTGATTGCCAAATTATCTGCTGTTTAATCCATAAGCTGGCTTTATCGATTCCAAGCAACGTCAGCAAGTAGTAAACTACTTTCTATATCTATCTGTCTATCGTTCTATACACTGTTTTTATTGAATTCCATTGACTTCGGTGCATGAGTAAGTACGTTTAAGGAAACTAAATGGCATAGGTAATTTTCGTATATATGTATTTTTTTTAACTAATTAAATGTTGCATATAGCGTTGTTGTAACACGGGCATTACATTTAAATCAACCAAACAATTGAAAACTGTGACACATCAATGTCATTTCGAAAAATACACGCTCGTAGGAGCCTTATACGATAAAAATATATTATTGATTATCTCCGAAATGGAGCTAATTAGGATACCGGTGTCTATGAGAAAGTTAGTTAATTTAAGCTCAGGAATGCACCCTTGAAATTAACGGAAATAAAAAAAAAAACACGGTGTATAGCAGCCAAGATTATAAGTGATAACGCCAAACAAAAAGTAAATATATATATATGAATGAACTTGCGAAAAGTCACCTTATCATTTCCATACATTACTTACTCACAGCAGTCACAGCCCGTTCAATGGTTGTACCTTTGGTTTTTGTTGTATGTTATCGGGAGGAGTTCGCTTTTTAGCTATAAGATCACCTGTTGTGACTTAGTTTTTAAATTTCGTTTTTTGTGTATTTTAGTCTTTATGGTGCAAAAACCAGAATATTTACTCATTTATCGTTCGTATTCGTCGCCGATTGTCATCTTGATTATACGCCTGTTAAATCCTAAACAATAAGGTTCAATATCGAACGGATACATCACTACATAAACAGCATGCCAGATATCCACATATTAGTATGTATTAATACATTGGCTTAATCCCATTGCATTGGTCGTAATATTCGCCTCTGAAAAGCGACCGATAAGACGGCTGGCACGCTGCCAGATACACTAGGATAAAGCCGGACTTCGCTTGTAGGAAAAAGGGGTAGTTTTTAGAACACATGGGCAAAGAAATACCTAGATGATGTGTGAGTTTCATGTGTTTCACTCGTTGCCATGATTTCGGGTCCTTGGTCACTCTTACCCTTTTCTCGGCTATGTATCTTACAAGATACATAATTTTACATCCCCTTCTGTTTTTTAAGAGCCGATATTTCAGTCCCCTGTTAAACAGACGGATAGGATTTATTCCATTGATAGCAAGATTCTCATGTCGCTGGCTCAATATTACAGGGTTCTATGTTTCACTTTTATCGAACTGAAGTTTGAACACTGTCATAGTTACATTGAGTCAAATTTCAATTATCTTGAAAATGTAACATAGAACCCTGCAATATTGGACCAGGGATGTGTCATTGTCATAACTCAATTCGTTGAAATAGTTATCGGATGAGTTAAATGGTTACTGAAAAATCTTCCCTAAGAACGCTAAGCGTTTCAGTAATTCTATTGCCTAATATTACAATGTTAGAATAATGTACTGTATTTTTTTTTAATTCAGCCAAAATAACACTATCTCAACTGGTATTAAACTAAATGGTCTGAGTTAGCCTGTTTTACTTTGACGCAATCAAGTTTGGTTAGTTTTCGAAGGATTGCTAGAAGTTTTCGCCACAATCGGTAAGTACGAGATAATGAATATGTAAGTACATCTAAATTCGCTATATTGAGGAGGTTTCTGAGGGCTTTTAAAGGCTTTATGAAGCGTAATACGCTTACAAAATGACATTCCGTTCAAAAATTATAACCGGAAATTTTTCGTTCATCGAAGTTCCAAACCTTGTTGAATAAAATGATTGCCCCAATTCCGAACTCCCCGAGTCAGCGCATAAACGACTAGTAAAAACCCAACTCGCCACCGAAGTCCGAACTCATTACACACTTCTGCCCGAGGCTGATTTCGATCAAAATAACACCAAAGAAAAGAAATGTATTTGAATAATTTAATTTTGCCCACCCGAAACCCCCACGGCCCCCAATACTCCCGATACGGAGCTTCAACTGACTCCGGGCGAACTTTTCATTTCATTTTCCAAACTTTTAATCTCAAAGTGCCCGTGAAAGAAAAATGAAAGCGTTAAGAAAATCGCCAACGCCACCTATTATCAACTCCTGAAACTCACGCAATTTTCGCACCTATCCGATCTTTCATTCATGAACTTTAACCTGAATCAAACCTTAAGTTAAACCAATACGTTTCAAAATCGCTTGATGATTGCTCTGTGACTTAAGTCTTTATCCGCAAGATGGATTGTTACAGAAGAGTCATAAAAAGTAAGATATTAATGTATCGTGGGAGGCATTAGACGCTCTCGGATCGATTCGTATGCATAAAAAATGCTAATGGCCCTGAGGAGAGTAGGTTTGGCTGGAGTTGGTGATTTATGCGAGGAGTTGGCAACTATCCGTTCGATGTCGCGGCTCAGGTAGAATTATGCTTTAAGGATTCACGGACGTAATGTTGGTTTTGTTTTGATGACCAATAGGAGCGAGTTTTAGAAGAAAATATATCAGTTTTGAACCATTGACAAATTAGAATTATTATTGAACATTGACACCGCTGTACTGGCCCCATTCTTATTGTCCGTAAGGCCCGTCCAATATATATATATGTCAATATTTTGAACACTTTCAAGATACATTTGTATCGTATCGTAATGCCTAAGCAATTTAGGTACTCAAGTCTACATTAACTACTGAATAAGAACAATAAAGACGGCTACACGTGGTTTTGGATTTCTATGTACAGTCACCTGCAGATATTTGACCCCCCTTCAAACAATTTTCTATGCAGGGGTTCAGTTACCTCTGCACCTGACTGCATACGTTGCTAATCACAGGCATACTCGTATTGAGTTGATTCAATTATTTTACGAATTTTGATTACTAGAGTTTTTCTATTTCGCGCCTTATTTACAGATGAATTGATTAATATTTTTTTGTTTTTTTTAAATTAATAAACTAATAACTAATTTTACAATTACAAACGTTAAAATTTACTTGCGAAACACACCTTTTGATTAAGCATCCAATTTTTCCACGCAGTTAAACTGAAATTAATACCTAATTCCACCCAATCGGATATATTACGATAAGAAATCTAAATTTTATTGCCACCGTCGATGTTCTTGCCAGGATTCGAATCGGGGAACTTAATGGTCGCGGTCGTTAATCCACCAAAACTGAGCTTTCCGATTTCAAGATGCGATATTTGATCCAATTTGGTGGTAAAATGGTAGCAGTTAACTAGTGGGTTAAAATTTCGAATTTTGTAAAAAGAAAAATATAAAAAAATATCAGCTGGGAGCTGAAAAAGTTCTTGGATGTGGCGTGTATATATGAACCCGTAATATGATCGTGATAATATAAGTGAAACTTTTTGAAACGTACCAGGAACTAGTAATTACTTGAAAAATTACAAATTATTTTATAAAAATATATTGCTGGGAGTGCAATTTTAAATATCTATTTTTAATGAATAAAAGGCGTTATAAAATTATAAAAAAAAATATTTTTACTGTTTCAGTCCTAAAACATGATAAGTGAAAATAACCAATATTTACAATAGAATATTAAAGTGATAATTTTTAATTTTTATTATTTACCACATTGTTTAATGTTCATACATCTTTTTCTATTTATACGAGTAATGAAGCCTCATTAACCGCACGAAACGCTACACCCAGCGCCATCTCCCGTCGAGTAGCGGACTCACTCTTTATATCGTGTCAAAATAATTCGCTACCGTTATGGCTCATAATCATCATGTTTTACTGCACCTCAGATGCACGCGACAAATGACAAAACAAAGGGTATTTAATTCGGTGTCGGACACGTCTGGGGGATAAATCAGGCGACAAGATCTTTGGTCCGATCACAATTTTGGACGTGGAAAAAAGTGGGAGAAAGCGCGATGCGAAATTAACGTGAGATAGGGTTCTATTTTTATTTAAAAAAAATAGCACTAATTTGTCTACGGGAATGATTATTGTAAATAAAGAAATAAATGAACTAAAAATAATTTACTTACCAAAAAGTGTACAAGGCTATGCCTGGAGTCAGATTGCTAACAATACTAATTTGAATTACACCCTACGCTGAAGTTTTGGTTTTCTAATAGGTATCTGATACAAAAGAATATTTTTAATAATAATAACATGATTTTATTACATAGCTGATCTTTTACATAATTCTTAAATTAGATTCCTGGGTTCAAATCCCGGTAAGGGCATTTATTTGTATGATGAGCACAGATATTTGTTCCTGAGTCATGGATGTTTTAATATAATGTGTATATATATTATAATGTGTATTGATTTTTGACGACCGGTTTGGCCTAGTGGGTAGTGACCCTGCCTACGAAGCTGATGGTCCCGGGTTCAAATCCTGGTAAGGGCATTTATTCGTGTTATGAGCATGGATATTTGTTCCTGAGTCATGGGTGTTTTCTATGTATTTAAGTATTTATAAATATTTATATAATATATATATCGTTGTCTAAGTACCCTCAACACAAGCCTTATTGAGCTTACTGTTGGACTTAGTAAATTTTTGTAATAATGTCGTATAATATTTATTTATTTTATGTATTTTACTATGTTTTTCAATTGTTTGCAATAGTTCCAAAATATATTTTTTCTTTTCTTCTTGCACCAATTTTATTACTTCTCTATTTAGCGCTATGGTTGACTGGTAAATAATGCCTTTAGAAATTAAGTCCGCCATTTGTACTTTTTTGTATTTTGTTTATTAAAATTTAAATAAATAAATAAATAGAGTGTCAAAAGTCAAAAAGTCAAAATATTCTTTATTCAAATAGGCCTAGCAACAAGCACTTTTAAATCGTCAAATTTTACAAATATCATCTTAATCTAAATATCAGAGCAATTTATTGATGCAGTTATTATTGTTCTAAAAAAAACATTGAACTATTATAGATATGGTAAACTTAGTAATAAGAATTTCACAAAAAGATCGTCAAACATCAAAATTGTATAAAAATACTAGTCTAGAACCTTTCTAGAATAAAATCTAAATGTCAAAAAATACGGTATATATATACATTGAATTATCAATTTCATCATTAATAACATAACAATAAATAATTCATTCTTTACAATCACACTTAATCCCACGGTGTTTCATCATTCATGTAGTCTTGTGTGCTATAATAGGCTTTAGAGATAAGCTTACGTTTTACATAATTTTTAAATTTACTAACAGACAATTCAGTTATAATATTAGGAAGTTTATTGTAAAATCTTACACAACTACCCATGAATGATTTCTTAATTTTATGGAGCCTAGTGAAGGGCACTGCGAGCTTATGCTTATTTCTAGTATTAATATTATGTATTTCACAGTTTTTCTTAAAACTGGCAATGTTTTTATGTACATACAGAATATTCTCATAAATATATTGACAGTGCACTGTCATTATGTTAATGTCCTTAAACTTATCTCTAAGTGTGTCTCTATGGTACATTTTATATATTGCACGAATAGCCCTCTTCTGCAGAACAAAAATGGTATTTATCTCTGAAGCACTACCCCATAGTAAAATACCATATGACATAATGCTATGAAAGTAACTAAAGTAAACTAATCGAGCTGTTTTCACGTCTGTTAACTGACGGATCTTGCTCACTGCAAAAGCTGCAGAACTCAGTCTTTTCGAGAGATTAGCAATATGGGGACCCCATTGTAGTTTAGAATCTAAAGTTATACCAAGAAAAACTGTGCTATCTACTAGTTCCAATTCCTCATCCTTGATAATGACACCTGTTTGCTCATTCCTTATGTGACTTGTAACAAACTTAATGCACTTAGTCTTTTTCTCATTTAACAATAAATTATTAACATTAAACCAATTTACTACTTTAGAAATAGCATTGTTTACATCACTGCAAGCTTGTTGCTGTCGTTTGACTTTGAAAATAAGTGAGGTATCGTCTGCAAACAATACTATGTCATGGTGGGTCTTTACAAGGTAAGGCAGGTCGTTAATGTAGATAAGGAACAGGAACGGCCCCAATATTGATCCCTGCGGTACACCCATAGAGACCAATGACCCCGGTGATCGCTGTCCACTCACATCAACCCTTTGTATTCTACCGTGTAAGTAAGACTTTATTAAATTCAGTGCCGAGCCTCTTACTCCATAATAGTGCAGTTTCCTGATCAATGTTTCATGACAGACGCAATCGAAGGCCTTAGATAAGTCACAGAAGATACCTAAAGCATCCTGTGACTCCTCCCAGGCATCGAAGATCTGTTTAATTAGCTCAACACCAGCGTCGGTTGGTGAGTGACCCCGTGTAAAACCAAATTGTTTGTTGTGCATTAGATTATTAATGTTAAAATGTTTCAATAACTGACTCAAAACTATTTTTTCAAAAATTTTGCTGAATGTTGGTAACACTGATATCGGTCTAAAGTTAGTGGGGTCGGATGTGCTACCTGATTTAAATAAAGGAGTGACTTTACTATGTTTCATTAGATCAGGAAACTCACCGCAGTCAACACTGTTATTAAATATAACTACCAGGTCAGGCGCTACAACTTCTATTAAGGATTTGACAGTATGAACGGAGACTCCCCAAAGGTCACTAGTTTTTTTTTACATTAATTGATTTAAACGCCTTTAATATATCTGAGGCACTCACATGTTCAAAATTAAGGTTTCTAGTACATTCTGGGACATTCTCTTCTAACAGTGTAACGGCAGACGAGGGTGATGAATTTAAATTCTTAGTTGTGGAAGCTGGTACCTCGGTGAAGAATTTTTCAAATTCTGTTGCTACATCTAAACTGGAATCTACGATTTTGTCATCAATTTTTAGTTTAAGATCTTTCATCCTTTGCTTTGATCTACCAGTCTCCACATTAATTACTTTCCACGTTGTTTTAATTATATCAGAGCTAGTTTTTATTGTTTGACTTAAATAATTACGCTTAGCGATATGGCAATCTATTTTAAACTTCTTCGAATATTGTTTAACATATTCCTTAAATTCATCACTCGTATTGAACCGCCGTTCCTCATATAAGGCATACAATGCACGTCTTCGTTGATGTAACTCTGCAGTAGCCCACTCACTAAAAACTGATGCATCACTAACCATGACCGATTTTGTAGTAAATATCGCATTATAATTTTCCATAAAAGTGTGAAAGAATGAATTATACATATCATTAGGACTCATGTTGGAAGACAGAAAGGGTAGCGCCTGAATTAAACTTTGTTTCATTCGTTCCACGCGGTCAGAGGTTACTGGTACAAAAGTTATTTGTTTTCGCAAGGTATTTTTCCTTACAGCCTCAAACACCATTAATTGGCCTAAGTGGTCTGATTCTAACTTGCTGATTACATTTTTAGCGGTAGGAAAAATATCAGTGAAAATATTATCTATACAGGTGGCACTAGTGGCAGTCACTCTAGTAGGCTCCATAAACATGTGGTTGAGATTACATGATTTGAAAAGATTCAACAACCTACAACTTACTGTTGAATTTTCCAAAATATTTACATTATAGTCGCCGCATATAAGTAATTTCTTACTTGAAGGTGATATTTTAAGTAGGACGGATTCCATTATGCTTTCAAATATTTCAAAATTACTTAAAGGCGGCCTATACACACAGACAACAATAAATTGTGTTGTTGTGTGGAAGATAAATAGCATCACATTCAAAGCAGGGATCGGAACCGGTTTTTTGGAAAAACTTTGAAATAAACATATATTTCGGTTTATTTTATACTCCAAATATAGGACTCGGTTGTGTTTTTAGATAACGACTTCGTATTATTAGATTGCCCAATTAGAAATGAAATAATTAACAAAGAACGAAAAAATACCGTTTTCGTTCCCATACAAAAAATACCGGTTTCCGATCCCTGATTCAAAGTATTTCACCAACAGATCCCAGCGTACCCCCAAAATCCGAACTGGATGCACGTAATCTTCGCCAACCGCCTGCCACGGTCACGTAAGCAAAACATTTAAAAAATCCGCGAGCACCGATCGCGATACCGAGCACGCGGTCGGAATAAATTCTTATATTATATCACAAATATAGAATAAAGGAGGGGGGTATTTTTAATTGTAATGACCAGAAACGGAACGACGTAAAGGCGGTATACAGGATGGATTGTATTGTGTGAAAAGAAAAGAAAATTATAGCATTATTTTATATATCGTACTTGTTCTATATTAACTAATGTAGATATTATATTTTATACAAATATTTGATTAAATTATTACTTATTTAATGAATTCAATAATTCGTTTATATCGTAATATTGTGCTTGCAGCAGCCATTATTTAAGTGTGCTTTTAAATATAGGCGTGGAAGGTGCATCTCTGATACTGTCCGGTAGCTTACTGTATACTAAAGCGCCGAGGGTGTATACTGACCGTTTGGTTTTCGCGAGCTTGTCCGGCACGCGTGCAAATTGGCTTGCGTTTTTATTGCTGCGCAGACTTTGTTTTGTATTTGCTGATTTTGTAGCGAGAAAGACTATATTTTGTTTTCACTGTATTTGTTTGAGAGTGGTCATTCAAATAATATCATCATCATACCTGTAGCCTGTAGCCTGTAAAAGTACGGGCTGGCAAAAGTGGAGGGAGCTTACAGGAGTACTCTGTGACCCGAGGATGCCTATCCGCATAAAGGGCAAAGTGTACAAAACTGCTGTCAGACCAGCAATGTTATATGGTGCAGAATGTTGGCCTCTCAAGAAGCAACAATCCGACCAACTTCACGTCGCTAAAATGCGAATGCTTAGGTGGTCTGCAGGAGTGACACTCATGGAAAAAGTACCGAACCGTTACATCAGAGGCTCGTTCAAAATAAGACCCATACAGGACAAGCTAACAGAAACACGACTCCGATGGTATGGGCATGTCATGAGAAGGCCGGAGGACCACATGACTAGAAAGGTGCTCGAATGTATGAAAGAACCGAAAAAGAGTGGACGACCCCAACTTACATGGATTTCCGTAGTTAAGAAAGACCTAGAGAATAAGAATATAGACCCAATGACGACCCGGAACAGATATAACTGGAGAAAATTGATTAGGAGAGCCGACCCCAAATAAAAATGGGATAAGGCCAGAAGAAGAAGAAGAAGGTCATACCTGTAGCCTCCTGTCGCCCACTGCTGAGCATAGGGCTCTCTTTATATACGCCACTTATCCCGGTACTGGGCTAGTCTCATCCAGATGAATAAAATGAAGAAAACGTCGTAATTGTTAGGAACAAAATACTGATAACTAGGTTAGTATGTTTGAACATTTGTAAATAAATTAACCTACTCAGCGCTAATCACGACAGGTTGTCGTTTTGCCTCTACGAAGCATTTCATCTACATACCGGAAAACCTGTGTTATCGGCTACGACGTAGCGCTACGACCGTAGCTTAATTGTGAATGTGTTAAATACATCTCGACTATTTTTCATCAATAATAACTGACGTGTTAGATTTATCTTATAAGAAAATAAAACCTTGCCATCCAGTGATTTAAAAAACAAAATAATAGTTTTGGTATAGGTTCATTCCTAAGAACTTAAAAGGCTCTAATAAATAAAGTCTTGTGGAGTTTAAATAAAATAAAATAAAATAGCCTTTATTTGCGACCCCTTTTTTCTGTGTTGCATGCTAAACACTTACAAGGAATTTTCAATTATAAAAACAGTTAATAAAATATTATTGTGCATGAGATTTTTTTTTTTTTATTTTTTTTTTATTTCGGGATCCCCTTGTGGGTATAGGCCTCCTCCAGTTTTTGCCATGCCTCTCGATCTTGGGCTAGATAATGCCACCCCATGCCGGCAGTTTTCTTTATGTCATCAGCCCAACGCTTGAGTGGGCGTCCTGAATGTCTGTGGAGTTTATAATTTATTAACATGAAAGGTGTAAAGTAAAAAAGTTCTTTTCTAATTGTCCATCTTCCGAAAATCAGAATGGATTTCCATTTTATCTCCTTCGTTCTCATATTTTTTTCCTGACCCATTAATTGGCTCACCCTGTATACAATTTCGTTTTAAATAAGCAGGGTTATAGCGAATGTATGAATCTCGAATATTAATATGTTCCGTAATCCCGCCTTTTTTATCGTACTTCGAGATTTGCATTTGTTTTTATGGCGGATAAGGTAATTAAGACTTAGCCATGTGGAGTTAATGTTCCGGTCGAAATTACGATATATTGTTGCAGTAATAATTCCATAAAAGATCGCTTTTTGGTGATAAGACCGTTATTTGTCTCTGTGTTAAAGACATTGTTTTCTGTTTTGTAGTCATCTGCATCTTCTATCTGTTTTTATTTGATATACTTCAACAGATAGAAACTACATTCACTATTGGAAATAATGGGTCATGGTACTCACGGTATGAAATTTTATACAACGTTGCTCCTTCAAAGCTTGGTGCCGTGCCGATACATAATATATCGGGGCCTGTTCTTTGCTATATAAATCTGTATGAATAGACTTCTTACTGACTTATAATTTTATTGAGACAAAAAAAATATACGATGTTTTTTGCATCGACATTTTAATATGGTTTCAGTGTATTGGTTTACCAGATGCAGTACAAATGATCGGGATACATTATTACTTCATTCTACAAACTTTACACACTACACTTAAATCTACACACTTAAATCTTAATTATTACATTAAACTACATCTACGAGTAACAGCGTTGTCTAGCAGTAACTAGTTGCATTAAAAAGCATTGCATTTTTAAGCAGCCATCTCGCTCTAACCCCCCTCTTTCCTCCCCCCTTGACCCGCTGACCTGAGACGCCGCTAATCATGTTTCCGGATCCCGTATTGGTTTCTTTAATAGGATACCTGACTTGTGGATTACGGTAGCTCCAGTTTTGCTAAGAAACATCTGGCCTAGTTTTCAGGTATTTCAAAATGGCGGAAAAAAATTGTGATTGTGGCCTAGAGGCAAGGCGTGCGATTCAAACCGAAGGTCGCAGGTTTGAACCTGACTAGTAAAAAGTGGTGATTCCTGCTATTACGAGTAGATTGCCGCGTGGATCCCAGGCTCCCCTGCTGCTAAGCTAAGCTGTAGCAAAATGCCGGGACAATATTAGAAAGATGATGATGATTTAAACAGCCGTCTCGCTCTAACATCCCCTAAATTTTGTGGAAACATAATAAGAGGTACCACCAAAACCTGAACCAAACACCCCGATAATCGTTTCCATCCAGTACCTCCGTAATACAGTAAAATTTGAATAAAGTTCGCACTCAACCCTTAAACCTGGATTACGCGAGATCCACAGAAAACAAAGTGCATTAGCGAGTGATTATCGGAAAGAATCAAAGTGCGTTTACCCCACTGGGTGACCCACAAGGGGGTAAGGTGCCACTGTGAGCGGTCAATTTTACATGATTCAGGCTTGCTCACGTTACATGGAATCTGGAAACAAAGTGCATTAGCGAGTGATTATCGGAAAGAATCAAAGTGCGTTCACCCCACTGGGTGACCCACAAGGGGGTAAAGTGCCACTGTGAGCGGTCAATTTTACATGATTCAGGCTTGCTCACGTTACATGGAATCTGGAAACAAAGTGCATTAGCGAGTGATTATCGGAAAGACAAAGTGCGTTCACCCCACTGGGTGACCCACAAGGGGGTAAGGTGCCACTGTGAGCGGTAAATTTTACATGATTCAGGCTTGCTCACGTTACATGGAATCTGGAAACAAAGTGCATTAGCGAGTGATTATCGGAAAGACTCAAAGTGCGTTCACCCCACTGGGTGACCCACAAGGGGGTAAGGTGCCACTGTGAGCGGTCAATTTTACATGATTCAGGCTTGCTCACGTTACATGGAACCTGGACACAAAGTGCATTAGCGAGTGATTATCGGAAAGACTCAAAGTGCGTTCACCCCACTGGGTGACCCACAAGGGGGTAAGGTGCCACTGTGAGCGGTCAATTTTACATGATTCACGCTTACTCACGCTACATGGAATCTGGAAACAAAGTGCATTAGCGAGTTATTATCGGAAATAATCATCCCACTGGGTGACCCAACGGGGTGCCAGTATGCGAATTGTACGCTAAATAAATTGTACACGAGTTTACACAGAATCTATATAAAAAAACAACGTTATTAGACTAACTTGTAGACATTTTACACGAGAGTGACCGAAAAATCTTTTACATGGTATCTATATAGGGAAAAGAAAGAACTTTTGAGACCGAAAGAAATTAAAATGCGCTCAATCCACCGAGTACGGATATTGAGCGACACTGAAAACGGATAGTGCCGCTCAAACCTCAATTCCAAATACGCCAATCCAAACCTAAATAAGGTGAACACTTGAATGCCCCACTTGAGGTTCGGATGATTTTTCTAAAAAATCAAATATTTCGTTTACCGTTAAAAACATGTATTTTATAAAAGCGTTTTTTGGAGCTCTTAGAAAGTATCGTCAATATGGACTGCATATCCGCTAAATTGTCACTGATGCCATTTTTTTATCAATAAGAGGCTACACTCTCGACAGTCTTTTGCAAAATCTTTTCTTGTTCTCCGAGACATTTAAGCTTCAGGCTCCTCGATAAACCCGTTTTGTAACGCCGCTCACAGTGGCGCCGCCCCACAGGGCCGGTCTATCTGAGCTACAAACAATATGGGCAACAATTTCACGGCTCGGCGACTTGTTTCGAAGCCATTTTTTATCGACCAGAGACACTAATGCTCCCAACAATCGTACGCAAAGGCGGTTGGTCTCACCTACCTTTTAAGTAGCCTAGAAGTAGCCACGACCCTCAGTGATAAGGAAACCGATGCAAGGAGAAAAGCTCAAGTCTCTCAAGTACAGACTTTTTTATTATATTGCATCGCTCGCACTGGCGCCACCCCACACGGCCGGTCGACCTGAGCTACAGGCGATAATGGTTACAATTTCACGGCTCGGCGACTTGTTCCGATGCCATTTTTATCGGCAAGGGTTGGAGGCTTACTGAAGTTTTTGCAACGTGGGAACATGCGGTACGAGTTTTATGGTTGATTTTATGTTGGTTACCTGTGGATGGTACATCTGTTATGTTCCGACTAGTGTTCAGCATAGGCTAAATTAAGAACGAATTTTGTATATTGACCCACCATATCGCACACGCACATACTGATATCGCTGTCCCTTTTGCACACTGGAATTGGCCGCCGGTATCATCTGCTTTATGATACGTCAGAATTTAACATTAGTTTAAGAGGCTGTCAATACCTAAAGCGCGCACACTGTCTATTTGTATCGGAGTAAATGAGATAGCACTGTCGCATGTTACTGGGCCTGGGCAAGGGAATAATAAGAAAAATATTTAAATAAAAATAAGTGGATTATTAGTGTAATATTTTACTCAATAGCGGTTTAGATATAAATGTTTTGAAATTGTGATTTTAATTGCAGACCCATAAGTCAAAACAATAAAGACATAAAACCGTTTAATTGTGATTTTAAGACCAATCTTTGCAATTATTTTCTATCGAGCCGATTTCGTTCAATCATGTATCGAGTAAAACCACGGTCTTTGAAATATAATTAATATGAACATATATTTTTCTTACTTGACTAAAACAAATAGTCTTTCTTAAAAAACTGTTTAAGTAACATCAATTTCAAGGACATTGGGTGTTGACAGCCTCTTAAGCAATGACGGTAAAATTTTACTGGCCCGGAGATGCTTGATATTATGCTGGAGATCCTTATATTGCTTAGTTGTGCTCATCATATGTTTGTATCAATTTTAGTATCACGGCCCGATTCGAAGAATTAGATACGATAACGATAACTTCTGGTTTAGATAAGTTCTCATTTAGATATCGTTTGTATGTCGTATAATTGACAGAAGCAGCTTGATTTAACCAAATGTCACTTTGACGTTAGAAATATCGTAGATAGATCTTATTGGGATCACAGCGGAATAGAAATAAACGTCACTTTTGACATGTCGTTCAGTTATCGATCTTTCCAAGATCTTAAACGTGTCTTAATCATTCTTCGAATCGGCCCGTCATTCACTTATACAAAATAAGCTTAGTAAGTGTAAAAGAGATTATGATCGGAATATACCGATGTTTCCCGAAAAAATCCATCATTGCCCGGAAATTTCGCAAATAATTCCGTTGGACCAAAACAAAACTCCAAATTAAACATCAATCGAAAAAAGTAAATTGCACGCCGCTCCTCCGATAGCAGCAACTATCTCGCTCGGAAATATGATTAAGAAACTTTTTTAATCAATAAGATGAACAAAAAGGCAGAGGAAGCTCTTCCGCCGTTTTTTAGCCTTATTTCTCATTACGCGCCGCCTCGGCTTCCTCTTACGTCATAGTTATAATCATTTATCGTTTGATGGCCGGGCTTCGCCGTTAGGCCGGGAAATTGAAAAAGTTGATCGTGAAGTGTGAGGTAAGTGGGCTGGGAATGATGGTTATTTTGGTTTGACTTTTTGATTATCGGCTGAGACTTGATTTTGCTAATGTAGGAATTAGGGAATGCAAATCGGTTATACCCGTAACCGAAATAATCGTTTTAACCGATTGTTTTCTCAAAAGTTCATTACCGATTTTTGTAAAGAAGGCAAACATCTTGTCAAATTGTGACAACGTCCTCGCATTCAGGCATAAAATAGTAGTAGACTCGTAATTTGTTTTTAGTTACACAGGTAACCTACATACCTACGAATAAAAAATTGACTACTTTTTAGGGTTCCGTAGCCAAATGGCAAAAAACGGAACCCTTATGGATTCGTGATGTCCGTCTGTCTGTCCGTTTATGTCACAGCCACTTTTTTCCGAAACTATAAGAACTATACTGTTGAAACTTGGTAAGTAGATGTATTCTGTGAACCGCATTAAGATTTTCACACAAAAATAGAAAAAAAAAACAATAAATTTGGGGGGTTCCCCATACTTAGAACTGAAACTCAAATTATTATTTTTTTATCAAACCCATACGTGTGGGGTATCTATATGATAGCTCTTCAAAAATGATATTGAGGGTTCTAATATCATTTTTTTCTAACTGAACAGTTTGCGCGAGAGACACTTCCAAAGTGGTAAAATGTGTGCCCCCCCCCCCCCTGTAATTTCTAAAATAAGAGAATATATAAACTAAAAAAAATATATGATGTAGATTACCATGCAAACTTCCACCGAAAATTGGTTTGAACTAGATCTAGTAAGTGGTTTAAAAAAAAAACAATAAATTTTGGGGGTTAGAACTGAAACTCAATTTTTTTTATAATAGATATATAATAGACAAAAAGGTAAAATAAACAGTAGCAACATTTAGCATTTATAGAGTTGCGTACGCTAGTCATTAAACTAAGTCTAAAACTAAAACTATACTAAATATTTCAATTTGATTAAACAATAAGCGTTTACGAAAATTAATTATGAACGCAACTTATGGACACATTTTGCGGATTTCAGTTTTGAATGTAGGTAAGCTGCACTCAATTCAATTTAAGGACGGTTAAGCTGAATTGACAACCCTATCTTGGCTTACAATTCAAATTAGTTCACCCAAATTCCTAATCAAAGGTAAAATGCAGCTCACATGCAGCAGCATAACTCGCAATAAATACGGGCGCGTTATTGCAAGTGCAGTGCAATTGCTATATAAATTAGCGGGCTTTAGTAACTTCGGCGCGTAATGGGCCGGAAAGATTCAGACTGTTAGAATAGCTGTTTAGAATTGGTGGCTTTAGATACACGAGTTATGATCCTATGTAGTGGAACAAGCTAAATTTAAGATTGTTAGCTTAACAGTCTCTTGACGTGAAACATGTATTTCATACAATTTTGTATTTTTTTTATTCTTTGACATTTGGAGAACCTTTACACCTCCAAATCTTATTAATGTCAATATTATTGTGTATTATTGTTTTTCTCAGACCGTAGGGACCTTATACATCTCCAAACTTGATGTATTAACCGTGGAGACTATACGTCTCTGTCATACTGTATAATATATTTGACTTGGTACATACTAGTTATGTATTCTGTAGCATTAGTTTATGAGACTGCTAGTTTAACAGTCCAGACGCGGTTTATTTATTTAGTATACATTTTATTTTGACACTTGGAGAGACTTTACACCTCCAAATTTTATTAGTATTAGTACCTACTCGGACATTGGGGACCTTTTACATCTCCAGATTTAATGTGTTTTTAACCATAGAGACTATACATCTCTATTGTATTGTAGTAATTATTTATTTTAAGATTATTATAATGTAATGTTTACCCAGGTATTGGCTGTTGTATTTATAAATGGTGTTATGTATTTTTCATGTCACTATATGATGTTACTATAAATGTTGTATTGACTTGTAAAAGAGCCCTTGAGGCCTACTTGCAGAATAAATTTTTGAATTTTGAATCCAGTGGAATTGTTAGGCCAGGTTGTACTTGCCGTATTTGTTAGTTAACTAACAAACGGTACCAAACAATACAATGCTATACAATACTTTATTGCACACCTCACAGTTTACAATACGTGTGGTTTCAAAATTGTCAACTTTTACATACAAAAAATGTGAATTAAGATGCATTGGGAAAACTTCGACCACGGGATAATTTTGAAAATCGAAAATATATATAAAAATTGTGCCTTCTAAAAATTATGACAGCCCTTTAGCGAACATGATCGGTCTAGCCGTTTTTGAGTTATTACAAAAAATCTTCTCTTCTTCGTAAAAAGACGTACCAAGCGCTGCGAAGGTACTCCCTTATATATTCATTGATTCATAGCCCCCATTTGGCCTGTGCTGATATAATGGTAACTACGAAACCCTATTAGAATTATATTTGTTCATTATACCATACCTCATTTAGTAAATGTATCTTTCCAGAAACTATGCCTCCTCTCACCGCCGCAGTACACAGTGGAACGCATCACCACCAGCAGCTGTGGCAGTCGCGTCTGCATCTGGGGTTCCCGTGGGGTCACCGTAGTGGAGCTACCCTCACGATGGGGCCGAGGAGGCCTGTTCGATGATGGCAGTCAGACAGTGCTGTGCAAGTAAGTGCTAAGGGTTTTCTAATCTTTTGTCTATGTGTCCCTGGTACCAGTATCTACTAAGAATCCCATTCATTTCTGCACGTTTATACAACACGTGAAACATACATAGTATGAAAGTATAACTACCAGCGGCTGTGGTGGTCAAGTATGCTTGCGTCTGGAGTCTGGATTCTAGACCTACAAGACTGGGGCTAAGGTGACATATTCGATGGTCTCAGTCGGACAGTGCTCTGTAGGTAATTAATTATTCTTCTACGTCAGATATCAGCAAGAAATCCAACGTCTTTTATTTCTGTGCACGCTATTCGGCTATCACAAATTCTGTGATACGCTAAAAAGTAACGACATTGAAGATTTTTTTATCGGTATTTACTGCATTTGGCGCAATTATTGACCTTTTTTAATAAGAAAATGTCTGAAAAAGCTGACAGACAATTGACAACAAACAGGCTTACTTATTTATGGATAGCTTGTTCACCGCGTATTAACTTGTAATCGATAATCAAGAAAAACTTACCCAATTAATATCGACTCTTTCATAACGGCGGATAAGTTGGCTTATGGTCGCCACTTAAGAGAATTTCCATCAATACAGCATTGCAAAAACCCTGTTCCACAGGTATTGACAGAAACACGTCGTGAGTTTAAACGTCCTTGGCGCTGAATTTATTGCTGATTAGGGAAAAAGTGTCAAATTACCAGTAAATATTTTCAAAGTCTAAGTAAGGGTTAACATTAACACACCCTCCAAAGCCTAACGTCAAACGAGATTATGCATCATAATAAACCCAATTAATAACGCCTCTTTCATAACGGCAGATAGGTTGGCGAGACACGTAAGCGTGTATTTTCTACTATCACGGTAAATTTTGTTACCTATTAAGCTCCTCGAAGCGGCCATAATGCTAGCCCGAGGTACCGATTAAGACAAAGATTAGGGCAGACATTTTTGGAGACCCGACAGAAAAAAAGAGTAGCTGGTTTATCGCGAATGGCGCGTGGAACTAGTAAGACGTCCGCTAGCTGGTGCGGTTGCACGGAGCGGGTGCACGGAATTACGAAAGATAGTATGAGCAACGCTGGCAAGGACGCGTCCGATGGGTTTTTCCCACAATAGCTATCATATGATTTTAAAATAGCCATTGTAGGCGTATGCTTACTGGTGTTTAAAAGACGTTCATATGAAATGACATTATATGCTCAGCGGCAAGTTGTTAGTTTCTTCTTTGATGATCACTAAAGAAAGGACGCTTAACACAAGGAATTTCGTACTTTGATCCGCTTGTTCCTCTCTATCGCACGTGTATAATTATATTGCTGTCCCGCTCGTCGATGATCGCCGGCATCATAAGCGTCCTTTCTTTAGCTGATGTTGACATGCCTAGTGTAATAGACCTGCTGAACATCATCGATTCTATGAGTCTTATTTGAAATCAAAATTAGTATAAACTATATTCTAGATTATCTGAGGAGAGATATAATCGTTAAGGTCCAGTCTGCGTGACCGTTTTTTTGTGGAGTAAATACATCCCTGTCCTCACAGATGCATATTGTTCATAGGCACTAACCCATATCTCACCACATCTCTGCTCTCCCCCCTCCCGCGCCCAAGTCACCACTCTTTTGTACATGTTATTAGGCGGCTATATCTCCCGATTTGCATATTTCGGCAGTAAAATTAATTCGAAGATTTGCCCGCATCCGCGATCCAGACATCTTAGGGGGGTTCGGATTTGTGCATTACGGAGTTCGGGGGTGTTTCGGTTTTTGATTGAGGCTTTAGTTGTGTTTTAGATTCACTTTGTATACGATTATATTTTTAAAAATGTCAGTAGTCTATCTGACCGGCTAGCATGAGTTGCGTTCCATCTTGAAGGTCTTGAAGTTGCGCTTTATGTATCCCTTGGAGTGGTAGGCCGTCCACTCCCGACCGATTACGTCAAATAAATTTCAAATTTGATTAATTGAAATAAAATCAAAATTCCAACAACTCAATAACGACATATGCCACTTGAAGAGGTATGGAGTCGCGCAAGAGAACGCCTCTCATGCTGGCAGGTCTGCTACGCTGTTATTTTGTCTCCTTGCTACGAAATCTTGTAGACTTCAAAGCAACTTCTACGAGTGTTGTAGCCGAAGTGCTACGCACATTAAATAAATAAATAAATATTATAGGACATTATTACACAAATTGACTAAGTCCCACAGTAAGCTCAATAAGGCTTGTGTTGAGGGTACTTAGACAACGATATATATAATATATAAATATTTATAAATACTTAAATACAAAGAAAACACCCATGACTCGGGAACAAATATCCATGCTCATCACACAAATAAATGCCCTTACCAGGATTTGAACCCGGGACCATCAGCTTCGTAGGCAGGGTCACTACCGACTAGGCCAAACCGGTCGTCAAACATAACACATACATTACATACATTAGTACATTACATTACATTACACATACATACATACATTAGTAACGTAACTTCCACAGCTTTTTATAATATAGCTACCATGTCACTAAATTCCCAGTCACTAAATTTTGATTAGAAAATAATACACTTCACCGGTGACGTCATATTTTTAAAAGATGTTTTGCCGACCGGTCTGGCCTAGTGGGTTGTGACCCTGTCTATGAAGCCGACGGTCCTGGGTTCGAATCCCGGTAAGGGCATTTAATTGTGCGACGAGCACAGATATTTGTTCCTGTATTTAAGAATTTGTATATTATATATATTATTATCCTTGTCTGCGTACCCACAACACAAGCCTTCTTGGCTTACTGTGTGATTGACTAAGTCAATTTATGTTAGAATTTCCCTATAATATTTATTTATTATTTATATGAGTTACACCATGGCTGATCGTCTCACAAACACCACTGCCCCTTCTGCCACTGATACTACTTTTTAATTTCAACACTTAAGACTTATTGTTAATAGTTGTATCAACTTCAATAAAAAATCGAACATCAAACGTTCAAAAACAATGCCGACGTATCAAAGGTTTGTCGCAGACATCAGACAAACAGTCCTGAGCAAACAGGGGTCACAAGTTTGTACCATCAACACTAACTAAACATTCATATACCTTATTGCAACGAAATAAGGACTACATATGGTCAGTTTTGTTGCTGTTTATTGTTCTAAACGGAGGATTCTTTCGCCTTCTACGAAGAAAAGGTTGTATGTCATAAGGACAGATTGGGACTTGAGTCCTTTAGTGTGGAACTAATCATGTATACAACTTAACAGTGCCCCTTGACACGTTGGAATAAATCGGCCAAGAGCATGTCGGGCTATGCTCAGTGTAGGGTTTCGTAGTTACCATTATATCGGAACAGGCCAAACGGGGGCTATTAAGTAGTATTGTAAGTATCATGTAAATAGTACCTGAGCGACCGAGCTTTGCTTGGTTATAACTATTTATTGTAATATGGTGGTGTTTAGGTCATAATCTTAACTAAATTTTTTTACTAAATTAACGTTGTCTAAAACAATAAAACTTAAAAAATTATATATAAACTTGAACATATAAAAAAAAAGTTAGTCTCCGGGCGAGCTTCGAACCCGCAACACTCGTTTAGCAGTCCGCGTCTTAACCCGCTGGACCAGACGGACAGTGGCCGGCAACACTAAATTAGCGACCATATTCTGCGTCGAAAGAAAAACGCATGAGAACTCGAAAACACGCGTTTTCCCAAACATAAGACTAATTCTTTTACATCTTTTTACTAAGAGAAGATTTTTTGTAATTTAAAAAACGGCTGGACCGATCATGTTCGCTTAGATTTTGTTTCATATTTTTTGGACCCATGGTTCAAAAGTTACGAGTAGGGGGGGGGGGGGGGCACATTATTTTTGTTTCGGAGCGATCATTTCCGAAAATATATATTTTTTAAATAGTTTTCAAAGACCCTTATTCGTTTTGATAGACCGATCCAACGATAGTAACGATACCCCACACTATTGGCTCAAAGCAAAAAAAAAAAAAACATTTTGTATGGAAGGTACCATAAAAATATATTTTTATAATTTTTATTTTACCTTTCTGCTGCCAGGTATGATTTATGCCAAATTACAGCTTTCTAAGACTAACGATCACGGAGCAAAGCCGCGGACGGACGAACAGACGGACATGGCGAAACTATAAGGGTTTCTAGGTGACTACGAAACCCTGAAAACGGGAGAACCCTATTTCATTTATAAAAGTATTGTGTTCTCACCTATGTTTTTGTGCTGCGTAATTAACCCATTCAGCTCTAACAACGACACATTGTAGTTTTGTCTTTACGAAGCATTGTCGCTACATACCGGGAAACCCATATTCTCGGCTACAGCGGTGAATGTGTTAACACTAGAAAACTGCCGTAACACTCAAGCGTAATAGGTTGGTAGAGGTCTGAAGCACCCGAATTGCTACCAGGGAGAGTAAGGCAGGATTATTTAGTTTTCCCCGTATAAGCCGAAGGAAATATTTAATTAGATATTTCGATATTCCTACAGGCCTCCAGCAATGTGTACTACTAGTTGTTCATCAGCGATCTAAGGTTGTCGGGCTTTTATCGTCTTTCATGGTGGCCGGCACTTTCTAACACAGGTAAGAGGAGTGACGCTGGAGCAATAGACGATAAAATGTCAACCATCATATGCGCACAGTTTTGTAATACTGTAAATTCTACCGATAACTTGCGACAGTATTAAGAATCCACGGCAAACGTAGCCAAGTTGGTTTTAATACAACGTTGCAGCGCTGAGATTCATAAGGTAATGCGGCCCGCGATAACGGGTTATCAAAGAAATACGCCGCCGGGTGCGCGTACACACTACGACACACGGCTCTGCCACTAAATTATAGCTAGATTTTTCAAATGCTTAAAAGTTACCGCCAAAATATTAACTAGATAGGCACCGTCCCACCTCCAACGGACTAATGTAAAAGCGGGCGCAGTGGCGGAAAGCGCCGAAATTTTGAAACGTAATAAATATAAGAACCTCGGTAGAGAGTACCATTTTGTACCATTTGGCGTTGAAACTCTAGGTCCATGGGGTCCCAGCGCGCACAAGTTTTTTGGAGAAATCGCGAAACGTCTGGTTGACGTAACTGGTGACCGAAGAGCTGGCGGCTTCCTCGCATAACGTATCAGTATTGCGACACAACGAGGAAATGTTGCCAGCATCCTTG
Organism: Cydia pomonella; assembly: GCF_033807575.1. Classification (NCBI taxonomy): domain Eukaryota; kingdom Metazoa; phylum Arthropoda; class Insecta; order Lepidoptera; family Tortricidae; genus Cydia; species Cydia pomonella. The sequence continues at coordinate 14,822,929 of NC_084722.1, read as the reverse complement.
GTACAATGCCTCAAGGGTCTATTTTAGATATAAGCTAGTTATAGTAATCATCTGTATATATCCATTGTGTATATTGTTATCTTAATAAATATAGCATTTGACTAGATAGGACAATTAAATGTCCTAATAATGGGTATGTCCTTAAACTACGGCCAAGTGAGAGATATGGGCACTGTGAATGTCATCACGCTTTGTGTGGTAGGGCACAGCACCGCGGATGTCTTTCCAGATCTAGAGCAGAGCCCGACTGGGGAAGTACCTCCATTTTAGAGAAAACCGCAGCCAAATAACACTAGACCCTACTCATAGTATCGTGTTCCTGCCAGTAAGTAAGGTTGCCAGAGCTCAATGAGGGTCCGGAGTGTTAAGGTCGGCAACGCGCATGTAACGCGCATGTGCTTGCAGTCGTCCATAGGCTATGTAGTCTCTGCTTACCATCAGGCGGGTCGTATGCTTGTTTGCCACCGATGTAGTATAACAAAATAAAAATGATTTCGATTAGTCTACGTCCGCGTAAAATCAGCCAAGTCCATTCAACCCTATGTTCATCCCCTTGTAAGAATTTCAAAAATTCGATCTCGAACACCTTTGTGTCCGCGCTGGCGGAAACAATCCCACTTTGTCGCTTACCTGAAGGACGTCTGAACAGGTTATTCATATAAAGATACATGCAAATGTCGTCCTTATGGCAAGCGACAAAGTGGGACATTTTGCCGGCCGCGGTCACGTTTTAAGAACTTAATAATAATAGCGTTTATTACAAACCATGGTACAAGTAGTTGATACAATAATAAATAGGATCACATGGCACCCTGCACTTATGTTTCACACATTCTAGGTTCCCCAACTTCCGACGGTGTAAACTGTAAAACATCCATCAATGTCTATGTCGCAGCCAACTGGTTAAATTAGCCAGCTAATTAGGCTCTACGACATATATATAGAGGTATATTTAGATAAAGCAGTACGAATATTAGTTTTTATAGCATTTACTATTATAAAGAGAGATTGTTGTAGGATCTGGAAATGGGAGAAATTCATTATTGTAAACTTTACATTTTACTGAAAATAAAACATTAAAACACGAGTAAACAACAGCGCTCAAAATGTACGCGCACAGTTAAAGTCAAATCCCCGCTGCAGACGGCCAAGTTCCCGAAACATCTTAGCATAATTACCGTAAGGGTGTTTATTGCTAATATTAGTTGTGCGGATTAATACGAAGCGCGACTATTATCGCCGAAGACAGCCGGGATTATGACAATGGCTGCACTTTAGTTCTTATAATGAAGCCTTTTAGCGTCGGGCGCTAATAAGCATAGGTAAGTACAGAGTACTAGTATGCAGGCTTCTACGAAAACGTATCATAATGTGCTAATTAGTGACAATTTATAGGCCAAGCAATAGGAAGATATAAAGGGAAATGCTTGCAACACAATTTTTAACTTCATAACTTTGTTTGGACTAGTTAGGAGATGAACATATCAAAAGTCCCCGGCCGTAGCCGTAGTTGTGCCGGGGGAGAGATGGTTAAAGGTCCCATTTTTCGGTTTTTTACTTATATCTTGCAATTTATGCATCTTAGGGACATGGCCACTCTGGCATTATGACAATAACAATGTACAGAAGCGGCAAAAAACGTATCATATTGGTATTTTTGTGCAGGCATTCATTCGAAGTCACGAATCTTCGAATGAATAAAATTAGACTTTTATATCATATAAACAATGATTGTATCATCATCACGACCATATATATATATATATATATATATACTTACGTCCCACTGCACGTGGGAACAGACAGCCACGTTAGCACAATGCGGATTGGGAACTTCACACACCAATTAATGTATGTTATAAATATTGAATTTCTTATTTGAAAACGCTCAAAGGCGAATCTTACCGGCAATAAAACCTAGATGGATACATGTTTCACCCTCGTTAGCCTCTGGTTAGAAAATTATTTAAACCGAATCATTACTTTACAATTATTAGGTATTAACCCACCGGGCTATCGCGAAAACTCGGGCAAACTCATTATTTTAAGAATATACCCTAGCATGAACGAACTGTCGTTTTCATACGTCCTTTTGTAAATTTCATCGCAATTGCAAATCACCAAAAAAAATGCAAATGTATCTAAAAAAATATGATAGATTATTTGACGCTACTGTACTCTTCATAGGTGCAGTACTAGATAAGATAAGATAATCATTTATTTCATTTCAATCTTAGTTGGTAAATACACAGTGGTCGAGTCCTCCTATTAGGTATGAAGTACCTGTGTCAGGAGACCTCGCTCTTTACGTACTAAACAGGAAGGTTTGTGTTGCTGATGCGAAACTTATTAGATTCAAAGTATACGCGTACTGATCAGCAACTTCATTACATCATGAGTACTTATATCAAGATTTTATTACAATAAAAATAAAAATAGTATAAAACCCGCATGCTGACGTAGGCGAGAAAACCGCTAGGCTCAAATGGGACTGAGCCGGTCCCGTCTACCGCAGGCATCCGGAGAGGTGGGCTAGCATAGCCACCAAGTAGATGCCGGTAGAGGGACGTGGACGCGGCAGGCCCAGGCGGAGATGGCGGGATGACCTGGACAGCTTCCTGAACAACTGGCCGGAGTAAACACCAAATCGGGAGTCGTAGAAATCAAGGGGATCTTTGCCCAGCAGTGGGTCACTCAGGGTAGGATAAAAATATAGTATACTTACCTATTCGAGTACTCGTATTAGAAAAACCTTTTTTAATAATTAACTTGATTATAACCCTTTGGAGTGGCAGGCCGTCGACTCCCGACCGATTATTCGTTAAGAGTTAAGTGATGTAAAATTCCTACGCTTGTAATAGCAGACTCATTTTCATTTACCATCCACTCAATATCTTACATAAACAAAACACAGACCAGTTCTAATTCCAAATCGAAAAACGAATCTCCATTGAATTTGCACTCATTAAATGCTTACATTCCTCAACACTCCTGTAATTACAGTGCATATCGACTGTTTCCTTTTCAAACCTCTTATTCCTTTCAACTACTCCATACCATTTCCTACTGTATTCAGTAGATTGTACAGCTCACTATTCATTGAAGTTCAAAGTACACATATGAGCTTGTAAAAGTTTACAGCGCATCGACTCTTTTTTACCTTTCTATCCGTCCCTACTCAACATAATTATCTTTAATACCCCCGATTCTGAGTTATCCAGCTTGCTTTGCTATCTTTGTATTCTTTATACCCTGCTTCTAGTGAATGACGTATTTTTATAGACTCGATTTGTTATTAGAAAGCAGGGAAACATCGCAGGATAATAATATTAATATCAAAATTTCAACTGTCAAAATTTGTGTAGTATCATTGTATATTAAAAGTAAAACCTTAAATCAGATTAGCTCCTCTCAAGACATATTCCACCGACATCTTACATACAGGTCATTTTGAGATTCAGTCGTTTTGATAGTAACCCGTTCAGCGCAGCTCTAGTCGGCAATTTTCTATTGGTTTTTAACAAACACATCCCTCGCTACGCATCCTCGCACATCTCTGGTGGAAACGCAGGAAGTATATTATATGCTTATCCGTTTAAACATCAACAAGTACCAATATATCCCTCATCCACAAAATCCCACTCAACATCAAAACACAACAAAAGCAAACGATCAATAAATAGTGATACTCCGTAATCCTTTGACCGCAACATTTCGAACCCAACCGAATCGTCCCGTAAGACTCAATTACACCGCCCTGATTTACCCGCGACACAACCAATTTGTAAACCATGTCCGATCGGAGAAAACTATACATCCTACGTGACTGCGCCAGTTACAACTTTATCCCAAAGCAACAGAATTCATTTCAGGTTGATGCTTGTAAGCGTCACCTTCCAAGTCGATCTTGTCTAGTCATGCGAGTGATGACCATCGATAACATTAGCGTCGTCCGATTTCAAATCTAATGCTACAAAGAATAAGGAGGAAACTACAATGGCGAGGCTACGACTTAGGACGGTGCAAACGGACCCCAATTATAGGCCACAAACTATTTTATCTAACACCCGTGCGACAACACTAATCTTATTAGAATCTATTGGAATTGGAGGTTTGGGTGGATGGAGTACCTTTGTTAATTATTGGTGGTTACATTCTGTTTGTTTTAATTGCTTCGGGATATTCATTAGTTTAGTGCTTACTCGTAGTTTTGGGAAGTATTAAATAAAATAATTAACTTTTGTTTGATGAAATTATTTTTTCTGTGGATACAAAGTTGTATACAAGTGTCTAAATAGATATCGGGGGAAACATTATTGTTGCTAATTATGAATATTTTTATTTGCTTAGTGATATTGATATTACTTACATCGTAAAAATCTTTTATCTCGAAGTACATTTCTTAGTATACAAGTTTCAATGTTAATCAAATGATAATTTATGAGTATTATTTTATAGAATTATTGAAGGCTCCAAATTCAAAATTTATGGGACTATGTTCGTTTATTAATTTAAAAGCCGAAATACTATAGGAATACACTTCCTTGCGAACTCCGATTGATTTGTGCCCGCGGATCCCGAACTGGGGGTTCTTAAACCAATTTGCCGTTTAATCCGCACCCCGACGCCTCCCCAGATCGTATAAACAAACATAAATCTTTATCTTATCTGATCTTTAATTCCTTATTGGTTCTTCTTTGGACACTATTCGTTTGAGATTGTGCCGGGAATAGGTGTAAGAAAGATGTTTGATCTTTGTTATAAAGCTCTTTGCAACTTTAATAAGCGGGACGATTTCAACTAAATATGATAAGACCTTTACACGACTCAGTGTTAACCAATAATCGCGAGCGATCGTATTGTATTAATATCATAACCCTAACAGATATTAAAATCTAAATACATCGCTAGGCATATTAAAAACTTATGGTGTCAGTATGTCCTACAGAAAGGAACATTGGCCAAACTTAACGACATTGACTGAACTGATTTTATAAACTTGAAATTGTATACATGGTATCTGCTGAAGTAAAAGTTTAAATAATATCTAATACTTAAAGTACATTGTGATGTAAAATATTTTTTACTTGGTTGAACAAAAAACGTACGTGCACATAATTGCAGAATTTCTTTTACCTGTATATTTTCTAACGCACTTCGTTACTTGAAATAACACAGGAATACTTCATCTAAGTTCTTCCATTATTAATTAAAAACCACTGACCCACTACTTTTATACAACAAAATAATATTATAATGGCTCTCTGTGCTGGGTAATTAAATCCTTGTGCATGTTAAGTAAAAATATACTATCTCTCGTCTACCGGAAAAGATATAAAAGGATTTTTACAAAAATATTTATTTAAATGTTTAATTTGAAATTAAAATTACGATTACATAACTAAGTACTTGTCGAAACTGTTTTAATATTTGAGGTAACATACGTTCTTAAACTAATTAACACATTTTTTCGTGGTTGGTATTTCTCATGATAAGCGAATGTTTTATATCATGTTTAATGTGAACGTTCATGACATTAATTCTATTTTATTAAAATTAGTGATATATTTTCTAATGTGCGTTTAATTATAAATGACGATTGTCAAATAATCATAAATAAACAAATGATGTTCCATAAAATATTAAAATTTACAATGTGTACTTTCTGACTCGCAAATTACGATACAATTACAAACTCTTCATTGCACACGTCACATACGTACGTACGTACATACGTACACATAGTTTCACTACAGGGTCAGAAACGTCAACAGGGAAAATTTGGGTAGAGGTAACAAATTAGATTCTTAGTTTTGTTCAAACAGCTACAGCTATGCACAATTGTTTTTGTAAAATAATTAAATATTATAGTAACATATTATATTCAAGAATCCATAAACACGTTAATCACACAATAAGTCACAATATTATGCAAGCTAAATCATTATGATGTCTGTCTAAAAATGACTATTTATCCAAGAAGCTGACGATTGATCAAACCTCCATTATCAGAGACATAGCTAGAGCCGGTGACTCCCTTTGCTTTGTCGCTCGCCAAAAAAGCGATTATTTCCGCAATCTCTTCAGGATCGCCCACTCTTCCCAAAGCCGTTGATTTCTTCATCATTTCCCACGCAGCATTATCAGCACCTGGCGGCGCTAAACCAGAATTTTCAATAATGTCTGTCTTCACCGGCCCAGGGTTGACTGTGTTGACTCTTATCCCGGACGGCGCCAGGTCCAAGGCTGCGCAACGAGTAAACTGATCCAAGGCTGCCTTTGAAACGCCATACGGCATAAAATTTGATCCACTCACGCAAAGCGCTGAAATACTTGACACATTCACAATGTTCCCCTTAGTGGCTTCCAGATGTGGTACAGCAAGATTGGTCAACTGCACGACTGAACGAAGATTCGTATTCATAACTTCATCAAAAACTTGCAGAATGTTTGGATCGCTGACTGCCATAGCTCTCATGATGCCCGCGTTGTTTACAAGAACATCTAATTGCCCAAAATGGTCCACGGTTTGCTGGATAATAGTGCTTGCTTCCTCCTCATTTGCAACGTCAGCTTTCATGACGAGTGGATCTGAGTCGAGTGCTGCACATTTCTGCCTGACTTTTTTCAGTTTTTCTTCATTCCGGCCAACAATTGCAACTTGAGCACCTTCCTTAGAAAACAGCAAAGCGGTAGCCGCCCCGATACCGGAGCTCGCACCAGTCACTAACACCACTTTTCCGCAGAAACTCATCACGAACGAGAATTGATATTCACAGATGTTTAAAAGTCGGAGTCAAGCAGTAGACTAAATTACGATTCAAGAAGGCATGGACATAGTTGAACATACGGGGCGATCCCACACTTACTAAACCTTCAAATTAGTAGACTATTTTCGGCGTAGCGTTCGATCCTATTCTTACTCGTATCGCACCATGATGTGTAAAAACGAGACGTATGGAAACTAGGACCAATTTCGATTGTTTGTGCTCGCAGTGCCATGGTGATAATAAATGATTTATATGGAATGATTACCTTATGTTACTGGAAAAATGATTTATTTGGATATTTAATTAGCCTTTCGAAATTGAAACATTGGCATATACCCTACCGCCTTCCTTGGTTATGACGTAGTCAAATATTTTTTTTGTTTATTGATAGGTGCACAAATGTTGCCCCATGAGCTAATATGAATGACTGTGGACTGATAACTTTGTTAAGAGAATAAGAGCGGGTGTTACTCATTTTTGACACTTATAATTTTGAATAATCATAAAATTTGCCTACAAAATTCAAAATAACAAACTATTTAGACGTAAACACACAAAGCATCGAATCTATGTTTACAATATTAGAGCGGAGCGCTTAATAAAGCCTGTATATCAAGTGACCGATGGGCAAATATGGCTGCAGTCAGTTTGTTTAGGCCAGTGGACGGTGCCGACGGTGGTCAAACAAGTAGTGTGCTTAGCGGTAGATTATGAGATTATGACATCTTACATGTGTTTATACAGACTTCATGTGGTCCTTCGTTTATTTTCTTGTTTATGTTGTTGATTACTTATAGTTTATATTTCTTTTGTTGCGAATACCAATCTTACTTGCCGTTGTACTTTGAATCCTTCAAAAAACATCAATTTCGCAGCAGATGAAAGTTACAGCTCGTAATTTTTACATCACCTATAATTTCGTTAATAAAATCAGCCAGCAAGGCATTTTGAATGATATTTCAACTGACTTAAGCTGTGAATCAAAATCTTGTCTAAACCTTACGCCATTATTCACCGAATATCGAATCTTCTGCAATTTATTTCTAAAGACAAGCTTGTCATCGCCTTCACTCATTTTTTCTTCCCCAACACTTTCAATCAAACTCCCCTCTATTTTCACACGGTGCCCTTACAGCTTACCAGATGTCTTTCACCCTTTATTGTTTTATCCGGTAAAACACCGAAAAATACCTTCCAACTTTTCCTAAGAAATTCTTTCACACGCCCCAATTTGGGTACCGTAATCGTCCCCTATTGAGTGTACACCGCAGCGATTTGCGGGTAGATCACACAAAGAATCCCTTTTTTATCCCTTTACCTTAGGGAGGCACCCCGAGCCACTGGACTGCATTACCGGTATCGATGCCAAATTGGGGTTGTCGATTCTTGTAAAGGTTAAAAAGGGATTTGGTGTCACTTGTAAGGAGGGACCGTCTTTATTGAATTTCTTCCTTTTTAAGATTCACGTCTTGACTTCGCAGGACCCTTTTTCCGATTGGCGGGCTTTTTCGTTTTGTGATGTTGATTAACAAACAATATCTGCGACATTGAACAATGAACATGCGCGCGATATTAGTAAGTTGTAGTGATAAGCTTATATGCACAATTTTTTTGATTGTATGCTTACTAGTTTTCGGGGGTGTGTAATGTTTTTAATAACAACTTTTTGCGAATATTCATTTAGCATAATTTGAATTGCATAATTTTGAATTGCAGAAATGATGATTCGATATAAAAATAAGTGAAATAAAAACAAATTGCATAATGTCGAAAGTAATAATAATTAACTAGCATAATAATGTATTTTCATAACAGGCAACCAGCATAATGTTTATTTTTTGTACAATTTATTATTCAGAAGGGTTTTCATGCATCAAAACTAATATCATAATATTGAAGGTTATAAACGCCTAGTGAAAATGAACGAGCAAAAATACATTTCTGTCCATATGGTCACAGTTCTACCTAACACTCCTCCTCGCTTCGCTCGTCGTCGTACCTAACCAGCCTTAAAGTTCAATGAGTAGATTTTGTATAATTTAATATGTCATAGAAAATTATGCCACCTGATAATTCATTAAAATTTAGTTCTACATTTTAATCATAATATGAAATGAATGTTATTAGAAGTAAAATTATTCCTGAGGATTGTTATCAAGAATGTTTTTATGGCTATACAGTATTCTGTAATTTAATTAGTATGACAAACAACATTCTGTGGTTTGTTTTTATACATAATGTTTATTATGAGTTTCCATAGTAGTTAAATGAAATTATGCTAAAAGTTTGTATTAAAATTGAACGGCACCCAGTTTTCGGGGACCAGTGTACAATGACGAATTACGATGTCGTAATTCATCTGTTTAATTAAAATAGTGTCACTGTGTTACATAACTGATTCCTATACTTTATAAAGAAGAATGTACAAATGTTTCTCGTGTAATAGCATAGGATTCGCACTCTGTTCCTTTGTCGCCCGGGTGGTAATAAAAAAACCCTTTGAATAGTTATGTCCCGCAATTAACGTCCACACAATCCGGCTGCGAATTCCGATCTCCCGGGTCAGCTTTAAACGAAAAACAACCGAGCTATCCACCGAAAGGGTATGTGATGAAAAAGGCATAATGTCCACGTACACTTGAGGAGTAGCAATGAAATTACAACCGGCGGCCGCGGCCGGTGCGCGTAATATCATTCCACACGAGTCTTGAAAACGAAATTAAATTTTGCATGAAATGAAACAAAATACAAAGAAAGTGGGGGAACAAAGGCAAAGTGGCGCCCAACGTGGGGCCGCGGTTAGTTAGCCGCCGACCCGACTTATCGCGGTGCGCCCCGTGTGTAATTCGTTTCTAATCATATTACATTTTTTATTTTTGTGTCTTGCTTTGTAAAGGCACCGGTACACTTGCTTGCAAAATTAAATCTACAGGGCTATAGCACGTTAACTTCAAGATTATTTGTTTAAGCCTGCGGTATCGATATTGATTTTCGAATCATATAATTAAAGTCCAGTTGTATTAACTGTTCGTGTATAGTTTGAAATAAAAAAAATATTCTAATCTTTGTTCATGTAAATGCTCTGCTAGTTTTTATTGTTTGTTCCTTTCTATGTTGTTCATTTCTTAGGAGTTTTATGATGCGCTAATCTTTTCTTAGACGTTTATAGAAATGAACTTATGTAGAACGTTTTAAATTTTTGATTATTTTCTATATTAGTATACCAGAAAAAAAGGAATTCGTTTTAATATATAGAGCTGATACCTATTTTGTCCATGTTGTTAATAATACTCTTTCATATTTTAACGAGAGCGGCCTTATAATAATCCTTCCACGCTTAATATTAATGTACCCCCTACCCCGCCCATTTTTCCGCACCCAATTTTTCGCGAACCGCCTAAGAACAAAACTACACGTCCGTCCACATGTCCATTATTAATCACACTCAACTCGGGTTAATTAGCTCTTTTCATAATACAAACGGTTTCTGAATCCCACTCGAAAATGTACGCAGTCATAAATACAGCGATCTCCGAATTTCAGTTTTCGGCAACCGACTTAATAATTTAACGTAGGCGCGCTTGTGTGCAAAAATGAATTTTCTAATGTGAATGAAAACTTAGTCCCACCCACGCCGCCAGCAAAATAATTAAAGCATAGCATTAAAAATTCTTCCAGTGAGCACTGGTGGTCCGGATATGTGATAATATTAATATGAGCCCGGCTTTATGTGTTCTTAGATATTCGTTTACATTCGAAACTCGAATGGGACTCGTATTTACATTTATGATAATCCGTGATGGCGTTTGCGATGCTTGTTTCTTTAGCTTTGCTATACACATTTTAGCTGACCTAATGGGATTTTAGTATACATATAATTACTGCAAGTACGTCATTTTCGTTTCTTATGGACTTTTATTGGTGATTTACACTCGAATGATCACAAATATCATCTCATACCGGTCAGATAGATACATTACATAGGTACCCAAAATAAATTTTGAAATTTGTCACCATTTGAGGCAAGCTGCCTTCTGTTATTTCCTTATATAATTTTGTATGTTTTCGTGAGTTCAAGGATCCTCTTCATCAAGTAGGTGTGCGCTAGGTCAAGGCCTTACCAATAGAATTGTCACATTATTAACATACACACCATTAATTACCCTTCATAAGTGTGTGGTAGTCAAAAATAATGGGTCATACTTCAGTTGCGCTGTGTAGAGCAGAAAATATCGTTCTCGAAAAAACTGCAAAAAGTTGACTAAAACTTCTGTCTGGACCCTTAATATCATACACTGATAAGAGATTAATTAACCACCTTTTGCAATAAACAATGCAGTAACAGTATGCATGACGATATACACCTTAAAAATCATTACAATCTTTTTGGACACTTTGCCATATCAGTCGTTTGCTAATCAGTTTAGAAGTTTACTTCAAATTTTGTTATCTCCAGCTGCCCTCCAGTTCTCATCATCCACGTGATCATCGTTATACAACATCCCCGTCGGATTAATATTACATTCATTACTACGTCGGTAAAATTTAGTTTATGTTAAATTTTTAACATATTCCATAAAAGTATTGATATTCCCGATTCCATTTAAAATGAAGGATCTCACTTTTTGGCTCGCCGGGCGCGCTTCGCTCCAATGAATATGTATGACTGCGCTCCGCTTAGTTTTATTATACTTAATATATAACTATATTATTGGACGAGTCTGCCTCCCGTTGATGTAGGTTCGGTTTTATTTAGCTGTGAGATATCATGCATATGTAACTAGAATTTATGCTAAAAATCGTGTTTATTCTCTAGACTCATTTGTGTTCGAAGCAGACAAGGACATTTCTGATCAGTTAATGTAGACGTATAGCTGTGTCCTATATTTAAAAGGATATACAGATTTATCTTCAGATATCTGTACTGTGACATCACTGAGGGGTCATGTTTGTTTTGATCATTTGTTCCAAATTATGGCAAATTGCTGGAAAGTAATTTTTCCTGAAGTATTCTGCAACCGGAAATCGCAAATTTACTGTTATGTATTATTTCATAATTTTATTTACCTGTCGGTGTTGATGGCATTTTTATAAGTGTTTGAATGGCTACGTTTCCTCAATCCACCGACGAAGCAGCAGCTGACGTTCACGAGGCAACTTAACTCGTTCGTCATAGACATTTGTCTACAATTTGCGTTAGAAAGTATCTTCTACAGTCCAATCCGTCTAAATATAGAAACATATCTCTCTCCTATATACTAATACCTTTAAATTAGATAAAGGTATATTCGTTTAAGGCGTAGTCTCGTCCGCTACTATTAATGTTTTTACCTAATATCCTATATCTTAACATTAGCTTAACAACATCACAAGATGTGATTCTACTGGTAACACAAGATACATGTACGTTTGGACAACACGAGGAACCCCCGGTTTCACGCGCCACCGCAAGTCTGCGTAAATTCGGACGCTTGTAAATTACGATTTCTACCCTAAGGTCTGTTATTCCCATGCCTACTCACCTACCAGTTTGAATTGACCTGCAGATGCTCCTGAAAAAATTTGGAAACAGAAACTTCATACCGCTGATTTGAAAGTATGTAATCATCATCGTCATATCATTCCTTTCCGAATAAAAACAGTTGAAGGAGTCGCCGTCGTCGGATACGGCGAGGAGGACTATATATATCAGTCCTTTATCGCCCACTGCTGAGCATCTCTTCTAGTAGCTCACTTGTCCCGGTCCTAAGCTTATCTAGTCCAGAAGTGACCAGCAATCTTCCTAATATTGAAAAGTATGTGGTGCTAGTAAAAATATCTGTGCATAAGCTAAATTAGCTAGGGATTATGACCCGTAGATCTGTCTGTAGGCTAAACCTTGGAATGTATAGCACGAATTAGATACAAATGTGACAAATTCCTGGCATAGATTTAGATAGATATTAGAGATATAGATTTAGAAGCAGTATTAGAGTGTAATTGTTACGGCCGAGGTCACAGTTATACTGGCTACGACATTGTAAGAAATTGGAATACCGGGCAAGGTGAGGATTTGTCGCGTGCAGACGCCATGCTCCTGCGAGACGCAAGATGCGGCTTTTGCGGCGTGTATACGGGTGACATTTGTCTCAAATCGCTCTGGGCCTTATTCTGAATTTGTATGCAATGGGCGCTTTGACTATAGCTGTACTGGGCTTTGTCTTATGTTGTTCGATAATTTATTATACGTAGATGGATAATATTCTTACATTTTTTGTTGTTCACGGGGAAGGGGAGACGGCATTCATACTATTTCCTCTCTGCCAAAGCATTGGCACAACTGTGCCTATGGCGGTGCATGTTGTGACTCGTCCGTACACAAAAAGAGATCGAGGTGTGCAAGATTTGTCTTTGACGTGTGTCATTTTCTATGTATTTGTGTCGTCATTACAGATTGGATTTTGTATGTAGTGAGTGAGAAGTGCGACTGTGTGCACGTTTCCCCCCGCAAAAAATGGCAGAAAGATTTGTACGGTAAGATATCGCTTAGGCTCCTCCCTTACGACATGTCGGAAGCCGGTGTTGCTCGAAGGTTCCCGTTCAAGACACCCAAGTTACCTACTCGACGTCAGCTATAATTTTGAACAATTATAATTGTATGCTTTGTTATATTGTAACCTAAGAAATCCCAATACAGCCTAGATACAATACAAATACTCTTTATTGAACACTTCAATGGAAGAAAAAAATAAAAAAGAAAACAGCAACAAAATCGATCTCTTCCAGACAATATTTAGGTATCTGCATCTGTTTTGGATGTCAAACTAAGGGGCACGTTTTTTTCTTAGACTTTACCTGTATTACAATCAATTCTCTTTGGTAGTTAAGGAACTTCGTTTCCCATAATCTATCATGAGCGTTAAACAACGGCGAGTAGCCGGCAGCGTATAACAGTAAATCTGCGAAGCCATTCCTTGTGCCATTCCGTTGCTTACTTTAGGAAGCATTACTGCCCGGCCAGTATAAAGTATCGGATAATATATGTTGCACTTCTTCGTAACTCTTTTATCAGGCCAATTCGAGTTTTAGTTATTCGATCTATTTCCGATACTGAAACTATCATTTCGGAAACGGATCGAATAACTGAAACTCGAATTAGCCTATATGACTTGAAACCCTTGTGTAGTCCAAATATTGCAGAATGTTATTTTTACTTCCAATGATGACCAGTTTGGCCTAGTGCGTAGTGACCCTGCCTACGAAGCTGATGGTCCTGGGTTCAAATCCTGGTAAGGGCATTTATTCGTGTGATGAGCATGGATATTTGTTCCCGAGTCATGGGTGTTTTCTATGTATTTAAGTATTTATAAATATTTATATATTATATATGTCGTTGTCTAAGTACCCTCAACACAAGCCTTATTGAGCTTACTGTGGGACTTAGTCAATTTGTGTAATAATGTCCTATAATATTATCCATTATTGACTGCCTTGTAGGCAGTGCCTACTCCAAACCACCAACGGAAAAGCTGAGTATTAGCGACACACGAGCATTAGTTAAGGGCAACCCCACTTAATCGAGTTAACCGTCTGATCAAAGGATCGGAGATCAAAAGATCAATATACGTTCGATCCTGACAAACACCTGGGTTGCGACCGTCGCCCTTTTTAACCTCCGTATAATGAGTCAACAGCTGAAAATCAAAGAAGAAGCACCTTGTTCAAAATTATAAGTATAACTTTGGCGGACACAACCTTCGGACTAATTAATTCAAGTGGGTCAAAGGGTGAATGTCGATGTAGCTCAGATAATGTTGTACGAGTATATATCGATTGTTAAATATGAGCTGATGAAGCATAACTTCTCTAATGCTCTAGGCTCAATGCCAAAGTAACAGTTTTCCACTTTGGGTTACTGTCCTCATTTTATGGTAGCCGCCTTCGGCTCAAGAAAAATGCAAAAAATGTTCAATTATGTATCTAAGTACGTTGTTGTGACAATAACACTGAGTGAGCTTGAATAACAACCTATTTAAATAATAATAATAATAATAATGCAGATGTGTTGAACTCGCGTTATTTATTGAAACACTTGGATAAACTGAACACAAAATATATATAAAGAATAACAATTAATAGGTCATCGCTGTTACGACGATATTTTCAGACTGCCATGGTTACATACATTTCAAATTATTCTATTTTACTGTGACATGGTTCTAAAACCAAATAGAAAATAATACATGAAAAGTAAACCATAAATAAAACCTTTTTGTAATGCGGAGCAGAATACGTCACACTCCCAAACGGGAAGAACCGGAAGGTTAAGCTACTCTAGTCCAGAATATAGTCAAACAGATGTTGTGGCAACCTTCTGGCTCGTGTCGATCGTACCTCACTACTATCATTTGTCTCTGTTTGTGTTTGTCTAGTACAGTCAGTATCAACTAGCCTAAAAGACGAGTCAAGTCGGTCATGTGAGTTTAACTCAAGAGGAAAAATGCGTTGTACAGGTCTCACCTTTGTTCCGGCTGCAGTTCTAACTCGAACCACTCTACTCATGCCATCAGCACCAGGGTAAACCTCTTCAACTATGGCCAGTGGCCATGTCACACGCTTATCTTCAGTCTCCACCAAGACGACGTCTCCAGGCTGAAGTTGTACAGGTCCATTCCGCTCACGCTTTTGTACGAGTGAACTTATGTACTCGTCCCTGAAACGTTTACGCAAATGTTCACGCAAATCTTGGCAATATCGTTGCCTGACGTTAAGGGCTACTCTGTCAACTTCATCAAAGTCGGTTGAACGATTTGACATCAACGGCTGAATAAACATTGAGGGGGTCAACGGTTGCAGATCCCTCTGACCACCTACGTATGTGAGTGGCCTGCTGTTTATTACCGCTTCACAGTCACAGAGCACCGTTTGCAGTTCCATAAGCGAGATAGATGCCTTTCCTAAGACTCGACGAAGGATTTGTTTTAGAAATCCTATCAATCTTTCGTAGAACCCTCCCCACCAAGGAGCAGCCGGAGGCAAAAAATTCCACTTGATCCGCGTTATTGAGGAAAATCGTTGAATTTCGTCCCAATCTAGGGAACCAAACGCATTGTCCAGGCCGCGAAAATTTGTAGCGTTATCGCTAAATAACGTTTCTACCCGTCCACGTCGTGCTACAAATCTTCTTAGTGCCATTAAAAACTCACCTGTTGACAGCGACTCCACCACTTCTAGGTGCACAGCACGGTAGGTAGCACAGGTAAATAGAACGATCCACGCCTTTGCACCAGAGCGTAAAGTCAAAGGTCCAGCTAGATCGGCGCCCGAATGTTGAAATGCCGTGCTCGCTTCCATTCGTTCCTTTGGTAAAACTCCAGTGGGTGCTTGGCATCGTTTTGCTTTAAATCTTTTGCATCTTATACAGCGATGTATAACGTTACGGACTAATTTCCTGACACCGATAATCCAAAAGTTTTGACGTAGATTATTGAGTAACGTTTGTGCTCCAGTGTGCTTAAGCTCGATGTGCCTATACTCAACTAGACGCCGAACTATCGGATCAGAACCAGGAAGGATCACGGGGAACTTGAAATTGTAATTTTCATTACCAAGTGACAGTTTCGTGTTTAGACGTAAAATGCCATTTTTATCCGCAAAGGTTTGTATGTTTTGATTATTTATTAAAGAGTTTACGCACTTATTTTGTATTAACCTTATTAGTGTATTCTCAGCGTATTCGAACTCTTCGTAAGTTAGTTCCTTCGATGTCGATTTTTTCTTGAATCGTAACATCCAGCACAACATTCTAACCAACTTGATGTAGCTTGAGAAGTAGGTTAATCTGTCTAGGAAAGACTCTTCTTCAACGTGCATGGCAACAGTACCAGTTTTCTTACGTTCGAGATCAGCAACTAATGAAATCCCATGCCTGTCCTTGGCTGAGCAATCAAAAACTGGACGCAGCTTGGTTGTCAAACTGGAGGTCTTGATCACACCATGATGTCCCATGTAATGGCCTTGGACAGAATGGTCAGGTGCTTCCTCAATGATGTTTAGCTGTAACCACTCGCGAAATACCTTGTCGTAATCTTCGAGCTTACCGAGCTGCTTAAGGCGAGCCATGGTGCTATCTAACCTCTTTTTGGCAAGATCGTAATTAGTTTTTGGTCGCGGAACGTCACGCCAGGGTAAACTTACCTCATAACGACCTTCTTCATTGACCTTGATGTTTTCTTCGAAGGATCTGAGGACTTCTTCATCGCGCGCTGTCTTAGTTGCTTGTACCGCGGGATCGTTGATACCTATCGCCTCCAAAGACCACAAATCTGTAAGATCAATCTTTGTTAAGCAATGGAAAGTCGTCGTCGAGTTTGTCATGGAACTGTAAAGCCCCGTTATAGGACCTTGAACGGTCCACCCAAATTTCGTCTTTATAGCAGTCAAGTTATTATCTAATTGTATTACGTCGCCTGTAAGTAGTAACCCAGAATAGTCAGCACCTATCAATAAACTTACTTCGTCAGGAGAGTCGGTCATGGAGTCGTTCAAAATAATATTTTTTCGACGCAGCTGCTCTAGTATTACAGAAGATCTTATTTTAGGTAAAAAATTACAAATATTTGTTTGTTCTACAACAGATAAATTCATAGAAAAGTCGTTTTCGACGTTCTTGACGCATATGTCAAACACTCCGTAGTCTTCCTTTTTCGTCTCGAACCCGCCGAACAAACAATGACTTATTACCTCTTTTCTGATAGATTTTAGGCCGAGCTTCTGCACTAGGTCTTTCTTTATGTGGGACCGTTGTGCACCATTGTCAATAAATGCTCTAATACTGACCTCTTTCTTGTCGTGTACAAGTTTCACCATCACGGTTTGCAATAAAGTTGTACTTGCAGACTTTTGTACACACGACACGTTATTGAATGTCTCCGACTGTTTATTGCTGCTGCCTTGATCCGCTGGAATGTCGACGCACATGATTGTAAAATGACGCTTTTTGCAATATAGACATTTTGGGAAAGATTTGCATTTCTTTGCAATGTGGTTGCCTTTCAAGCAAATTAAACAGGCTTTTTTGCCTTTGATAAATTCGATACGATCACTCACTGTCATTTTGGCCGCTTTGTAGCACTCGACGGCTGAGTGGTTGTCCTTGCTACACCATATGCATGCTGATGTAAATGTCTCACCTTGTCTGCGGGAAGCTTCTTTATTACTCTTGGCTTCTGTCAACTGTACAAAACAAGCGGTGGGTGGCTTTTGCTCTGCTAGGGTAATATCTTCCATTTTACTTCTGGCTAGCTTAATCCGTTCTTCAGATTCCACCTCTTTTCTCAGGAACTGCATCAGGTTGGCTAGGTCCCTGGTTTCAGATTGACTGCGGTGCCAAGCACGAAGTATGCTTTCTGGCAGTGCCGACTCTATCATAGGAAACAGCATTGAAGCGTACTTGTCTTTTGTCACGCCGAGTGTTTCCAATGCTTGCAGGTGTGTTTGCAGGTTATCGTACAAATTCGACAAGTTTTTAGGCTCTCCTCTTTGTTGCATCAATGTTAACAAACCTCTTACGTAAGTTTCAATGAGTAAGTCGTCTCCAGCAAATCTAGCCTTTAGAGCTTCCACTGCCTTACTGTAGTTCTCTGCGCAAGGTGGGTAACTCTCGACAAGCTGTCGTGCGCTGCTATTTGGGGTCATTGATTGTAAAAGATATTGGTACTTATCAGTTGCGTCCATTACTTTATCTTCGTGAATTTTCTTAAATTGACCCCAAAATGAGAGCCAGGATTTGATATTCCCGTCGAACTTAACCAACTCCAACTTGGGCAGCTTAAGGCTTCGCTGGATGCTGGATTGTGCTGAATGTAGCGACGACGCACTACTGATGCAAGGAAGTGGTTTTGAAAATGCGGCTTTTACTTGATGCCAACGTATTTTATATTGCATCGCATTGCTCTTTCTGCTCGCTCAACCTCCACCTCGGCGCGGGACCCGCCCGCCACGTCGCCGGATCCGGTGCCGGCACCAGACCAGGCACCGAGGGCGCCGCGGGTGGATCTCAGTGCCGACGAGGAGGAGGAGTTCGCGCAGAGTGTGAGTAGTACAGCCAATGAGCAACTGAGGAGGACTCTGGAAGAGGTGATTACGCAGTATCGGTCCACACCCAACACTAGGCCACGATTACCACGTTTGCCTATGAATAGACACAATCTAGCGCTAATGGGAGCCCTAAACGCTTTACTAGAACCATATCTGCGGACTAGTAAAGATTTAGATGATACGCACGCGATCATGTATTGCGGAGCCATCGCGGCGTGCCGTGTTGCACGAATCAAGTTTCCGGACGCTGAACGTGCACCTAGGACCGCCGGAGGTGCCCCCGCATGGCAAATACGGATCGAGCGACGTATCAATTCGTTTAGGACTCTCATTGCAAAGCTGATCTGCTTCAGGGGGGGCAACCACCGCCCCCGAGTAATGCGCTTTGTGAATCAGGCGTTCGCGGGGACGGGTATTGAGCCCCGCGACTATATTGCCAATCTCACTGAGCGCATCGACTTTCTTAAGCAGAAAGTGTATGCATGGGCAAACCGTATTCGCCGCTACAGAAAGCGTGTGGATCGATTCCAGCAGAATCGTCTTTTTCAGAGTGATCAAAGGAAGGTATACCGAAAGTGGGAGGAAACCAACCTTCGTGCGTCCGACACGCGGTCGCCGGATGCTACTGCCATGACTGATTTCTGGCGTAACATCTGGTCAGTGCCTGTCGAACACACCGAGGGGGATTGGATGAGTGCTGTCGAGCGTGAGTGCGAGTCCATCGAACCTATGGGGGCAGTCACCATCAGCCCCGATGACGTAAGTTGTGCCATCCGCACGGCCCAGAACTGGAAAAGCCCTGGGCCGGATGGATTGCACAACTTCTGGCTAAAATGGTTCCGATGCTCGCACTCGCGCTTGGCAGCACAATTTCAACAAGCCCTCGAGCTTGGTTCTCTCCCACCTTCCTTAACAACTGGTGTCACCTTCCTGCTCTATAAGTCCGGTAGTACCACGGAAGCTAAGAACTACAGACCCATCACGTGCTTGCCTACACTCTACAAGCTCCTTACATCCATCTTGAGATCAAAAATAAACGCGCACATTGTCGCTAACAACATTTTGGCCTCCGCTCAAAATGGATGTAGGGTTGGGTCCCGTGGTACTAAAGAGCTCCTCCTCATAGACATGACCATTTGCCAACAAATCCGGCGGAATAAGGGGGCCCTCTCTGCCGCTTGGATTGACTACAAGAAGGCCTATGATTCGGTGCCTCACTCATGGCTGGGGAGGGTCTTAGAGCTGTATAAAGTTGATACAGCTTTAAGAGCCTTCCTAAGCGCGTGTATGAGGCAGTGGACCACAGTCCTTCGTCAACCAGGAGGCGGGGATGACCGCCCTGGCCCGCAGGATTTTATAAGGATTGAGCGAGGAATATTCCAGGGTGATAGTCTGAGTCCCCTGTGGTTCTGCCTAGCTCTGAATCCCCTCAGCACTCTGCTGAAGGATTCGGGACTAGGTTGCCGGCTTCGGAGAGAGGGTGAAGTCATTTCTCACCTTCTGTACATGGATGACCTCAAATTATTTGCACCAAATAGCCAAGACTTGTTGGAGCTACTGAAAACCACCGAAGTCTTCAGTAGTGCCATCAACATGGAGTTTGGTGTCGATAAATGTGCGGTTATGCATGTACAGCGGGGGAAGGTTGTAAATTCAATAAATTTACAACTTTCTGAGACAATGTCTTTCAGATCTATCTCTGAATCAGAAACCTACAAATACCTTGGTATGACACAGTCGTTGGGTATTGAGGACGAGGATATTAGACAGTCGGTGAAGGAGCGCTTTTTCAGTCGGCTCACAAAAGTCCTTAACAGTCTTTTGTCAGGAGGCAACAAAGTGCGCGCCTTCAACGCCTGGGTAATGCCCCTACTCACATACTCCTTTGGCATACTAAGATGGACTCAGACCGAGCTGGACGCCTTGGATCGGAGGGTCCGACTACTGCTAACCACACACCGTATGCTACACCCACGCTCGTCAGTTATGAGATTGTACATCCCTCGGAAATGTGGAGGTCGCGGCTTCCTAAACGCCAAAGATCTCCATAACCGCGAGGTGTGCAATCTCAGGAATTATTTCCTTAACAACGAGTGTGGGATGCATCGTGATGTGGTGGCAGTAGACAGGAACCTCACGCCGCTCTCCTTGGCAAACGAGAACTGGCGTAAACCTGTGGTACTAAGTACTGCGGATCGCAAGGCGGCATGGGAGAGTAAGGTGCTACACGGGCGGTTCTACAAGGCCCTCACGGGACCCGACGTGGACCTGCTCGCGTCGGTGAACTGGTTACGATTCGGGGACCTCTTCGGAGAAACCGAAGGTTTTGCCTGTGCAATTGCGGACGAAGTGATGATGACGAACAACTATCGGAAATATATCCTGAAGGACGGTACGGTCGACATTTGTCGGGCATGCCGCCGTCCCGGAGAGTCACTCAGGCATATCATTTCCGGTTGTTCTCATCTTGCTAACGGTGAGTACTTGCACAGACATAATCTCGTAGCCAGGATTATTCACCAGCAACTTGCTCTTCTATACGGCCTTGTGGACCGCGAAGTACCGTACTACAAGTACTCACCTGCGCCAGTTCTCGAAAATGGTCGTGCCACGCTCTATTGGGATCGATCTATTATTACTGACAGGACTATTGTAGCCAATAAGCCTGACATCGTGATAATAGATCGATCGCAACGCCGGGCCGTGCTCGTCGACATCACCATCCCCCATGATGAGAATCTCGTGAAAGCCGAGAAGGACAAGTCCAGTAAGTACCTAGACTTGGCTCACGAGATAACCGCCATGTGGGATGTTGATTCGACGATCATTGTCCCGATAGTCGTGTCAGCGAACGGTCTCATAGCGAAGAGTCTCGACCAACACCTAGAGAGACTCTCGCTAGGTGGCTGGATCAAGGGTCAGATGCAGAAGGCAGTAATTTTGGACACGGCGCGTATAGTACGTCGGTTCCTCTCTCTGCGGCCCTGACCACCGGCAGCTTGGGCCCTGCCCCGCTGCTGGCGGCACCCTAGGTTAGGTTTTTTATAATGTGTTTATATCTTTTGTATTGTTTTGTAAGTGTTTTTATATTTTACTTTTATATCCATATTATAAAAATCCTAGCCTGAGAAAAGAAATGAATAAAGGAAATAATAATTCAGCCTATATACGTCCCACTGCTGGGCACAGGCCTCCTCTCATGTGCGAGAGGGCTCGGGCTATGGTCCCCACGCTAGCCCTATGCGGAATGGGGACTTAAATAAATAAATAAAATAATTATTTAGGTGGACAATCTTACACAAATTGAGCTAGCCCCAAACTAAGCAAAGCTAGTACTATGGGTACTAGGTTACAATACATATACGTAAATACATACTTATATAAATAGGAAACACCCATGACTCAGGAACAAATATTTGTGTTCATCACACAAATAAATGCCCTTACCGGGATTTGAACCCGGGACCATCGGTTTCACATTCAGGGTCACTACCCATCAGGCCAGACCGGTCGTACGGTCACGTCTGAAAATATCGATCCGAAAAATTGCCAAAAATATGTATAAACGACTTTATTGCCGATATATTAAGGTTAGTGTATACATAATTTTGGCACATTTTTCGTACCGATATTTTCAAACGTGACCACTACACACAGTTTCGGTAGATTTTGTAGAGTAGTATTTTCCCTGTATTTTCCTTTATTGTGTATATAAACTTCAGTGTTAGTTAAGTTTTGTTAATAGGCATCAAACCAAATATTTTATACCTGTCCTGTAATATATGACTCCTTACTCATCACGGAGCCACTACAGAGCAACCGAACACCTAGAGCGGGTTCATTAAAGGGCCAGCCGAGGGTGAGCCTTATCCAATATTTATTAACTTATTATCAAAGAAAATCGTATAATTAACACCATCGCGGCCCCCTACGCTCCCCACGCGGCCGGCATCAGAGAGTACAACCGTAGACGCGACGAGGGTTAACGGATGGGATGATGATGCTATACCAATTCCAATAATATAGTTGTGGTACTTATCTAACATTATTCCAATATGAGATGTTCCAGTTCCAGTCTCCTTTAGAGGACCTGCTGAGTTCCGCATTATGTCAAGCTTGAACCAAAAACGTCACTTTTGACATGTCAGTACATATCAGTATCAATTCAATTTATTTTCAGAACACGTGTACATTCCATAGCATGGTTAGTAACATGAATAATCAAGATAGAGATAGTGTCAGATTAGTATCATATTGTATTTAGATCTAATAAATAAAACTCGAATCCAAAAACGTCACTTTTGACTCTGACAGATCAGTATCATAATCATAATGGAATGAGGTTTAATAACTAAAACTCGAATTGGCCTGTATGTCATATTATCCAAAAGTCAATTTTATGTGGTTTGAATAGACGTATTTTAACATACATGTACTATAATAAAACCGGACAAGGGCAAGTCGGACTCCCCCATCGTGGGTTCCGTACAAAATTATTACATTACACTACAAATACATGGAAAAATCAATCAATACGTTTATTTGTAAACACAGGTACATAATAGGTCTTATAATTATAGTAGCGTATCACCATGTTTTGCCATTAGGCATACAAATATTTAAGTCAAGATGGAGCATGCAATTATTATAGCTTACA
This sequence comes from Cydia pomonella, assembly GCF_033807575.1. Classification (NCBI taxonomy): domain Eukaryota; kingdom Metazoa; phylum Arthropoda; class Insecta; order Lepidoptera; family Tortricidae; genus Cydia; species Cydia pomonella. Next base: position 14,799,424 of record NC_084722.1, on the reverse strand, counting down.
TTTATAATCTATTGCAATTTTTAAATATAAAACAAACTAACAACAATTAAATTATACATCAGACTAGATACTGTGAATAGTAAGCTTTCCTTACTATAAATCTAAATAAGCTTTTTTTAAATTCTAAAATGCCTTCCAGTTTGGCTATATCATTTGGCAGTTTATTATATATTTTAAAATCTGTAAACTATTATAAATTTCTAAAAAAAAGATAGGACATTGGGATTGGGAAGATTTCATTAAAGTCCGGTGGGCTAATATGTGCACTCGGCATCACACCGCATCAGAGACATGTCCCATCTACACCCGCGTCTCCACCATCTCAATTAGTATTCAGCCCGCTCCTTATGTGTTACAAAGTTAATGAGAGTGTGTGCCGACGTCGTATTTTTGAAACCAGCCCCTTTGAAATAACACGGCCATTGCAAAAATATGTTAATGTCAGAATGTCACCTTTAACGCGGCTGCGAGCAGAAATTGATTAAGTCCATACACATCTGCTTGTAAATTCTAAATTGGGTAATGAATAAGCACCTTTGGTCCGGGTCCCTTTTAGTCTGTATTTTATTCGTCTTTAGCAATGTGTTGAGTGTAAAGTTAAGTGTGTAAGCATAAATATTATGTTGGGACATATATTTTGAATTTAGGGAATAAATACAAGCCTACTTGTTTAATCGTCTTAGTAGATATTAAAGATAAGATAAAGATAAAGTTTATTATTCAAGTAGGCATCATATAGGTATTAGGTAGATATTTTCGAAACGCTATCGGGATGAACTGGACTCCTTGAAAGAGTGGCCAGACACAGCACTGGACAGAGATCAGTGGCTCTCCCCAATCTCCTCAGTCTATCTCTATCTTCAAATAATAATCACTGACATCACCATCCCCTATGATGATCGAGAATCTCGTGAAAGCCGAGAAGGACAACTCCAGTAAGTAACTAGACTTGGCCCACGAGATAACCGCCATGTGCGGCTCTCTCTGCGGCCCTGACCACCGGCATCTTGGGCCCTGCCCCGCTGCCGGCGGCACCCTAGGGTAGTTTTTTTAATAATACGTCTATATGTATTTTGTATCGTTTTTTTCGTGTTTTTGTATGTTACTTTTATTTTATATTCATGTTATAAACAATCTAACTAAAGAAGAAAAATAAACAAATAAAAAATAATATCTAGGAGTCCCGGTTGTCTGGAAGAGATCGCTTTTTAGCGATAAGACCGCCTGTTGTTACCTGGTTCTATTTTCTTTAAAATTTATTTGTAGTTTTACATGTATGTAAAATGTATAATTGTTGGTGCAATAAAGAATATTTATTTACTTACTATTTTTTTTTACTAGCCTAACTTAAGGACACTAAGTACTAAAGACCTTTGCCCAGCAGTGGGATGCTGGACAAAGGTCTTTCCTCGTTTTCTCCACTCAACCTTGTCGTTGGTATTTTCCCTCTATTTCGGGTACGACGTAACCCGTGGTACCCGAAATGGAGGTATATATTAGTGTCGTATAAGTCCGCAAAATTAACAACACAGCGTACGTTCTACAATTTCGTTTTTAATGTTCAAAGCATCAGAATGTAAACCAGACCTGCTAGCATGAGTTGCGTTCTCGCGAGCGAATCCATACATCTTGCGAGAACGCAATTCATGCTACCCGGTCAGAATCACCATTCATTCCTTTCTAGTTTCGGAACCCGGAAGATTTGCACCAGCATAGCAACAGTAAGAAATATTCGACAACATTTTAATTGCTTAATGTACTACACCAAAACTTATGATCACAGTTCATCTACATTAATATATTTATGTACTTATATTTGCTGGAGAATCTGAGTGTTCGGACAACGGTTTCAACACAGTTGCTCAAAACTTAATACTTATCATAGATCACATTTATATGCGGGCTCTCAAATATGAACTATGCAGCTTAAGCTGCTTTCAACGACTACTAATACGCTTCCGAAGGGATTACTTTTGAAAATGATAATTTTTTAACAAAGCGCTGGTGGCCTAGCGGTAAGAGCGTGCGACTTGCAATCCGGAGGTCGCGGGTTCAAACCCCGGCTCGTACCAATGAGTTTTTCGGAACTTATGTACGAAATATCATTTGATATTTACCAGTCGCTTTTCGGTGAAGGAAAACATCGTGAGGAAACCGGACTAATCCCAACAATGGCAGTCGCTTTCGTAAAAACTAGTGCCTACGCCAAATCTTGGGATTAGTTGTCAAGCGGACCCCAGGCTCCCATGAGCCGTGGCAAATGCCGGGACAACGCGAGGAAGAAGAAGAAATTTTTAACAAATAAACTTGACGAAAATGTTTAGTAAGTTAGAGTTCTATTTATAAATACCAAAGGTTAATAGCTAAATACAAAAGTACATCAGAAACCCCTATTCAAATTTCGCCCGATCAGTAAACAACCAAAACGGGGGTTATTACGCTGTCATTCAACTGCCAAATCCCGATCCCAAACGCGAAAATTACCGAAAGATGAACAAATTTCCATACTCATTCGAAACGCAATCCGCGAAAAGCCGAAAAAACAGAGTGATTGACGCCTTACGTCTTGCTTTACGATCGGCTTTCATTGTTTTTCCCATATCATCAGTATAGGGGGCAAATTCGGATCGACGTTTCGCGTAAGAGCTTGTAAAAACTCCATATGTAAACGCCAAGATAACTTTACCGCTCTCAAAACTCACAACTCCTACAAATTAGCCCGTAACATAACGGGAATTAGAACGATTGAATGGAGCTATACGTTTCATCGACGGTAAAATAAAGTTGGTAGGAACGCAAGTACAGGATACGGGCTTGAATTATTTAGATGGCAATCGCGTGTACGTATTTGGATTGTCTTTTTTTCCGACGGAATCGAATGGGATGCCGTTTTGTTGCGTGCCAATGATTCGTGTTGGTTCCGCCGATACGCTGACGGGTAAAAAAACGATAATTTGCGAATGGATGGGATTTTGATAGGAAAATATCATTTTGCAATAACACTGTCTTGCTGGCTTTATCTTCGTTCGACATTTGTCTCTTATTCGATATGTATTCCAGAAGGAAAAGTGCAGGAAGTGTAATCGAATTCAATCTTTTTTGTATGAGTAGCTATGTAGGTAGTCCCAGAAGCGTAGACGTCCATAGAACTCGATTCCATGACTGATTTTCAGAGAATAGGCTAGATGACAATTTTTTATTTATGGTATCAATCGTTCAGGTTCGTGTTTAGAATCAAATGTCTATATGGGACCCATTGCATTAAAGCAATACAAAAGTTAGAAATGATAGTCAAAGTCCGACAGTCGTACTTCACTCGCGAAACGCTCCCAACAAAACGATAAGCAAACGTGACGTCACGGTCACCGAGAGCCCATCTTGAAGTATTAAAAACATTAAAATTGCGATTTTGTCGGTGAACTATTGCGTTTATGTATATATTTGCTATGCAATATTTTTGTTTTTGATAAAATGTAAGGAATCGAATGGTACCCTTACTTTATTCCTTTTAGGAAAAAAATAAAAAACTTTTAATTTTGAAACTTTCAGGTCCTATAAGTTTTTTTTTATCATTTCCGTATATTATTTTTATAACCACTTTATTACGATAAAATGCTCATTTTCTATTTATTTTACTAGATTTTGTTATAAAATTCAACATGTGTCATTATCTCTATTGTGAACGTTTCTTGGAAAGTTGGAACTCGTAAAGAAAAAGAAAATAATATTTAAAACCTTAGGTACCGCTGTCTCAATATATCAATCCTCACATATTCTGTTGTTACTTTTTACTTTAACAGTTATTGTAGTCATCAGAATTTAAACCATTTTAAATATTAAGACTAGATAGATAGGTGGCCTTGGGATGGATTAGTCCCGCACTGATCGACGTCCGTCGATTGAATTATAGTGTTGAATGCAACAATTGTTTGATGGTATATTACAGAAAACATTAAAAAAACTACTTTTAGATTAAGGCGCGAAACTTATACTGATATAAGTAACCTCGAAAGGATATAAGGACCTCATACTTGGGTCGACCAACTGAACGCCATCCTGTTGGTCATCCTAAATATCGTTGGGCGGATAGAGTGGAGGTAGACCTCTGTGAGCTCGGCATAGACGAAAGCTGCGGTGGCAGCATTGTTCCATTTTTATCACTTATCACTATGCCCGTCACTTTCGCGCTTATATACTTGTTAGAACGTGACAGGCATGGTGACAAATGATAAAGAGCCGACTATCTTAGCCCTACTGGCATGAATTCGCTAAGGATCGAGCAAAATGGCGGACTGTGTTGTGGTGTGTGTTGTGTTGTGTGTTGTGTTGGAGACCAGGACAAATTTTGGGTCATCGCGCTAGCCAAATAAGTAAGGAAATAAGTATACATTCCGCAATGGAGAGCCTATTATCTGCATCTCTATCACTCTTGCGTATTCAAACGATAGAGAGGCAGATAACCAAATTTACCCTTATGTTAGTCGATCTTTATTTTGCCACGGAAGGAACCCTAAAAATGGAAGTGAGTTCGGTTAGGTTATTAAAGTGATGGCTAATACGCGTTACCGTTAATGTTTATTGCGTGCGCATGCACTGAATACCCTATGACTTAGTTATTGCACAAAATTATCATTGAACTTATCAGGTGAAGTTGGGTGTGGAGACTGGCATTCTGCCCTGACACAGCTTTAGGAAAACCATTAGTAGTTGGAATTTGTTGTTGGAGAACATATCAAATAATTGAAGAGTATTCCCACGTCAATTATGCGTGGTGCTAACTGGATGAACGCCTGGGATCAGAGGGCCTTTACCGTGAAAATCGTAAATCGAAATTTCACTATCTGCTTCTCTGTCACTCTTGCGTATTCGTGCGTTAGAGAATGAATATTCGAGATTTTCACACTAGACCCTACTCATAGTGTCGTGTTCCTGCCGGTGGGTAAGGTTGCCGTAGCTCAATGAGGGTGCTGAGTGTTAGGGTCGGCAACGCGCATGTAACTCCTAGTAAAAGTCAAAAACATCACCACCTCGGGAAATTCAAACTCACGGCTCTAGCTTAGACAACATACCACATTACATTTGTTCATCAAAATTATCTTTAAAAAATCTCTCTCTTTAATTCTAAATAGGTTATCATAAAGGACTACTGATTATCATAAAACATTACACTTATTTAAACCGTGCCACTCTAGACGACTAGACGCAATCATAATCCTTTTTCCCAATCCACCCCTCAAAACTCCAAATTAATCCCAATAACACATAAAATGCCATCAAAACCCAGTAATTACAATTCCAAACGTCAACTCCGACTTTCCCCCCCAAATCGTGCAGGTTTAAAACTAATACTGTAGGAGGTGGGTAGTGGGGGGTGTTAATTATTCACATTTTAATTTACGGAGCGAGCCGGCGTCCGGGAAAAATGTCTTGCCGGATCGACAGATGAGGATGTGTGCTTGTAGTTTGCTATTTATTACAAGTAGTTTGTACGGCATAATGGTTACTCGTAGGTAATTAGGAAATGTTTTCTTGTAATGTCAGAGCTTTTGCTATTTAAATTATTTAGCTATTTTATTTTCTGATGTTATAGATTTATTTTGCTGCATTAATTTTGCATTAGGCACCTAGGCGTAAGATGCATATGAGGTCATCGTAGCTCAGTTGGTAGGGCTGGTTTGTCTTTGCGAAAAATGTCTTGCCGGATCGACAGATGAGGATGTGGGCTCGTAGTTTGCTATTTGATACCGGTAGTTTGTACGGGATAATGGTTACTCGTGGTAATTAGAAAACGTTTTCTTGTAATGTCAGGTTTTTATTCATGTTTTAAGAGAGCTTTTGCTATTTAAATTATTTAGTTAATTTATTTTCTGATGTTATGAATATTATGATGTTATGTAGATTTGTTTTGCTGCATTAATTTTGCATTAGGCCCCTAGGCAGGAAGCCCGTAAGATGCATATGAAATTTCCAAGTTGTAAACCTCATCCTTTCAAATATTTAAGACAAAATTGAAGGTTAACTGGAAGAGATCCCTTAAAGGCATAAGTTCGCCTTTGTACTAATGTTTTATTTCCTGTTTTGTTTTCATTTCTTTACAATAAAGAGTTTTACTACTACTATTGATTATTAGAAACACGCTTTTGTTATTCACAAATATATATATGTTACTTAGCCTGCGAGTGTGTGATGTACGCTGTCAATCTGTCGTATATTTATCTAAATGGGCCGGCGCGGCAGTAAATGGAATACATCGCTCTTGCTTAGCGGCGAGATGGAGACTGCTGTGCCTATTAGACAACTGTCAACTGCCAGCTTGCTTAGGTGCTGAATTTTTTAAATCAAGTGACGTTTAGATCCGTATGTTTTTTTTTTTCTATAAGTAACTACTTAACTGCTCCAATATATTGAAAAGACCTGTGGGGTACAGGGTACAGGTTCACTATCGAATAAATTTACACTAGGTGTACTGAACACATGATTTTACTTAAAAAAGAATCAAAACAGATGTCATATTTATTTATTTATTTCAGCCTTTTATTTCTTTAGTAATATATTAAAAATTAGTTTCATTTCATTATTTTCTTTAATAGTTTTAGATAATATGACGATGTACAATTTGGAGTATCGAGACAACCCTTACTGGTTTAACGATACTTTTGTAATTAAATTTTAGTATTCTGCTGTAATTACCTAAATAAAAAAAATACAAATACAATCTATTTTACGGCGGTGCGGACATTGCACCATAGATCGTCTGAAATAGACGCTAAGGCCAGTATATATCATATAGAACACCAAACTGATCAAATGGTGAGTCTAAAGAGAAAAACCACTCAAACCGTCACCATATCGTACTATCAAGTTGGCAATCCGTCTCTGTTAATCCCGTGCTGAAATTTCGTGTTTTTTCGTATCCAATTATACCGAACGACTACCTATACATAATAGATACGACAATCAGTCCGATTTTACGATCTGGCAGCCCTGTGGCGGCACGATCTTTCGGAAAGATTGACATAATACTGCCATAGACCGAGACGCGTGGAAGAAAGAGAGGGAAGCTTTTGCCCAGCAGTATGACACAAACACAATAGGATAACATATAATAATTATTATTATTCAAGACCTCTCGACGAGTAGATATAGGCCTCCTCCATTTCTCTCCACTTTTTTCTATCCTGGGCTACTTTTGCCCAGATGTCATTGCACAAACTCCAGAAAATCTGAGTGCACTAGGTCACTCTTTTGACTTCTGCCGCGAATGCAGAAGACGCTGGTTGGGAATTTGTCAATTTATTTTTATATAAAAAATATATTCACCTATTTTAGAATTTATATACTATTAGCTTCGAGCATGAGCGGCTTCCGACATCGAAAACTTACTTAGTATGACTAATAAAAAAATATAAATCATAATATTTGATTAAACTATTTGATTTGTTTCATAATTGTTTGATTTGATAAATCTAAAGACCAAAATGACATAACACAACGCTGTAAATGACAAAATGCAGAAAAACCATTTTTTGCATTTCTGAATTTCTTTCCATCTGAGTTTTGTTTTAATTAATGACGACGATTCATTTATCGTCACTAATTCTTGTGTCCATCAAAGACACAGGATTGTCCATCGCTGCACCCTTTCTTTTGGTTAAATCTGACAGTCAGATTACGAGGTTCAAAGCGGTCACGTGGCGCTTAATTGGTTTGATTAATATATACTGTGTTCTGCGATGTCCCTTTTACATAGCGAAATATTGCACCAAATATACATGGTGTAATTCTACCTACATAGGTAGAATTACACCATGAAATACATCTTTATAGGTAGAATCTTGGAGAAACTAACTTAAAATATTGTACCCAACACCTACTTACGTAACCCATTATTCATATGCAAATAAATCATTAATTCATTTATTCAATAATAAGGTTAAGTCACAAGTACAGTCGAGGAAATTGATTCTTTAGCAGTGTACGGTGCACATTGCATTGGACCGCTCTTAGCAGAAATACTTGTGCTGTTTTGGTTGTACAGTCAGCATCAAAAGTAGCGGATCAAATAACGTTTCATAAGTATCTACCATTCTGTAACAGCTTAATAAAAAGTGATTTCTTTAATATAGAACAACTAAGACTGTAAAAGATATACTTTTGAGCGCGAATTTTAGAAATTTATCTATATTTCCAAAAGTTATCCGGAATGTCAGATACTTTTGGCGCGTTGTTTCATCCGCTACTTTTGATGCTGACTGTACATACGTACAACCAAATTTACTTAAACCGCAAATTGCTAAGGAATCATTTTCCTCAACCTTACTGTCTGCATATTGACTGTGTGTACACGAAAGGTCTAATAATCTGAAAATGTATTATATTTCTGCTACATTGAGTCTTCAAGTCTACTTGAACTATAACAAATTAAAATATATTCAAAAAATAATTTAAATTGTTCTAAGTTCTAAGAGTATTGAGAGTGGTAAATGCTTTAGTTCCCACCACGCACTTCGCACAAATCTAGTATTCTAGTTTAATTCACTTATTGATTGATTTTGTGGGTTTACAATAGGTCTTATAACTATAAAACAGTACGTTTACCACAAACCCACAGTTTGTTTATCTTATCAGCTTTTCGTCAACTATTGGTTTGAATGAAATCATTTGAGCGTTTTCTGGCATGTTTGACAACATTTTAAACACAGTCTGATCTTGGAAATTCATCTAACTATGATATCATTCTCTATTACAAGCTTTTATTTACCTAAGTAACTTGTAATATATGTACCTACCTATCTAAGTTTTTACCCTTAGTTAAATTTGACCCACTTCTCGGTTTCCGATGAAGCGGTTTTTGCATACATATGTATGACAATGCAATATTATGGTACCAGCGAGCTGATCTGATGTTGGAGACAGGAGGTGGCCTATAGGAACTCTGTGATAAAACAACGCTACCTAATTGTGTTTGGGGTTTTTAGAATTGTCTCGATGAGTATTAGTTGCCTGTGGAAAGAAAAGTACAGTCACCGATAAAAGCTTGTACCAAAAATGAAATATTTGCCAAAAACTTATTTCTACTCGAGCTTAGTGAATCAAACTTTTTTTACGTGACCAAAAATATTTATATATGTTTTCCTCGTCCATTCAGATCTTCATTTACCAATTTCGTTATTTCCCTACACACTCACAAAAACGCTCGATTAAAAAAAAGCAATTTCCCTTCTAATTACTCCACACTCCAATTTAAAACCCAAATCAACACCTAATAAGATCCATCGGCCGCACAATCATTTATTCCGCCGCAATCAACATCGCAATCCTGGACCAATCACAACACATAAGTAATTCAATTGGCCCGGCCTAACGGTATCGTTACAATATTGATCACTGACGATTTAAACGGAAAAACTGGGACGCGCGTTAATTATTTAAATACGGATGCAGAGGTGCTGGAAGTGTTCAGGTTTTACCAAAAAAAAAATGATGTGAACAGCACTGTAATTTCATTTCATTTATCTATACCATAAAAGTGATAATGCATTGAGCACTACGACTATTTCGGAACAAATGGGAATTTAAAGATCTCATACACAATATAGCCCATATTTAGAGGGGTAGTTTTTACTATAAGTAATCTGAGCTTTAACCGCGTAGTCCAGATTTCTCAGCTGTTCGGCCCGATAAGTTCTGGTTTAGATACGTTGATTTCGTTTGTATGTCGTATAATTGGCAGAAGCAGCTCGATTCGGGCAACCAATGTCACTTTGACGTTAGAAATATCGTAGATAGATCTAATTAGGATCACAGCGGAATCGAAATAAACGTCAATTTTGACATGTCATGTAGTCATCGATCTTTTAAAGATCTTTCCAAGATCTTAAACGAGTCTTAATCATTCTTCGAATCGGGCCGTTTCTATCTAATTATTTTATAGATGCTTGCCCTTATCTTACTTGGGGTCGACGCAGAATGTTTTTTTCTTCCATAACTTTTGTCGCCTCATTCACATGCTTTCTTTTGGCTAGTATTTAAACGTTCTGCAAAAAAATACTAACCTAATCTAACAACTGATTGCACAGCTTAACCGCATTCCACTGTGCCAATGAGAGTTTTTTTAAGGACGTATTTTTTGGGACGATTAAAAGTACCTCTCCTTTCTTTTGATACCTCTCACACAGTCGATTGGTCCATAATTATGAACAATAAATACTTTATTTCTTCTCTCTCTCTCTCTCGCTCTCTCTCTCTCTCTTCGCGTTGTCCCGGCATTTTTGCCACGGCTCATGGGAGCCTGGGGTCCGCTTGACAACTAATCCCCAGAATTGGCGTAGGCACTTGTTTTTACGAAAGCGACTGCCATCTGACCTTCCAACCCAGAGGATAAACTAGGCCTTATTGGGATTAGTCTGGTTTCCTCACGATGTTTTCCTTCACCGAAAAGCGACTGGTAAATATCAAATGATTTTTCGTACATTAATTCCTAAAAACTCATTAGTACGAACCTGGGTTTGAACCCGCGACCTCCGGATTGAAAATCGCACCCTCTTACCGCTAGGCCACCAGCGCTTCCTTATTTCTTCTCAATTTATTTATTTAATAAGTCAACAATAATTTTATTCTAAATACATTGCCCAGAAATGAAACTGGAAAAGATTTGAAATCTCTTCTATTGATTCTAGATCATTGCAGTGAAAGTCGCGGGGTGAATTTTGTTTGTTGTTCCCAACAGGAGTCGCGCAGTCACATTCAGGATCCGATTCCGTTCACAATGTATTGAAACCATTTTATTTTATGGGCTGGGGTTTTATTTTATATCCGCTGTACGGGAATTTTTCGCTTTTGTATTAATGATTTTTCTAATAATGCCTCTGTTTTGGATTCGTGTGTTTGAGATTCAAGAAAATTTCAATTTCAATGTTATGAGTTTCGTATAATTGTTTTAATTGTTTTTGTGGCATTATCTAGCCCAAGATCGAGAGGCATGGCAAAAACTGGAGGAGGCCTATACCCACAAGGGGATCCCGAAATAAAAAAAATGAATAAAAAATCTCATGTACAATAATATTTTATTAACTGTTTTTATAATTGAATACAGTTTATATGTTATTCCTTGTAAGTGTTTAGCATGCAACACAGAAAGAAGGGGTCGCAAATAAAGGCTATTTTATTTTATTTTATTTATTTATTTATATAATTGTTTTAAATATTCTTTCGTGCAAATAGGTATCTATTGTCCAGGTATTATGAAACGTTTATGAAGACTCGGTGACCAAACATAGGCACTCTTTACTTGTGAATTACTACGCAGCGAGCCATACTAATCAGTGTCAAATAAAATCCATCTTATATACACCCAGCTGCAAAAGTGCATATCCACTTTGGTTGCTGTACAATCGAACAAACTGATCTGTGACTCACCATATATTTTTTTCACAGTTACTGTCTTAATATTTTCAGTGTAATGCAAATGACATAGTAAATAAGAAAAGGTTTTACAGTCGGTCAGGAATCAAGTTAACAAATGCTACTCATTTTACTTAACAAATGCTATTATAAACTTAATGATTTTTTGGATGATAAAAATAATAACGAATGTTATTGGATATCTACTCATCGCTATATTAAATTAAAATTTATTTTTATTTTTAATCCCTTTAAATTCATTATTGTTAATATTTTACATGATATGAGATTTTATTTTTATTTTTTGACATTACTTTTACTATTAAAATTAATATTATATAAACTAAAATTTTATTGCATATAAAATGTTAACTATCAATAATATTACCTGTTACTTGTGAATGAATTTGTTGACATAAAATTTAAAATTGGAATTAGTAAAATCAACTAACCATTGTTATAAAACCTCGTTTACATAACTTAGATTTAAGACTTGCGGTACCCTATCAGGGTTCATGTGAAACCCACAACTACTATGTAACACCTGTACAAACCATGGATGCAATAAAGAAATAAAGAATAAAGTTGTTCGATTGTACATCATTTTTTTAGATAATCATAACATTATCTGAATATAGGACATAACGAGATCGGGAAATAGCGAGATTTTGGACTGCTGACATAACCAAATACTCTCCAAACCCAGTCAATTCTTAGTAGAGATTATCAGTATTATTCTTCAGTTCTTGATTTGCTGTATTCCTTGTGTTGAGGTGTGCAATGAAGTGTATTTGTATTGTTGTTGTGTTCAAAAGTCGTATAATCCGTAGTTCTTAACCGGTGGTCCGCCGACATCTGACTAACCCCTGGAGCAACTCCAAACAGTTTGTGGTTGCCTGGCAAAATATATATTTTATGGAGTGATTCCGAGCTCACGGAGCTCTATCCGCCCAACGATATATAGGATGACAAACAGGACGGCGTCCAGCTGGTCGACCCAAGTATGCTCTTTTGACTGCTCAATCTTCACCCAATCTTTCTAAAGCTGCCGTGAATCGCTCAGGGTCGAGCAAAATGGCGGACTGTTGTGTTGGAGGCCAAGACTTATTTTGGGTCATCGCGCCAGCCAAGTTAGTGTTGAGTGATTCCATTGATCCCTTATAACTAAAAGGTTAAGGACCACTGGTCTAGACCATCTAGTCTATAGGACAAGTAATTGTTACAGATTCCTTTCATTATAGATATCTACTCGTACTTATCTAAAACATTCCTATGCACTTTGATCGTCTTTGTTTAGATACAACTATAGAACATTGACCCTCAAAATATTATTGCGCATTTGAAGGGTTGCAGAGGTCATCGGACTTGTATATTAAATATGCATATATTCTAATATTTTATACCCTTTTTACATTGCCACCGGACAATCATTAACCAGACCGAAGAAGGGGTAGTTAAACAAAGTGCATTGTATATATATTTTTATTCAATTTAATGTATTGGCGTACGGTCAGGATAAATGAAGATGTGTTCAATGACAATGAAGTCCTAGAGTTAGACCAAGCTATTTTGGCAGCGATTTTGATAGCCCAGACAGTGCAAGTGTTATTTTAAACGTCAAACTTCTATCAAATTATGACGTTTACTTAACATTTGCATCGTCTCAGCTATCAAAATCGCTGCCAACTTAGCTTGGTCGGACTCTATGAGCTTCGTTACTTCGTTTGCCAAGACGGTACAGAACAGAGTTAGGGTCGGTTGCGCCAGACCGCCTGACATCATGGTGATATGTACCCCAGTCGTCAACATTTATTGCGTTGTCCACGAAGTTTTCTTTTTCTAAAATGTGTTTGACCCATGGACTCCTCTATGGTTGCATGAGATAACATCTGGTCGCTTTTGAAACGGGAATTTTGTGTATAAATTAGTAAAAAAATTACTTCCAACGTTTCGAAGACTGGTCTCGAAGGAAGACTGGGTAAAGTTGACATCAACAACAACACAACTTATCTGGTCATTAAGAATCAGGAAAATTATACTCATCCCTTTCCTTTGCATCTAGTACTAGCGTAAGACAGAGTCCTGGGCCAAACTATAGCTGCTCAAGTTTTTCGAACTACCCGCAAATGGTTTTGTTTATCAACATGAACGTTAAGTCCCGTTTTAGTGACTAATACTCATCGTAAATTTTATAAATTTTTCATAAAACAATACTTTCCCCGTATCGACCGGCGGGCCAATGATCTTAAGCACGGTCCCTAGGGTCCCCTAGGGACCCGCGTGCATACTAAACGTCACTCGCAAATAGAATAAATGTATAATCCTATTTTTCTATTCATACTCCTACTTCCCCTATTTTTTAATGGGTGCGTTACTATTTGTTGTTTTCGAGGTGATGTGAGTATGGAATACAAATTTTGTTAAACTATCACTTGATCTCATGGATTTCGAATTGAATCAGCTTAATTTCTTAAACGAATTCTTTTAATCAAACACTGTATGATAAAGGCGGGGTATAAACGGCCTAATTCTTATTTTAATATATGTCAAAAATTTGATCTAGATCCGATTTATATCTTACCCAGATCTAATTTTTGTATATTAAAATTAGAATCAGGCCGAAAGGCAATGTAAAAAACGTGTAAGGGTGAAATTGTAACCTGCGAGATATACAGTTCTACGGCGTAGCACACAGCATCTAGCAGATGATCTGTCGTAGCAGCTTTGACTTGCGTGTTAAGGTACTGCAGAAAATGTTAAAAATCCGGGTAGCAAAATTGATTATGACATTTGCGGCAGCAATGCAGTCGGCAGTAATGTTGCGCTACAATACTGCAGCAGTAATGCTCGTGTGGTCTGAATCCGAGTGGTACCTTCATCATCATTATTCATCATCATCATCAATGGCTTTTAACATCAATAACATGATGGAATTTAACAGCAGCCATAAGATTGCGACACGCAAATGACTAGTAAGTCCAAGCCGCGACCGCATAGACAGAAAATCACACCTACACTTAGTCAACGTCAAATGAAATGATAATTTTCTTTTACAATTTTCTTTTCTCACACAGTAAAAGAGATCGCACGATAGACTATTGGTGATGACTTTTGGTGGCGTTTATGCGCACTTACCTCATTTCATTGGTTTTGTAAATTAAATTTAGTCATTTTTGTTGTTCGATATTGTTATGCCTATATATATATATATATATATATATATATACCATCAACACCGAAATTCATCGAGTTCCCGTGGTAGCCCACCAATCCACATACATGTAACGATATATTATACCCGCGTATATTATATTCGGTTTGTTTAATTAAAACAACGGAAGCGATCGGGTGACCCTCGTTCGTTATATTTCATCGGGTACGTAAATATATAAATTATACGGATATTTTTAATAGCCATTGGTCTTTTTGCTGTTTTAATTTTGGGTGAAATGTTGGTTTTATATTGTACACGTGACTAGCAGACAGAAACATCAAGGGATTGCCATTAATACTAATATGTGATTTGACGACCGGTCTGGCCTAACAGGTAGTAACCCTGCCTATGAAGCCGATGGTCCTGGGTTCGAATCCCGGTAAGGGAATTTATTTGTGCGAGGAACACAGATATTTGTTCCTGAGGCATGGATGTTTTAGATGTATATATGTATGTATTTATCTCTATAACAATGTGTGTATTGTCGCCTAATACCCATAGTACAAGCTTTGCTTTATCTAGCTAGGTCGATCTGTCTAGGATGGCCCCTATTATTTATTTTATATATTTATTTTTAGAATACCAAATCCAGTGCCCAGCGCACGAGCTGCAAGCGTAGTTGATAACATGCCAAAACCTGTATGTATCGAAAAGCGACTACGAAGAGAGAACCCGCCTGGAGGGTCGGTGGCAGTAAATGCGATACCTATCAGGGAATGGACCGGAATCAGAAATTCCGGTGAGTTTATCAACCTTGCCAAAGATCGGGAGAAAGATGCGGAGACAAAACTGCCAAGCTTCTCTAGTTGGAGAGGCACTAAAACAGAGAGGGATAGAAGTATATATTTAGCCCGTGAGTGCCCTGTACCTTGTTGAACGATTTTTTGTAACTACAAGTACAGAACAATAGTTTTCCAATACACACTTTAATTGAGAAGGGACTTAAATCTTCTCGAGCAGGTGTGGGGTTAGAGCAGGGCTATAACCGCGAAAATCGAAGTTCGTCAATTGCGGGCATTTTTCTCTGTCACTCTAATTACATCTTAGTGAGAGTAAAAGAGAAAGATCCCCGCAATTTGAGAATTTCGGTTTTCGCGGTAGGCTCCCAGGTGTAGCTTTATTTGACGTTCATAAGCGTATTGTATCTTTATCTTTACAAAAAATTCGAAGCTTAACTCTTGACTTGGAATAACGAAGTAATTTTAATGTCATGGCCATGGTCAGCGGTTATGGAAGCGTAATCTCCACAGTCATATAATCATACACCTGTTTGACGGGAACAATTTGTGCCGACTTGAAAAAATAATTTAACTGGCACTGTTACACTGCGTCAAACCGGAGTATGCTTATAATACAGGCCGGATCAGATTCAATAAATAAATAAAATATAAAATAATTCCAAGCTTGGGCAACTAGTTTTTACAGATAAGAAAAACAATACACACCTACATACATGCATATAGTACTTAGAATAAGTCATAATCATAAATACTTAGATAAATAAATAGTTCATAAGATAAAATCGGGTACACAAAAACTGTTAGTGAGTGCAACATCGCCGATAAACGTTATGTTTGGCGACATATTATGTAAATGTATATTGTACCAACTTTTTTTGATAAAAAAAATAATAATGATTAGCTAGCATAACGTGTTTGTCAGTGACATACCGATAATTGTCAACCGTCAGATAAGCTCGCATTCATCACACGTTTATTGGCGTTAGAATACGCCCGATCGCGCCCACCGCCCATTGTCCTTCGCAAATAATCGTAAATTCACAACGGACAAAATATAATAAATTGCCGATGAGATCTACCTGCAAAAACCAATATGTACTATCAAAATCTAACCCAAAACCTAATCACAGTAAATATAAAGCTCAAAATCGAACAGAAAAACTGTTCTTGAACCGCAAATGCAGGAGATCCAGTCTATATTTGCCGTGAACCCTTTGTTGTCGGCTTTTTTTCGGTTGTTTCCGCGTAAAGCCTGATAGAACACGTTTTTCAAATCATTAAACAGTTTCGACCGCGGCGGAAAAAGGAAAGGCGGTGAAAAAACGCGGTAAAAATGCGAACGGCCGGCGAGGTGAGGCGATCGTTGTGACCACACGATAATGTTGGGGCGGGACGGGTGCGTGTTGATCCTTGCTGTGCACTTGCTAATTTAGTGTTTTGGTCTCTAGAAGCTCGGTGCTAACGGTACGTGATCGTTGTGACCACGCGATAATGTTGAGACGGGACTTGTATTTGTCGATACTCATCTTATTTTATCATATCTTACTATTCCAGGCGCCCTTCCGGATAGACTTCTACCCATTGGGATCTTTTGTGTAATCGCCCCCTCAAGCTACCTTGAGTGTACTCAAGAACTTTTTCGGCCATTTCCATGTGTAGGATGATGGAGCTGAAGGTCAGCACTTTGTATTCCTTCGGCTCTAGATAGCCAGCACAGAACTTCACACATTAGGTGTATTACTGTCTCTTTCTCTTCCCCACACATTTGAAAATTGGTGTTGTCACAGTGCGCCATCTTGTCCAAGACTCTTAAGACCCCGTAGTGACCTGTAAACACACCAGTTATAATTTGGAATTGTATTTTGTTAAGTTTCTAGAGCTTTTTGCTCCCGCGTGTTGGTATATGCCCTTACTAATTTAGTTGCCAAGATGGTTGTGCCTACATAATAATCGAGGGCAGAAAGAATTACGCATTAGGGTTGATACTTGAGAAACTCAACTCTTTAATATGGGAAACATTGTAATTTGCATATGACGAACTTTTAATGCGAATTTTAGTGCATTTTCTTTGTTCTGTGATATTTTATTGGCTAGTACTATACACCGTGGGCCAATTAAACCCGACAGATTTCAAAGGTGTATTCTTGACCGCATTTAGAGACTTAATGTCATACAATGTTTTCTGAAATCGGTCTTGTTTTAGAGATAATGTCAATTTCTGTTAAACTTTGTTTCTTTTATAACTTAGTCAAAAACGCCTTTTTAGCTGTGACGCTGCCACTATGTGACTTGGTTTAGACATACGTAGGTACTGATAGATATTAAAGGTTTAAAGTAAACTCGCAATTTTCGTCTGTAAATAAAAATAAAACTTTAGTTATTCGTTGTAATGATTTTTTTTCACCAAGGTGTAAAAATAAATAACGTGTCGTGTGCAGAAATCGCAAAAGAATTTTTTTTTTTCGGCTAATTTGGCCAAAACTGAACATTTTTTGCTCCTTATAACCTCAGGAATGCGTGGTTAAAATCTGTCGGGTTTAATTGGCCCACGGTGTATGTCCATTTATAAATTGTTTCATAAAGAAGGAAATAAACAAATATTTGTTTTTTTTTCCTGCTACTAGGCAAGGGTCTCTCTTCTTTTTTATTTGATCTTTTTCATTTGTGGTCTAGGACCCACTTAGTAGCCTAAAACAAAATGTGTTAGAAAGTATCAAAAATGTTACCAACAACCTGTGCAATACGTCGTGCGCAATCGACACCGCGGCCGCGGTTCGTATCTATCGTAAACAACTCGCGAAATATGCCGCCTTTGCGCGCCGGCAGATTTGCGCGCGTGACGGGGTGACGTCGGCAATGTCGGCCTACAGGTGAACACGTAGCTTGCTTATTTTAGCCGTTCGTGAACTAGGATTGGTGAGGCTACCTATTGGCTGATTAGGCTTTTGAAAGTTTTTTTTTTAAATATTATAGGACATTATTACACAAATTGACTAAGTCCCACAGTAAGCTCAATAAGGCTTGTGTTGAGGGTACTTAGACAACGATATATATAATATATAAATATTTATAAATACTTAAATAGATAGAAAACACCCTTGACTCAGGAACAAATATCCATGCTCATCACACGAATAAATGCCAGGATTTGAACCCGGGACCGGGGCCGGGTAGCTTCGTAGGCAGGGTCACTACCCACTAGACCAAACCGGTCGTCCTAAACTTAGATAATAGTTATATGATGGATGTTGTATTAGTAAAGATGCAGTGGGTTCATCCAGCAGAGTTTTTTGAAAAATCGTGGCGTTCTTATTAGATCAGTATAGTATAAGCACGTTGCCAAGAAATATGAATAGCAACCTTGCAGCCTTGCAGCAGGCCTTTCTCTGGTAACTTCATCGTTTCGAAACCAGATTTCATAGGTAGGTACCTTCGTCGATAGAAAAAATTTCGAACGTAGCTCTAAAACGCGCCTTAAAAATTTTTTGCACGGGAATTGAAAATATGAAAATTTCGTCTAAAAATGCGCAATTTTATTTTTGATCGAACTCATCGATTACTTTTTTGTTATATCTTACAAATAATTAAAATTTCTAAAACGTGATGTCCGCGATCCCGAACACGCCCAACGTCGCTCACACTTATGCTCAATGATAATGAGAGAAAATCCTGAATCCACGGGGCCTTAAGGCTATTTGTCTGACTAGGCTTTTGATTGATAGTAAGTTGCATCTTGTACAGTCAAGTTATTCAATATTGACACGTTCGAAGTGACAAAAATATATACACACTACCTTAATGGCCAATAAGGTCGTGTATACATATTTTTGTCATTTTCACCGTGTCAATATTTAATTCCTTGACTGTATGTATATACTTTGTTTAATCATAAGCCGCCGGTGAGTAAGGTTGCCAGAGCTCAACGAGGGGCGGGAGGGGGTTAGGGTCGACAACGCGCATGTAACTCCTCTGGAGTTGCAGGCGTACATAGGCTACGGATACTGCTTACCATCAGGCGCGCCGTATGCTTGTTTGCCACCGACGTAGTATTAAAAAAAAGCATTGGCATACCTAGTGTCATACACAGATTTAGGTCATTATCCGTCTGTCCGTTCGTGGAAAATTCACTATTATGTTGATAATTCATAAAACATACCAAAATCCTCCTTTAATGTTAAAATTCTTCCCAAATCTTCATATAAAATCCAAACAAAAACTAACAAATCCCAAACGCTTCAAACGTACTTAAACTAAAGAACTTACACAGCCCACATAATCAACTAGCAAAAAAAAACACTATCGCCTTGTTCAAAAAAGCCTGAACGTGGACGTACATAAATTTGAATCGCGCTTCGGGCGAACCGAAGTTTCGCACCATTAATTCTTGCCCGCAATCCACTGCACTTTTTCCGTTTTTTAGGGACACTGGCAAAGGGTTTCTAATCGGGAGTGGACTTCGGTTAATTGGTTTTTATGCTAAATAAGCAAGGAAGTTCGAAGAATAAAATGACTCCCAAGCAATTATAACACGTTGTCTGGGGCTATGTAACAATTGGCACTCTGTTTCCTTAATTTTTTCTTATACTACGCCGCTGGCAGCATACGGCCCGCCTGATGGTAAGCAGTCTCCAGAGGAGTTACATGCGCGTTGCCGACCCTAACACTCCACACCCTCGTTGAGCTCTGGCAACCCTACTCACCGGCAGGAACACAACACTATGAGTAAGGTCTAGTGTTATTTGGCTGCGGTTTTCTGTAAGGTGGACGTACTTCCCCAGTTGGGCTCTGCTCTAGATCTGGAACGACATCCCCTGTGCTATGCCCTACCACACAAAGCCAGATGATAGAATGATGAGAGATGACATTCAGTGCCCATTCCTCTCTTTTGGACGTAGTACCTGGTCCAATTTTATTAGAACAGAGTTACTAATTATTATGAAATAGGTGATTGCGTAGTTGTAATATCCCAATGAATTAGGAAAGCTAATATAGATATCCGTAACCAAGCTATGGGTCACCAGCCAGCCATCCCCTTAGAAAATCAAGAAGTTCAAATCTAATGCCCCGTTTAGATGATTCAAGAACTTGACAACACGTGTCAAATATTTATCTTTTAAGAGAACTCATTTACTTCAAAACAGATGCATAAATAAATAATAAAAACAAATGAACCTCTGGAGTTGCGGGCGTCCATAGGCTACGGTAACTGCTTACCATCAGACGGGCCGTATGTTTGCTTGCCACCGTCGTGGCATTTAAAAAAAATTAGTTCTCTATGATATAATTCTTCAGAGTGTTCCCGACTATCCATCCGATAACTCTTACATGCATATTACCCATTACGGAACCACACATAACTGAGGCGCTCCGCTTAACAGACTTTTTCTATTTTTCGTGAACACGCGAAAAAACGAATTGCTTTTCTATATGCAAAGTAGCGACCACCACGTCTCCACTCTGCGGCCGCACTAATACGATGGACGGTTCGGAATCTTCCACAATATATTGCGGTTTTTATATTTTATTGGTCAGGATTTGGGTTCCATTAAACTTTTTCGAATTTTATGTTACGGAAGATATTGTTCTTCTTGTTCGGCAATTTTAATAGGGGATCGGTGTTATTGTATCGCTCGGAAGGGAAATTAGGGATGATTTGTCGCCGATTTTTCCCCGCTTATGGGTTATCGATGGCGTCATTACCCTCGCCTCAAACTTTATTTTCCCTCTTCGCAAATATCTTCATTTTCCGCGCCACCTGCACGCCATATAATTCTTAGTTCACAATTTGCTGTCTTTTTGGCTCGCCGTATCAACCATTATTCATCGCAACGTCATTCCCGTCGGCCATTATTAAAAACTTTATTAAAAACGGAAGGTAATTAGAAGCGACAATGTAGCGAACATCGATCAAGGAACAAGAAAAGCGGCCGGCGCGCTTCGAATCTGCATCAAACGATCGCCCGGATTGCCACAATCAATTCTCATTTGAGGAAAAAACCCAACCGAAGAAGGGCACAGATGGCAAGCCATTTTTAATCGTCGAACACCGGAAAGAAGAAGAATGCTCGCGAGTCAGCCGCAGACAAATCGCCCATAATTAATGACGGAGCGTACATTTTTTTCCACTTCGATGCCAATAGTAGAAATAAAGGAGCCACATTAGAGAAGGGACGAAACAAAACAGGGTGCGGGTGTCGAACGAAAGGAGAATTTATCATCTCGGCGGCAGCGACAGTCGGCACGACCGCCAATGTCCATTTGGATAATGCCCGACGCGATTAAAAATATAAAAATACCCCACCGCCCGGTGGGGGAAGGGGATTTGACGGAGGACCGCGCTGAGGACACAAAAGGATTATAAATGAGAAGGAATTTTAGATAATATTTGTACGTTGGATGTGGATTGTAATGTCGGTGAGATCGGCTCGGGGGCGCCCGCCCGCCCGCAGGGGGAGCCTTCCGCGATTCGGCCCTAATGAGTGTTTGTATCAATTTGTTAGTATTGTATTTGAATATTTTTGTGCGTTCGTTACGATTTTAATCCCCCGTGGTCGTAGCAGTCTGGATCGATGTTCTCCGTTTTATATTTGTGTGGCGGTTTTTATTTTTAATACGGGCCCGTTTGATCGCGCGCCGGGTCGTTTGCGTGTTGATTAAAGGCGTCGTTGGCCTTTTTGCGGACCGATATCTCAAACCGCCCGCGTTTTATACTTTTTACCTTCACTTGCACCCGGTAACCCACAAAAAAACTGTAAAAACACGCGTATTATATCGCTCGCCGCACAGTAAGATTCATAATTAATTTTTTACATGCGTGATAAAAAATCCCTTACAAAAACGTGTGCAGCATCCGCGATAGTACCGCGCGTAAATTCATCTCCATAATTAATACATTTATATATTTTATTTTGGGTTTTTAAATACGGAGGATGAATCCGAATGAGCGGCCGAGAAAAGAATAACAGCGCGACGACACCGTCCAGCGACGTGTTTTCAATTCATTATCTCGAAAACAAAAATTTCATTAGCCCCGAGATTTCCTTTTTAAATTAAATTATTCATATATAAATTAAACAAAATATAATAGAGGTCCGCTCGAGTAAAAAAGCGGCTTTATCGTATCATATTTTATTAAACGAATTTATAATTCTACGCCGATTCGAGTAAATCCTGGGCGGGGGTCTCGGGAAAATATTTATGAATGCCGAGCAGAAAAATCCACAATAATAATTCAGGTTGGATGTCCGGCCTTACTTACCCTCGCTGATCTATTTAAAAAAGAGACCCGGAAGGACAAAAGGGCTGCTCGTAAAAAAAACTGGACACGTATAGAGGCCCCAAACGCTTTGTCTAATTCTTATTTTTTACCGAATCGGAACCTTTTCGCGTTTTTATCGGTTTTTGTTCCGGAGACATCGCGCGCCCGCGATTGTTCTAATGTGGGCCGTTTGTTACGGTTTTTTCTATTTTCACGTGTTCGTGATGACCCTCGCTTTGGTATGTAAAAATTGTGTGATTTACGCTCTTAAATGTGCCGTTTTCTTTGGGTCCTTTCTGTGTACATGCGAATCACTTCTAATTTATTGTCCTTTTGCCTGAGTTTGTTTACTGTCTTGTGGGGCTCGCTTACGCACGTAGTATGTTATGAATCTTTATATACCGTTGCTAGGACCTCTTTGTAACTTCTACTACTATTTAAAACTATGAGATACTTACCCCCTTATTCATAAACGTCTACTAAAGTTGACAAGCCGCTAATAATCGTTTGTCCCTTTCCGACGTATTGGTATGATGGAAAGGGATAAACGATTATTAGCGGCTTGTTAACTTTTGTAGATGTTTATGAATAAGGGGGTTAAACTTTGAGTCAAAGTATAACCATAACATTAGCATAAGTCCAGGCGTTCTAAACAGTTTTTATCATTACCAGCTCATATACTTCTCTACCTCTACTTTTTCCCTTCCTGCTTCTGGAGACAATGCAATCCAGGGTTTGTTTGCTTTTCATTGTACTAGTACTCACTAGGTAGACACTTAGTAATCTGAGTCCAGTAAACTTTCACTCACCAAATAAATACAGGGGATGAATGCAACATGAGCAAAAGCGCATTAATTACACGTTGAAAGTGGGTAAATGAGTTTTTAAACTTTTCTACTGATCCACCTTTCGTAGAAACTAGTCCGCTCCTCGGTATTCTATTAGCTGTGTCCGAAACCATTAATTTTCGCTGAACATGCTATTCTCTACTTATATCCTTAGTCAAATCCTATTGATGTGATCGACCTCTCTCTTAAAGCCCATCATTAGTACTGATACACAAGCTTTCCAAAACTGCGAAATTGCCGCATAATTAAATTTCAGAAATGTCTCATATTTCTGTATGAGAATCAAAATTTTCCATTTCTAAAATGATAGTTTCCCTTTTTTGCTGTAAAATTAAAACCCGCTCTTAAATCGCGGCAACGCATTTACCACCCCTCTGCTGTAGCGGGTGTTCACGGGCGACGGTAATCGCTTACTATCAGGCGATTCGTCGCTCGTTTGTCTTCTATATTATAAAAAAAACTGAAATTTCCGAGAACTTTTAGAAGTTTTTGGAAACTTCTCGCTACTTGCACATCAGACCCGCTGGCATGAGTTGCGTTCTATACTTGAAGCCGCGCGTGAGTACGTAACTCATGCTAGTCTGTAGTTTTATTAGCCTTTGCTTATTAGAGATCAAACGCGACACCCTGGATATTTTAACCCGGTTCATAATTTAACCTCTACCCGCTCACACGTCAAAACTTGCCACGACAAATGCAATTTTGATGTGTCAAAATAAATATTCAAAATTGAATCGAATGGGAGACCTTTTTATTAGCCTTTGGGCTTCTAAAGGATAAGTTATTATTGCAGGTGACTGGACAACACAAATTCATCATAAATACTATTCAAATTGAATCCATCCCACGCATTAGAAGAGGGTTGGCTGGGCTTACGGGAGATTGATTGATAGGGCTCGGACTGACTTCGACCCGCCTTACGTTGACATTGGTATTCAAGACGCGTTTGGGACATCATGTCAATGTTTTACTGTATTAATCTGTGTACTAACTGCTCTGAAACCTTTTGCATAAGCAAATACTCACTTAAGGGTCTCTATTGTTTCCCATAAAGTTTTAAGTCATAATGTATTGTTTGTCCGCATTTTCGTTAGTCATAATTTGGTTTTTCTCAGAAACGCGTAACTTTTCAGGATTGCCATAAAACAAACCTAACCTAACCTAACCTATCTATAGGATAATCTAAGGAAATTCCTGAAAAGTTAACGGTTTCAGAGTTATGACTAATGATAATATGACTATCATTACATTATGACTTTCAATAATTATGTCAAACAAAGGGATCCCACTCACTTAACTATGTTTCTGAAAGTAAACATTTAAGGATTTTACTGCTTCAAGTACGGCTACTTTAACACAGACATATTCGCTGACGTCTGCGCAACTTTCTTTCTTCGAAAAAAATTAATAATTTTTATAGTAGCATAGTTTTAGTTACTTTATTTGTAGAAACTTGAGCATACCTAAAGTAACTAAAATAATAACGTTCTACCTATTGGCACGTTACAGTAGATTTTCTCGAGAACGACTTATTGTACTAGGACATGCACAGGTCTAATATAGGATCAACTTATCATTCAATTGCCGTCTGCTTATGGCCCATGGAGACATGCTCTTGGCAATTAGGCCACACTGTCCGTGACAATCAATGCACGCCGTAGACCCAACGTTTCACTGCCAATTTTTCCTTTATGGTGGATCGCTAGAGGTTAAGGGCCTGTTTCACAAAGTCTGAGTAAAATATTGAATAGCTAATTATCAAATAAATTAACTGCCATGTAAAACTACCTTGAGTAGTAAAGGTCATTTACCATTTAAGCTTATTTGAAGATTGTGAAACGCCAACGAAGACTATTCGTCAGATAAGTGGCAAGCAGCTTATTCAGGAATTTACTTGGACATTGTGAAACAGGCCCTAAGACTAACCGATCAGTAATAAACAGAATAAAAATCTGTCTGCTAACGGATGATACTATTTAATACGCGCAAAGTCATTTTCTGGTGACGTTACGAATAAGAATTTTGAAGTGGCTAACCAGACTGATTTGACATGACTTAAAATGAATGAATGAATGATTTATTGTGTATTTGGTTACAGTACCATTACATATTACTAAATTGAACACCTTTACAGGTGTAGGTTATATTTAAGTCAGACTTAGACCTTAAGATAAGCATGCCCATACAATAATAGAAATCATTGTTTGCCTGTATAAATTATGGATGTTGGACAGTATTAAAATTTCACTTTCGCCCAACTCCCGTGAAACTCCTTTTTTCAACGCAACCACAATTTCCGAACGTCCGATTAACCCTTGCAAACAAAAATGGCTGCCATAATCAAATTATTATCAAAGCCAAGGGTGAGACCTTCCTTCGTATTTATCACGAGAATATGAATGGTTCTTTTTTTACCCCGATTATAATGGTGCGGACACCGGCCACCGGATCTTTGGGTGAAAATTATGATTTTTATTTAGGTGGGGTGTTAGGGGGCGTTTGGATACGAGTTTTCTTTCACGTGTGTGAATGGCGTGACATCCTTTATTTTATCTATTGTCTGCTATTGTACTCAATGACGCAGCCACGCGATAATGTGACAAATATTTGACTAATAGATATGCAAAGTGAAAGTGACAGTTGTCTTTTTGTTTCGCTCTCATTGTTCATGCTAGACGTAACAAATGAAGTTTTTTCACTTTGGCAATATTTAAAATATATTGCTGTACATACGGACCAGCAGTGGTAGCATGGTTCCATTTTTATCGCTTGTCACTAAGCCTGTCACATTCGCACTTACATACTTGTTAGAACGTGACAGGCATGGTGACAAATGATAAAGAGCCGACCATCTTAGCCCTACTGGAATACATCTTTTATCTAGTGTTACCTTGCCATGTCCGATATATTTTTATCAACTGTGTGTTGGTTGCTGATTAAATAAATAAATAGCTAAAATAGAAATGTGTCTATCAGCGGCTGTAACACGGTCGCATTTTTTCGCCTGTGCTGCCACCATGATCTTTACGTACATCTATATAGTATATCCTAGCTATTCATCTTTATGCAATAATCTTTCGTTGTAGGTATGGCGAGCATTAGCCACTAATGTGTCTGCCGGAGATCTGCGCGCAAATAATTGACTGACGTTTTCACTTTTCGCCATTTCCTTTATATTATTCAAAAGTAGAAACGAAATATGCTTTAACGTTTTATTCGGTTACCGCGACAGTTACTCATGAAATAAAAGTATGGAAACGGATTAGATCGCATATATTTTTTCCTCGTTCTTACCGTTAACCACAAACACTGTTAAAGATTCGAAATGTTTCATTTTTAATTCAATTTGCACGATATCACCCGAGTTTCATTTCAAAAATATTTATTTTAAATACTTGTTTCTGTTTTCAGGAGTTTTTCCCTGGACGAACGCTTTCTCTACTCACAAGGGGAAGTCCGTCGTGTGCAGTGGCACTCCAGCTCGCTGTCGCACCTGTGGGTCCTGGTCTCTGACAACACCATCAGGTAACAATCCTCATCATTTGACTCAAACCTACCTTATTCAGGGGCATTCGAGAAAAGTGGCGGGTACGTAACGCTATTTTATTACCACTTCTGATAAAGCTAACAAGCCGATATTTAGTATGATAACATTTGAAAACTTAGCTTTAAATTCAACGGTATATAATACAGATTTCTGCAGGTTATTAAGCTAGCTGCCATATGCGTCACGTCCCCGACAAAGTAGACTTTTTTGTGGACTGTCCCTTCAATAGTTTAGTTTCTTTGCTGACCCAAAAACCAACTCGACTTCAAATGTCCTAAACAATTTTTTTTTTGTTTAGAGTTTGATAAAATTTAGCTGGTTTGGAGAGCTCCACAATCTGGGCGGAATAAATACGAAAGCAAAGCATGTCTCGAAAAAATATGTTTTATTTTTCGTTGAGTTACCAAAATACCGTGCATTTCTTTAATTCAGAGAAAGATTTTTCATGACATACTGTGATTATGTGCTTGTATTGTACAAAATAGGGAACTCCTATGTATCTACCATAATCTATCGCAATCTGACGCATTTAAAAAAAATACAAAATAAAAATCGGTCCATAATCAAATTCAACTTAAACTGTCTGTCTAAAATCAAAATATCTTAAAAAATATTTAAAATTGAAAATATTATTTTCAGGCTATACAATATCGCCCTGAAATCCGGTCCGAAACTCGTCAAGATCTTCACCATCGGCCCTAAGCCAGCGGGTCTCCTAGCATCACGACCTCTCCTGGACAGCTTGGGGGACACAGCTGTCGACTTCACTACTACACCTGGATCTGATAGTCTTCTGATTCTGAGGGGAAACGGCGACGTGTATATGATGGAGTGTGACTTGGAAGTTAAAACGTGAGTATATTTATTCACCATACGACTTAAGCCTGCCGATCTCTAAAGCAACCTCCCGTAGACAGTTTAGAAAACACGGCCGCGGACCTCACTACTACATCTGGATCAGATAGTTTCCTTATTTGAAGGGGAACCGGAGACATCGATATGACGTAGTGTCATTCGAAAGCGAATGTGTGAGTCTATATTTCTATAACATTGTACCTTTGCCTACCGCTCTACTACCATCGCAACCTCTCCTGAATAGTTTGGGAGACACAGCCGTGGACTTAACTACTACACCTGGATCCGATATTCTCCTAATTTTAAGGGGAAACGAAGACGTGGCCAATAAATCCATTATTGTATATAAGTCTTATGATGTCATGTTAATGATTTCAGATTGCAGCACAAACTAACCGGGCCGCTAGCAATGTACCCTCCAGCGGACGATAACTACGGCTCCGAGTCCTGTTCCATCACAGCTCTCTCTAACAGTAAAGACATGCCGCCATTAGTTGTGGTGGCTACCTGTTCTGCTCAACTTTACCACTGTTTTCTCCTACCCAATGTAAGTACAACTATATTCACTAGACAAACTGGTTGGACTAGCACGGCACTACGGCTCCGAGTCCTGTTCCATCACAGCTCTCTCTAACAGTAAAGATATGCCGCCATTAGTTGTGGTGGCTACTTGTTCTGCACAACTTTACCACTGTCTATTATTACCAAACGTGAGTACCAATACAAATTTGATCAAAAAGAGAAGAATATTGATGACCATGTGTAAATATGACAGCAAAAATAGTACCAAAGTCACAAAGTTCGAAACTCAACGGTAAGGCCACTTTTATGGCTAGTTGCAGCTATTACTAGGCATAATCTCTTTCAGTTCAAATTTTATTTCATACACCGAGACGAAGAGTAAATAAAAATTTGGTCTGTCTTGCGCTATGTTACTCGGTATATTATATTTTAAGCATTTCTGAAACTTTTATGTGGCAATTTCAGGCCACGGAGAAAGA
The DNA here is from genome assembly GCF_033807575.1 of Cydia pomonella. Classification (NCBI taxonomy): domain Eukaryota; kingdom Metazoa; phylum Arthropoda; class Insecta; order Lepidoptera; family Tortricidae; genus Cydia; species Cydia pomonella. The sequence continues at coordinate 14,770,558 of NC_084722.1, read as the reverse complement.
AGACAGCCATGCCCTGTACGTGGTGGAGGCGGTGGAGCTGAGCATAGTCCTGAACCCGGACGACAATGTAGACATGCAGTACTCTTACCCAGTGCATCTCTACCCGGTAAGTATAGTTACACTTTTTAAGCTCTTAGCATCATGATCTGTTGTCCGAGCCGAACATCATTGAAGAAACGAAAGCCGCCAGACTCCGATGGCTCCGGCACGTAGTCCGGATGGGTGAGGATCGTGCAGTCTGGATTTCCAAATGGCCGAAGACCGTCTGAATGCCCTAGGTACCGCTGGCGAGATGAAATGCAAAAAGACCTTAGCGAACTCGGCGCCGTCGACTGGACTGAAACAGCTTTGGACAGAGAAGCATGGCGGTCTTTGTGTCGGAGGCCAAGATCCACTTCGGGTCACTGCGCCACAGCAGTAAGTATGGGTTGATTGGTGGGTTGATTCACGAATGCTAGCGTAAATTTGATATGTATTATGCAAGTGTATTTTTCTACCGAATACACTTATGCTAGTATTTCAAACAGAAATACATTCGATCGCGGTTGGTTGATATCATGAGACTTGTAACTAACATTTCACGTCCTAAGTTTTAACCAGCAAAGTTGTGGAGTGACAATTTGTATTTATTTTCAGTGTACGAACAACAGCTACGCCTGCATGCATGCCGGGGGCGTCCACACCGTCACCCTTCCCGTGCTCAACCAGCTCAAGGACTACGCCTTAGCTGACGAGGGTAAGTTTTCTTATACCATACTGTGTTTATAATATTTGGCAATTTTGTTCAATGATTAAGATTGTGCGTTGTTAGTTAGTATTTATGCAATGGAACTGTTTCTCGGAATATCCATGTTGCTTAATAGGAGTAAAAACATTGTGCGTATGACGTGTTTATCTGAAACAAACTACTCATTTGCATCTAAAGCAAATTTTAATATGTTCATTGGTCCACAGACCAGAAGGCAGCTGTCATGGCTGAATATGAGAACAATATAAGGCCATGATGACTGATCACGTTGGAAAAGTGAGCGGCAATACGAGTTAAAAATCGAATCAATGTCATTTAATTAATTACAAGTCGGTTTTTGGATGAAGAAAAACATCGTGACGAAACTACACTAATCCCAATGCCTAGTTTCCCCTTTACTTCATTCTTATATTCTGTTTTTTAAACGTTACAGCGGAAAGCGAAACGCAACTGTCGGCCATCTTGTCTCGCACCAGCGTCGCCCGCCATCTTGTGTGCACAGCGGGCCCGCGGGCTGCTTTAAGGCCGCCGGTGGGCGTGGCGCTGACGCCGCCGCCGCTGCCGGCGCTGCTCGTGCTCTGTACCGACGCCACGGTGCTGTCGCGGTAGGTTAGAGGGAGGCAGACATAGTCGCCAGTTATGTTAGAGCGAGACAACTGTCCGCCATCTTGTCTCGAACTACCGTAGCCCGCCATCTTGTTTGCACAGCGGGACCACGAGCTACTTTGACCGGAATGCCTGGCACTGACGCCAGTTTCATTTTCAATTTTCACTTACTTTTCTTTCTTTCTTCAATTAACTTTAACTTAACTTATTTATATATAATTCCAGGACGTTGGAACCGTATGACTTGGAGGATGAGCTGTACAAAGAGCTGCAGCTGCGGAACCCGGCTCTAGAACAAGACGACATTAACAACATACTGAAAGAGGTAAATTGAGATAGGTTTCAATACTTGTTCCCATTCCCAGAATTTAAGTCATGGGTATGTTCTATGTATCTACATAAATAAACTATTAAAGACTGGATGGATCAAAACAATCTAGTAGTAAATTTAGAAAAAACAATATGCATGCAATTTCACTTTCAAAAGTCAAAGTCCTCGGATGTTATGGTCAAATATAAAGAACACGTAAATGAATTAAAATTTCTTGGCATTCAAATAGATACCAATGTAGGATGAAAAGGGCATATTAGTAATCTGTGTAAAAAATAAACCAGTATGTCTGTCATAAGAAGACTGACAGAAACGGTTCCGCAGCAGTCGGCTCTTACTGCTTATTACGTTTACGTATCCTCCAATCTTAGATACGGAATTATACACTGGGGCAATGCCTGGTTGATTGCGGTATCGTGCCTTTATTTAGAGCCCAAAAAAATCTGTGTAGAAATTTTAAACTTGGGAGCACGTTTTTATCTTATCAATTCTCTTTGGCCGAAATTAATACTATTAGTCAGCATACATCGGGGTTTTCGGTTCGGGAATGGTTTGAGTAAGAGTAGAGATAGACATATAGGTTAGTCTGAAAAAACGTCATATTATGCCTAATGAATAACGACCTCTATGTGAATTTATACACCCTATTAATGCTATGATACAATTTTATTTTCACCTCACAAGCTCGTTAAGTTCCTTATCTTTCAAAAATTTTATGCAAATTTTGAGTTGATTTCTGAGGTCGTCGAATAGAATTGACTTTAAAATGATGATTTTGAATGATAGGCATTGAATAACTTTCATTTGTATTTGATTTTTTATATTTTACAGTTAGTATTTTCCTAGCGTTGGTGTGGTGTAAAAAACTGTTTTACTTGGTAGCAAAGTTTGTTCTAATAAAAATAAAAAAATAATCTGTTTTCTAATTAATTATTCATTAGCTAGAAACGTACTCGAGTACATTCTGTTTTACAGTCGATACCTACTCTTTGGTTAATGTCAAACATTCCCGCACCGAAAATCCTGATGTATGTTAATCTGGTAAACAACGTAAATATTTTCTCCAATGTCAGGATGCAGAATGGGAAATGGAGATTACGTTCGTATGGAGAGTGGGCGTTCACTTTCCTCTTAAAACATTTTAAAATTAGTATATTAGTAATTGGTTATTCTGTAGTCATTCATTTTAAATTAATATTACGTTTGTTTTATATTTTTCAGAGACAAAAGCTTTCATTCACAGCGATTATCCAAGAAATTTTGGCCAGAGAAGTATCGCAGCCGATCCTCAACATCAACAGCAAGGAAGAACCGAGCCCGAAGGAGAGTCTAGAGGTGAATATGACAGATCCAGATCCAACTTAAAACTTATTTGTTTGACCACAGTAAATAATTCTAGAATGACCGAATATGATGCAAATCCCCTTACAAAAGGCGACCAAATTACTGGATTAGGTATAAAATAAAATTGTGTAAAACATAACTCGGTTTTACTACTCATAACGTAGCATTTTATAAGTAAATTTCGTGCTCTTTGTGAACGCTTCATAATATGGTGTCTGTGTAGGCTTTGAAATTATATAGGGACCGTGCGCGTTGGAGGGTCTGCCATCTTGTGTCCTGAATCGGAACAATAAACATTTACATTTACACGTCACGTGTTTTCTAGTGCATAGTAGGTTCTGCCATCTCGTGGGCTACATCGGAACAATAAACATCACATTTACGCCTCGCGCCAAAAATCTGACGGCTCCTGTGCTGCCTCCTACAGTTCATGCACGCTCCCTATATGGGCCCGGTACAGATGTAGTGAGCAATTCTTTTCCGTCGTATTTTTTCGGAAACGTTCGTATTTGTTCTACTATTTCAGTCAACCTCAGTATTTTTTATACTGGGACTGACTGAAATAGCATAATATGTTCGTGCGTTTCCGTGAAAATACGATGGGGAAAGGATTATTTACTATATCTGTATACGGTAACACGTCCTAAAATGTTCAGTTATCAAGCTGGTTTGAAAGAGATCTGTTATATGATAAATTACTAGTATACAGAGTTCCAGCATTACCCATCTGTTTAGCATGGGCCTCTAGTGTTTCCCATAAAGTTTTAAGTCATAATGTATTGTTTGTCTGCATTTTCGTCAGCCATAATTGGGTCAGAAACGCGTAACTATTCACGATTGTCATAAAACAAACGTAACCTAACGTGTTTATAGGATAACCTAAGGAAATTCCTGATAAGTTAATGTTGCGACTGCAACTTAATATTATATAAAAATCAATGCAGCAGCTAAACGCAGCCGTCGGGCTCGGCTATTATTCGGAGGCTTTTTAAAAGCACCAATAGGAGCGCTCCACATAATCTGTATCGCGGCCAATTGGAAGCATTTAAATCTAAACCTTTTGTACTGATCAAGTCAAATATTGCAAATCACTCTCGCATCATCCTCCATACTTTCAACACCTATTTTCTACATTGAACCGTTTTGACAAGAACCCTTGTAAACCGGTACCCCTTTGGAAGATTATACTTCACTTCATTATAAATCGAAGTTTTATTTAAGTCGTCGACATCCTGACCTGCACGGCGGCTACAGTTAACGTTTTCAGAGTTATGACTATCATTACATTATGACTTTCAATAATTATGCCAAACAAAGGTTTTGCCTTCGTTTTCAGTTCCTAACTGCAGCGACTCTAAAGCTCGGCGGCGAGTACATGTCGCGGCAGCAGAGGGCCGCGGACGCCGTCGCCAGGAAGCTGGCCGCTCTGCGGGCGCTCGGCCGGCAGCACGACGCGTGGTGCCAGGACTTGAAGGTGGCCCGTTCATGTTATTATCATTTAGCACCCTGTGTTATATTGGCAGGTACATGCTGATTTAATCTTATTGCATGTAAAGTAGGTCATATTTTTATTTTCTAGAACACTGAACAAACAACACGTGCCTCAGAATTAGTTATAGTAAAAGTCGATAACATTTTTGCCGACGGTAATGTGTCCTTGAAACACTGCCTCTTTCATTAGTGTAAATTCCCTTTTAATTAAATACCAATAGCTGCACCGTGACCTTATCGTAGTTTACATTTCAACATGGGAGTTATTAAAAGCCTTTGATGTGTTCGGGATAGTCTATTACGTCATTATGAAAGACGATATTAGGTTTAGATAATAATAAATAATAATAAGTTTAATGCTATTAAGCTTAGAATAAATTTAAAAGTGGAAAAGTTACTGTCTTGGGTGAGACTTGAACTCACGGGCCTCACGGCCTCTGGATCGATACTCCAGCGCTCTGCCATGTGAATTTCTAATATTGGACTTAGAACTCCGGTAGCCGTCTAAATGCAACGTTCTTACGGTAGATGTCGCTAGGGTCCCCTAGACCCATATGGTGGAAAAATTTGCTACCTATGGATGAGGTCTTGGTGGCTCAGATGGCAGAGCGCTGAAGTATCGATCCAGATGCCGTGAGTTCAAGTCTCACCCAAGACAGTAATTTTTCCACTTTTAAATTTATTCTAAGCTTAATAGCATCGTTCGCAAACGTTTCTGCTTGTTAAAAAGAAATTATTTAAATATCACGTTCTTTTTATTATTGTTACTATAGCAATATTATAACAAATTAGCAAATTAGCGGACATCCTGAAACCTGCCAACATTCCACAATGCCTGGAAACTCGCCTCTTCAACCAATGTGTCCTGCCCACCATGACCTACATGCTGTGCGTAAAATTCGTGTCGCACAGAGAGCCATGGAGCGCGCCATGTGCCAATACAATAATGTGTAATGCCGTAAAGCGGCATGACACATTATTGTATTGTATTTAGTGTATTTATTTAATTCAAGTAACAAGGTTCTTAAGAGCTTCATGACTGTCGGCGGTCAATTTTTTTTTTATTACGAAACGGCAAGCATTTTACCACAATCTCACCTACTGGAAAGTGCCGATCCAGTCTAGGATAGAACATGCTTACCGGTCTTGTTAGACAATAAGAATTATATACGTTTGTTCCGTGTCTTAGGCGCTGTCGTCAGTTACTATTAAATAGGCGATTATATGTAGACGTCCATAGGCTACGGTGACTGCTTACCATCAGGCGGGCCGTATGCTTGTTTGCCACCGACGTGGTATAAAAAAATATGAGTACTCCTTTTGCCACTTTTATTCATTGATCGATCCTTCGAACAACACAGGGAAGGGAGACGGCATCCATACTATTTCCCCTCTGCCAAAGCATAGGTACAACTGTGCCTATGGCGGTGCATGTTGTGACTCGTCCGTACACAAAAGGACATCGAGGTGTGCAAGATTTGTCTTTGACGTGTGACATTTTCTATGTATTTGTGTCGTCATTACAGATTGGATTTTGTATGTAGTGAGTCAGAAGTGGGACTGTGTGCACGTTTCCCCCCGCAAAAAATGGCAGAAAGATTTGTATTTTCCTCCCTTACGACGTGTCGGAAGCCGGTATTGTTCGAAGGATCGATCCTTGTGTTTTTGTTACTTCATATTGGCCTGATGCTGTGATTATTTCTTCTTCTTCCTCGTGTTGTCCCAGCATTTTGCCACAGCTCATCCTGGGAGCCTTGGGTCCGCTTGACAACTAATCCCAAGATTTGGCGTAGGAACTAGTTTTTACGAAAGCGACTGCCATCTGACCTTCCAACCTAGAGGGTAAACTAGGCATTGTTGGGAGTCCGGTTTCCTCACAATGTTTCCCTTCACCGAAAAGCGACTGGTAAATGATAATGATATTTCGTACATTAAGTTCTGAAAAACTCATTGGTACGAGCCGGGGTTTGAACCCGCGACCTCCGGATTGCAAGTCGCACGGTCTTACCACTAGGCCACCAAGCGCTGATGATGTGATTATTTACTACGTTGTTATGTTTTCTTGGATATTAGTGTCTAATTCTAGTTTTAGTTTTACCAGGCTTCACAGAAAATCAGCGTCACGTAGTGTGTCCTAGCAACTTCGTGGCATGAAGCTGAGTGAAGGCAATTTTACAATTAGTACAATTTTCTGTTCCTTTATATATATATATATATATATATATATTATACTACGTCGGTGGCAAACAAGCATACGGCCCGCCTGATGGTAAGCAGTCTCCGTAGCCTATGTACGCCTGCAACTCCAGAGGAGTTACATGCGCGTTGCCGACCGTAACCCCGCCGCCCCTCGTTGAGCTCTGGCAACCTTACTCACCGACAGGAACAACACTATGAGTAGGGTCTAGTGTTATTTGGCTGCTGTTTTCTGTAAGGTGGAGGTACTTCCCCAGTTGGACTCTGTTCTAGATCTGAAATGACATCCGCTGGCTGTGCCCTACCACACAAAGCGAGATGAAATTCACAATGCCCATACCTCTCTTTTGGACGTAATTTAAGGACGTTCCCGGGTCCTTATATATTTATCTGTGTATAATGATTTCTGTTCTTTTTGTGCTAATAAATTCTTCTTATCTTATCGAATGTATCTCTTCAAGTGGCATATGTCGTTTTTGAGTTATTGGAATTTTGATTTTATTTCAATTAAACGATCGCTTCGGCTGTGGAATGAGCTTCCTGCCGAGGTTTTCCCGAGGCGCTACAGTATGGGGTTCTTCAAAAAAGGAGTGTACAGGTTTTTTAAGGGTCGGCAACGCGCATGTAATGCCTCTGGTGTTGCAGGAGTCCATAAGCTACGGTGACTGCTTACTATCAGGCGGGCCGTATGCTTGTTTGCCGCCGTCTTGGTATAAAAAAAAATTAATCAATATTGAAATTTAAATGACATAATCGGCTACATGTGCCGTACTCAGCGGAAAGAAAATAATGTATATAGATATATTCCTAGGTTTCAAGTACTAATACAAATTTTCGAATTAAGTTTCACTAACCAAGATATGAGTGTAACGTATTTGAAACAAATGGTTTTATTTATTTTTTATTTTTTTCCTTTATTTATCTTTTTCTCTCAGATTAGGCTTTTTACAATATGTATATAAAAGTATTGTAATTCAAAGGTGTATGTGAAGTCCCCAATCCGCATTGGGCCAGCGTGGGGACTATAGCCCGAGCCCTTTCGCGTATGAGAGGAGGCCTGTGCCCAGCAGTGGGACGTATATAGGCTGAATTATTATATAAAAGTAAAATATAAAAACACCTACAAAACAATACAAAAGATATAAACACATTATAAAAAACCTAACCTAGGGTGCCGCCAGCAGCGGGGCAGGGCCCAAGCTGCCGGTGGTCAGGGCTGCAGAGAGAGGAACCGACGTACTATACGCGCCGTGTCCAAGATCACCGCCTTCTGCATCTGACCCTTGATCCAACTTATTTTTTATTATTATTATAATCGGTCGGGAGTCGACGGTCTACCACTCTAAAGAGTATTGTAATATTACAAATATGTTCGTAGAGAGACATCGACGACGTGACCCTCCAGTCGACGGTGTTGAAAGAAAAGGCCCTTCTCGCCGAAAAACACCAGGATGATATTAAATACAGGTACATTTTCACAAGTTTACATTTTGTATTTTGGTAATCTTTAGGTATGCTCGCGGTAGTAGTATGTATACACGGTGGCCAAAAAATATGTGCATTCCCGTTGCCAGGGAGATTTTGGGCTTCTACTGAGCAACTTTGTTTGCAACCAAGTGTTTGTGAACAAATGCTTAAGGCAAATTCTGCACATCTTTTGGCCTAACTGGATCACAAACGCTCACTTATGGAGAATAACCGGACAAGCACCCGTACATAAGGAGATCCAAACGCGCAAATGGCATTGGATAGGGCATATCCTCAGGAAGCCTGACACCCACCTATCCAAGGTGGCCCTGACCTGGAAGATGCCCGGAAAACGGAAACATGGTCGCTCTAAATTTACTTGGCGCCGTTCCGTGGAGCAAGAGTTGGGTGTATTGGGGATGGGGTGGGAGGAGGTTACCCGAGCTGCCCAGGACCGGAGTCAGTGGAAGAAAATGGTTCGAGCCCTACACCCCAGCAGGTGGTAACAGGATGAAAAGAAGAAGAAGAAGAAGACTGAGCAACTTTTACTATGGGTTCTGGCTGTTTTATACATTTTAGCTGGTCCATTTTCTATGAGAGGGTAAAAAAAAATTCGCGATTTCGGGGTTGGTCCCATAATAAAAGTTGCTCAGTATAATCCCATAACCTCCCTGGCAACGAGAATACACATATTTTTTGGCCACCTTGTATATTGAATTCAGTATTTTTAAATGATATTTTATTATATCGAACAGTATTTTGATTGAAATTACTATAGTATAAGAAAGTTTTTCTACTTGTTGACTGTAATGGTTGAATTGAGATTTTGTATACCAAACTATAATTGCGTACTTTTCATGTATGGGCTCGCAACTCAACTATAATATGCATTTCGATACGCTGTAGTCAACTATAAAAAAAAATACCACCTACCTATTTTATATGACTCGTAGAAAAAGTATTGTATCCAATAGTGATACAATCAAGCTTTTCATTCTCGTACCTTACTTAGGCAACTCAGCAAGCTGCGTTGCCTAAACATGTTACCCTACTGGTACGAGTACCGTGTTAAGGCCACGAAGCTTGCTGAATGGCCTTATTGGGTACGAGATTGAAAAGCTTGATTACATCGCTATTGTATAGAATAATCTACGAGTCAATAAAAAAAAACTTTAAACTAATAGAATCGTATAGGTAAACAAACCAAAAGTACTATTTAAGATACGCGAGCAACCGCGATACCTTCATACTCGTACGCGCCCCGCCGCCGGGACCCGGCGGTGGTCAGCGACACCTCGTAAGTCATGAGGCCCTGGTACTTGCTCTGCAATTTATAGACAGTTTTTTACGCGATTTTGGCCACCGTAGCCTATGGAGACTAACAAGCAACGGTAAGCGGTTTTAATAGTCTATAGATGTTGTTATATTAAGAGTGTCACATGTGCGTTTATCACTTATGAAGCAATTGTTTCTGCTATACAACCTAGAAAAATAATTTGAGCTATCCTTTTGTTTCGTCCTCTTGACCGCGGCGAGATGTGATTAGTCAATTTCATTATAGTTGACTAAACCGTTTCGAAATGAATATTATAGTTGAGTTGGGAGTCCATACATGAAAAGTACCCAATTACAGTTTGGTATACGAAATCTTAATTCAACCATTACTGTCGACGAGTAGAAAATTTAATTTTCAATCGTGGCTGAATGCCGTATACGTCTGTGCTTCGATGCTTAACCTGTCAAGAAAGGTACAAAATGGCGGACTAATGTTTGATATGTCACCGTATTTAAGAATTATTTCGCGTAAAATTTAGTGTGATGAAAAACATTGTGTGTAACTCTGGGGGTAAGAATATTGCAAACTCGGGTTTTTAATTCTCTCCTATCCAACATTTTACTTACCCAATGTTGCACAATGTACTATTATTGGTTGTTATTTAGCTTAAATTTCACATGACTTTGATGTTCACTTTTATTTTTAGGTGTTAATCAACTTGTACTGTATATAGACAAGCTGTAGATATTTGTTTAAAGTATTGTAAAAATTGTTTGCATTTATATACGATATTTTTGTATTTAAAAAGTGCATTAGCTTCGTATTTTGATATGTAAATTAAGGAAACTATAGGTCAATTTACTGCTGCTTAATCTACTGTTCAATGTTATTGAATGACTGTTTGTTTCTGAATAAAAGAAAAAAAAAAAATATTTCCCAGGTGTTCAGCAGTAATACGCCAACTACGCGCGGCCGCGCCCGCCACCGCGGCCGAGCGCGAGCTGCTGGCCGAGCTGCGGCGCTACCGGCGCGGCGGGGAGCAGGCCGCCGAGCAGATACAGCTTCTCAAGAAACACGCCCGCAACAAACATGATGAAGTAAGCATATTAAATAAATAAATATTATACGACATAATTACACAAATTGACTAAGTCCCACAGTAAGCTCAATAAGGCTTTTTTTTTCTTTTTTTTCCTGTGCTCCTCCAACATTATCGGAGACTTCAGGTCGTCAAAATGTGTTCCGTTTTACGTCCAAGATTTTAATTGAGAGCGTAACGCCGCCGCCTTCCGATAGATGCCGCTAGCGCATTTTAATTTAAAGTCGCTCCGCCCCGCGCCGTGACGTAGTTTCCGCATCCCCTCCCTGCAAACAGAGCTGCCAACGCGCCACGACTCGCGAGATGTTTAATAGTAATACATAGAATAATCAAAAAGTATAATTGTTATCTGTGTCTGTGTTATTTATTTATAGTTTTACATGTATGTAAAATGTATCATTGTTGGTGCAATAAAAAATATTTACTTATATTAGTCGAGTTATAACGGTACAAGCGGAGCGGAAAACAGATCGCCGATCAGATACAGCTTCTGAAGAAACACGCCCGCAACAAACATAAATAATAATAATAAATATTATACGACATTATTACACAAATTGACTAAGTCCCACAGTAAGCTCAATAAGGCTTGTGTTGAGGGTACTTAGACAACGATATATATAATATATAAATATTTATAAAGACTTAAATACATAGAAAACACCCATGACTCAGGAACAAATATCCATGCTCATCACACGAATAAATGCCCTTACCAGGATTTGAACCCGGGACCATCAGTTTCGTAGGCAGGGTCACTACCCACTAGGCCAAACCGGTCGTCAAAATGTGTTCCGTTTTACGTCCAAGATTTTAATTGAGAGCGTAACGCCGCCACCGTCCGATAGATGCCACTAGCGTCTATGTAGTCGCTCCGCCCCGCGCCGTGACGTAGTTTCCGCATCCCCTCCCTGCAAACAGAGCTGCCAACGCGCCACGACTCGCGAGATGTTTAATAGTAATACGTAAAATAATCAAAATGTATAACTGTTATCTGTGTCTGTGTTATTTATTTATAGTTTTACATGTATGTAAAATGTGTCATTGTTGGTGAAATAATAGTACATTGATATAGAGGCCGGGAAACGTAGGGTTGCAGGCCAAGTAGATATATACGGCTGAGCGTAGCGAAGTCGGATAGTGACACGCGGCCGGCAACCCTGTTTCTCGCCGAGATATGTATAGTGCTTTTCTCAAACTTGCAATTAAAACAAAAAATTGTAGTCAATTTGTTTTGTGGCGACCTACTCGGCTCGCCACTCTACCAGCGGTGTACAACCCGTAAGTCCGCGCGCCTGCGCGATGCTCCACCGTCGTTGCTTAGCGACGAATATGCACAACAAATCACCGTACCAAGCTAACTGAAGCTAGTTGATGGTTGGATGCCAAGACGTTGTGTCACAATTTGACGTTAAAAAACAAAAGAAGGTTGCTTTACAGTCCTAGGTGTGTAAGGCAGTATGAAACTCCTTTACATATCATGTTCACTCATGCCACCTGATATGTAGTATTTCCGGACCTAATTTGACGTAAGTCATGTCATCATTTCATAGCAAGTTTGAGAAAAGAATATTTACTTACTGTTAGTCGAGTTATAACGGTACAAGCGGAGCGGAAAACAGATCGCCGATCAGATACAGCTTCTGAAGAAACACGCCCGCAACAAACATAAATAATAATAATAAATATTATACGACATTATTACACAAATTGACTAAGTCCCACAGTAAGCTCAATAAGGCTTGTGTTGAGGGTACTTAGACAACGATATATATATAATATATAAATATTTATAAATACTTAAATACATAGAAAACACCCATGACTCAGGAACAAATATCCATGCTCATCACACGAATAAATGCCCTTACCAGGATTTTAACCCGGGACCATCAGTTTCGTAGGCAGGGTCACTACCCACTAGGCCAAACCGGTCGTCAAAATGTGTTCCGTTTTACGTCCAAGATTTTAATTGAGAGCGTAACGCCGCCGCCGTCCGATAGATGCCGCTAGCGTCTATGTAGTCGCTCCGCCCCGCGCCGTGACGTAGTTTCCGCATCCCCTCCCTGCAAACAGAGCTGCCAACGCGCCACGACTCGCTAGATTTTTAATAGTAATACATAGAATAATCAAAAAGTATAACTGTTATCTGTGTCTGTGTTATTTATTTATAGTTTTACATGTATGTAAAATGTGTCATTGTTGGTGAAATAAAGAATATTTTCTCAAACTTGCTATGAAATGATGACATGACTTACGTCAAATTAGGTCGGGAAATACTAAATACTCGTATCAGGTGCGATGAGTGAAGATGATATGTAAAGGAATTTCATACTGCCTTACACACCTAGGACTGTAAAGCAACCTTCTTTTGTTTTTTAACGTCAAATTGTGACACAACGTCTTGGCATTCAACAAATATAGGTACGCTACATTTGCTTAGCAACGAATATGCAGAACAAATCACCGTTGTTGTTGTGCATATTCGTTGCTAAGCAACGGCGGTGGCGCATCGCGCAGGCGCGCGGACTTACGCGCGCAGTGCACCGCTGGTAGAGTGGCGAGCCGAGTAGGTCGCCACAAAACAAATTGACTACATTTTTTGTTTTAATTGCAAGTTTGAGAAAAGCACTATACATATCTCGGCGAGAAACGGGGTTGCCGGCCGCGTATCTATATCTACTTGGCCTGCAACCCTACGTTTCCCGGCCTCTATAGTAATGTACTATTACTTAGGTACTTACTGTTAGTCGAGTTATAACGGTACAAGTGGAGCGGAAAACAGATCGCCGATCAGATACAGCTGCTAAAGAAACACGCCCGCAACAAGCATGATGTAGTTAATATTACACTCGCCATGTGAAGCGGGTTAAACATTTGTCCAGTTAGTCATAAACCTTTGTAATCCTCTGTTAAATTTTATCTCTTCCTGACAAACACGATTGTCACGATGACAAACAATTATCTGCAACATGTTGCATAATCAACGTTAGATTTTAAATACATTTATGAATAATATTTATAAGGAATACGCAGTTAATATTATATTTTAAGGGTCGGCAACGCGCATGTAACTCTTCTGGAGTTGCAGGCGTACATAGGCTACGGAGACTGCTTACCATCAGGCGGGCCGTATGCTTGTTTGCCACCGACGTAGTATAATATATATATATATATATATAACGTTTAATAATATACCCTTTTCATCTTATTTAGCTTATATCACGTTTAATTTTCAGTTCAACAGATGGCACGATGAATACAAGCGAAAGGACATCGCGCTCGGCAAATCTCACAGTGATACTATCTCCTCGATACTGCAGCAACAGTAAGTTAATGCAATTTAATACCTCAATATAATCTATACTTACAAAACAACGATTGACGAAACTGTCTCTCTCAGCCTAAATGTTATGTTCATTTTTATGTGCATTTACTTTTTTACACCGTGGATATAGTAAGGTGGGTAAAAGATAAACGTACATGTAATACGCAATATTACTACAAACGAAAAAAAAACCATTTTAAAATCGCATACAATTACTTTTATTATTAGGCCTGACGTTTCGAACGTACGTCACGTTCGAAACGTCCGTAGTCACAGACAGACACAAAATTTTAACTTACAAAGTCTCTAGTCTACTCTAAATCACAGGTTCACCACACCAACTCAGCTACCAAAACATCGCTAGCCTATCGGTGTTCTATCGGATACATTTCGGAGAGTGTGCACAGGAACTGCACGATCTGATCTCGGGTGCCGTTCAATTTTAATACAAACTTTTAGCATAATTTCATTTAACTACTATTGAAACTCATAATAAACATTATGTATAAAAACAAAACATATAAAGTTGTTAGTCATACTAATTTAATGACAGAATGCTCTATAATCATAAAAACATTCTTCATAACAATCTTTAGGAATAATTTTACTTGTTATAACATACATTTCGTATAATAATTAAAATATAGTACTAAATTTTAACGAATGGTGACATAGTGTTCTATGATATACTTGGTGTCAATCAAACTATTAAATTATACAACAATCTACCTTTTCAACTTTAAAGCTGGTCGCCGTTAGGTACGACGACGAGCGCAGCGAGGAGGAGTGTTAGGTAGAACTGCGACCATATGGGCAGAACCATATGTCTCGGAAATTGTATTTTTGCTTGTTCATTTTCACTAGGCGTTTATATGAAGTTTATCTGAATCCCTTAGGAACCACAGAGGTTCCAACTCACACTGGCCGCTGCTTTGCGGTAAAATGATATATGTCGACAGACGTAAAGTACGGATGTAGGTCAGTTTGACGTTTAGAAAAATCGATTATGTTCCATGCAAATATAATGTTTAAGTTTTTTTATTAATTAGTAATTCAGTGTGGTTAAACCTTCAGCAAACTCAATCAAATAAAGTTTATGAACGATTTGCCGTGGTTTGATTGTGAAACCACACCTTCAACATTATGCTGTTGGT
Source organism: Cydia pomonella (assembly GCF_033807575.1). NCBI lineage: Eukaryota > Metazoa > Arthropoda > Insecta > Lepidoptera > Tortricidae > Cydia > Cydia pomonella. Next base: position 14,755,518 of record NC_084722.1, on the reverse strand, counting down.
TTTCATGAATAAAAACGGTTCTGAGTATAAAATAGTATACAGAGTGAACATTATACTGGTTGCCTGTTATGCAAATACATTACTATGCTACTAAACTATAATTACTTTCGAAATTATGCAATTCGTTTTTATTGTATTTGTTTTTATACCAAATCATAATTTCTGCATATCAAAATTATGCAATTCAAATTATGAAAAATGAAATTTCGCAAATTGTTATTATTAAAAACATTACACACCCTCTGATCTCACCTTCCCCTTTCCATCATCGGACTTCCAGGCGTGGGGAGCGAATGCACCCGTTCGTGGTACACATTCCATTTGTTCGCACTAAACGGTTTGCCTCCTCTTTTTTGTTACGGATGGCTAAAGAATGGAATGCGCTCCCGCCCTCTGTATTCCCTGATAAATATGACCTCGGTCTCTTTAAAGCAAGAGTGAATAGGCTACTACTGAATCGGTGAGCTCCATCTTAGGCCCTGTCTTCACTTTCCATCAGGTGTGACTAGAGCCAATCGCCGAACAGTTTTTAATAGAAAAAAAAAAAAAAAAAAAAAACATACTCAGTTATTGCGAATAAATACATTATATCATATATTGGTTCCTTACCCAAAGGATAAAATGGTAGCCTATTACTAAAACTCCGCTGTCCGTCCGGCTGTCTGTCTGTCACCAGGCTGTATCTTATGAACCGTGATAGTTATATTTCTGTTAACGCTATAACAACAAATACAACATATAACATATAACAACAAATACAAATAAATAAAAAATAAAAATAAAAACAGAATAAAATATATGATTAAGGGGGCTCCCATACAACAAACGTGATTTTCGCTTCTAGAGTAAGAAAAGTTGCAAAGAATTTAGTATTTTACATTTATATAGCTATGAAAATAAATCATAATAATAGATTATTTTGAAGTTTTCTTAGCTACGTTTTTTGTTGTTTCAGAACTAGTAAAATCTCCACGCTGATTGAAGAAACCAAATTACTCAAAGATCAACTCAGTATAGTTTAATTTCTAAATAAAACCGGAATAAATTTTCATTCTTATGTGAAATGTGAATGTTACTTAACTCTTTCATCTAACTGTGCCATTTCATAGATATTCTCTGATTATTACATTTAACCCTAATTAATTCGAAACTTATGAATATTCCAAATTTGTGTAGAATGTATAAAATTCTTCGTGGTAAGAGCTACAAGATGTGTATTTTTGTACATTAATGCGTCATCAACGAAGAAAAACAATTAAAATTGCCCTTTAGGAACAGAAAGTTGAATTCTCACAAGTTGAAATCCCAAAATGTAATATACTTTGCCAGAAAGTTGAATTTTTCAATTTCGCAAAATGTAGAATTCTTATCATTTTGAAATATTTAAAAGTTCAATTCCTATTGCTTCGACTGACACCCTCAACACACGGAACCTAAGCGTAAACGTTGCGTAAGCGTATCGTAAAAACGTTACGAGTACGAGACGCGTCGAGTTCTGGGCACCAAGCGTCGCGTAAGCGTAATTGTTTTATGAGTGAAAACTCATTAGTTGAAATCATGGCGTCGCTGGCGTCAGATGTCTTCGGCGGATGTATCGACGATCTTACTTTCTCGTCAGATGAAGAAGATTTATTGTTCGATTATGTCAGAAGTTTTCTTTTTAACGCGTGTATCGCTACGCCTGTTGTAATGACAGAAATCTCATACGCTACGCTACGACGACGCTTCGTGTGCGGACTTGTTTGAAGTTGTCCGCGCTCGTAGCGCTCCCGTTTTACGCGCGTATTACGATACGCTTACGCGTCTCTTACGCTTACGTCGTGTGCTGAGGGCCTTAGGGTCAGTTGTACCAACCACGTTTAGCGGACTGTACCCCTAGTGTAAATATTTTCGACAGCGAAACGTGACGTACGCGTTTGCGTTAAGTGTCATTTTGTATGAGATTTTTGACTTTCCAAAAGGTCCCGCTTGGCGCGCTGTTCAAAAACCCATACAAAATGAGACTTAACGCAAACGCGTACGTCACGTTTTGCTATCGACTAAATTTACACTAGGGGTACTGATCAACGTCACTCAGCAGTCAACTATGAAACTTCTAATACTAGTAGTAATAATAGTAAAAATTTACCGAACGCTTTAACGTTGACAAACAGTTTTGTGCAACCGAGCCTTACCCGCGTATGTTTAAACCAAACATTGATTGAGTAAGATGCATAAAGTCTAAGACGATTTCTTGCTTCGAATTTGACAAGTAAACGAGATGGCGCTGTACAGCTTCATACATTTTGCGGTAACTCTGTCAAAACTTAACGTTTTACAGTTTAATGACCGGTAAAAATATAGGGACCGTGCGCGTAGGAGGGTCTGCCATCTTGTGGCCTGAATCGGAACCATAAACATGCACATGTACACGTCAAGTGTTTTCTTGTGCATAGTAGGTTCTGCCATCTTGTGGGCTACATCAGAACAAAAAACATCACATTTACGCCTCGCGCCAAAAATCTGACGGCTCCTGTGCTGCCTCCTACAGTTCATGCACGCTCCCTATATCTGTTTTATATATCAAATTAAGGGGCACGTTTTTTTCTTAGCCTTTACCTCTTTATTACAATCAATTATCTTCGGTTTAAACCCAAGTCTCAGGTAGATCTCGCATGTACGTCATTCTACTTTTTGTTGTACATAATTCTACTAATATCTCAAGTCCCCGCTGAAAACCAAGCGCCACGGGTTGTCGCGGCATTATGCTGAGTCGGGATCCCATTTTAGCGTCCAATGTTTTTTTTTATCTCATCTTCTTTTCCAAATGTGGCGTTAAATGTATTTTACAAGCTTTTATTTACTTTCACCTGACCGTTGTCTGTTTGTAATCAAATCTTGCAAGTTAAATTTGATCTACTTCCCGGTTTCCGATTGAGCTGAAAATTTGCATACATATGTAAGTCGGGTGACAATGCAATATTATGGTACCATCGAGCTGATCTGATGATGGAGACAAGAGGTGGACATAGGAACTCTGTTTAATGACAATCTAATTGTGTTTGGGGTTTTTAGAATTTGCTAAATGAGTATTAGTTGCCTGTGGAAAGAAAAGTACAGTCAGCGATAGAAAGCTTGTACCAAAAATGAAATTTTTGCCAAAAACTTTTCTTTCTTTCTTTCTAAATTTTTGACACATTTTCGTAAAATGCATGTTTTGGAATACTTGGCCATTACTTTCGTTTTGTGATGGAGAAACAGGCTTATTTAGGCTATCAGTCCCGATAGCTTTGTTTAATAAATAACGACTGTAAATATTCTTGATCCCAGTAACTCAGTGGTCCTTTCTCTTTCCGATTTGTATGAAAATAAACCATTTAGCACTGCGTTACCATCTTTTTACATAAATCAATATTAATTTATGAAGCTTGATCAACAAATTCCTATTATTTGGTTCAGTATAATTTGGAAATTCAATATTTATTCACGAATTCAATATCTATCATACTTTTTTCTGGCAAACTATTAATGGCCATTAAAAAGTAGAATGACCCATATGTAACGCCAATTTCACCATTTTTTTTTTTTGGTAGTTCCAAACCTGTATTTCTATTATTTATAATCTTTTGCTGAACTGTATTACTCTAATTAATTAAGTTTCGATTTCTACAAAATTATTGTAATTTAGAATTAAATTGTAATCTTACGGAATTGCAATTGGCTGTTGATTTTTGTTTGTATTGTCATTGGTGTTTGAAATTAATAAATAAATGTAATTAATGATCATTATTAATTTTATGTTTCATTTTATTTCATATTTAGGTGAAACATAATGATAGGTCTTCCTACTTTTAGGAAAGCAAGTACAAAAGATGATGAAATGAAAATAAAATTCAACCAATAATTATTATCAGAACTTTATTTGAGATTCTTTTTTTATTTTTTATTTTATAATTATTTTCTTTTTTTTCGCTCAAATATTGAGCTATTCAATCATAAGACATACATTATTCATAAGAAAAGCCTTAATAGGAATGTCTCTAAACAAATTAGTATAATAGTTGCAAAATTACAGACTATCAGTAAGAATGTCATCAATAAATATTATCATTCCTTCGTTTCATTACTACAATATCAATAATAATATCGTGTTTCAAAATTAATGTCAATATTACTGATAGTGTCTGGTTTGCATTAAATTTAGCGTCATTACAGACCTTTTTAATGTAGATATTGATTAAATCTATTGCTTTAAATGCTTTTGGCTTATATTATATAGAAAATCAATTGAATTTTAATTGTCAAACATACATCATGTGATTATTATTTTTGAAATATTTATTTATTTGCGGAGGTCGCGGGTTCAAATCCTGGCTCGTACCAATGAGTTTTTCGGAACTTATGTACGAAATATCATTTGATATTTACCACTAGCTTTTCGGTGAAGGAAAACATCGTGAGGAAACCTGCATACATCTGCGAAGAAATTCAAAGGTGTATGTGAAGCCCCAATCCGCATTGGGCTAGCGTGGGGACTATAGCCCGAGCCCTCTCGCACATGAGAGGAGGCCTGTGCCCAGCAGTGGGACGTATATAGGCTGAATTATTATTTATTATTAAATATTTACTGTGATTGTTTTTAGCATATATTGACATCTAACAATGCTTAAAATCTAGTATTGAATGATATAATACATATATTTCATCTGATTTTCTATATAAATATCATTTCTGAACTCATTATTAGTTCTATTAAAATTCAAGATTTTTCAAAATCTTGCAAACATTTTATAATATTATAACCAATCCACTAAACATCATATTGTATAAATGTTTATACTTTACACAATCAAACGATTTTAACCCTCTGCAATGGAACTATGTCAAAGTAACTATACAAATTGAATCGTAAGCAATCTCTTACTATTTATCAATACGACATGGTTCTAGTTGCAAACAGTACGTTGAGATATTCAGATGGACGCCTAGCTTACAAGCTAAAATGACTCTTAGATCGCTACGTTAAAGTCGGTTTCGCCTTACACTTCGACTAGAGGGCCCCAGAACATCTTGGAAACTCGCTTCTCGTCCTCGGTGAAGAAAAAGTCTTTGCCCAGCTTCACGAACTCTTTTAGGGAGAGTTTGCCGTCCTGTGAACAAAAAAACATTAATTAAATATTGATACGTTCCTTCTACCTAAGAGAATTTAAAATAGAGGTGGATTTGTCAAAGAAAACTTTGTAGCAAGTCAATTTACTGCCATCTTTCGGCACCTGATTACAAGTTTTAGAACGCCATTTGACTTTGATCCTTATTCTTTCACTGATATGTGTTTAATTAGTTAAATATCAAAGTGGCGCAGATCTTGTTTTGGGTCAGATCAAAGTGCACATGCATCGCTGCAGAAAATACATCTTTATACACTACTACTAATATCTGCATAATACAAGGAATCCTTACCCCGTTGACATCGATGACGGCAAAAGCGACAGCCGCATGTTCGTTATCAAGCCCCAAGCACTGGAAGAACAGCTTGAACTCCTTCACTGAGATGAAACCGGACTTGTCCTTGTCTACCGCCTGTGACAAACATATTTATTTAATACAATGTACAGTCAGCGTCAAATACTTTGTAGCAACCAAAGTAGCCAAATAGTTCGGTACACCATATATTTAGTATGGTGTACCGAACTATTTGACCACTTTGACTGCTACGAAGTATTTGACGCTGACTGTACCTAAATTGAATAAAAACATGGAAAATATCCGAAAGTGTGATGCATGAAACCGTTATACGTTACGTTATAACCATGAAACACTCTGTAAGGAGCTTACGTATAAGCGGACAGCGTAAAGTGGATAAAAGGTCTTTTTCCGCTTTGACTTTACATGATATTTCTCAAACATCAGCAGGCAGGTTCGGCAGGGTGTTCATCCTCACACCCTAGAACCTAAATGGTCGCGTACTGTGCGGTTTAAGAGGAATTTCCTCCCGCGAACGCTTCGGCTGTGGAATGAGCTTCTTGCCGAGGTTTTCCCGAGGGTATGGGGTTCTTCAAAAAAGGAGTATACAGGTTTTTAAAGGGTCGGCAACGCGCATGTAATGCCTCTGGTGTTGCAGGCGTCCATAGGCTACGGTGACTGCTTACCATCAGGCGGGCCGTATGCTTGTTTGCCACCGTCGTGGTATTAAAAAAAATGAGATGAAAGGCCCCTCAAAAAAACTAATGGAACCTCCAGTGTGTCCTCCACAAGCATACCATATAAGCATCAGCTGCCGGATCCGTTCATGCCATATAATAGAAATCGGAACTCAATAGCGGCCATCTAGAAAAGCCTGTATCCTTTTCATCCAGACGATGGGAGGAGGTTTATAAAATACCACGCCACGGCCACGTGAATGTGCAAATGGAATATGGACGTGGATATATTCATAAATACTTTAAAAAAGGATGGATTTAGTTCTTCTAGTAATTTTGATGTTAGGGACACCTAACAGCAAAATTACTACTGACAATGTCGACTGACAATGGTAGCTGTTTTCAGACTGGATACCTACACAAATTTTTCGTTGAAAAACTCACCTTGAAGAGGTACGGCAGCCAGCGGTGCGCTTTCTTCTTGAGCGTCTTGTCGTTGAGCACGTGATGCATGTCTTCTAGGTACTGCTCCACCGTCACGAAGTTATAGGGGTCGATGGCGCCCCATTGCTCTTCCCATGTGTGCTGAAAAAGGTTAAAAGTCGCTCGTCAATATAAAGAACAGAATGTATAATATTTAGCCACATTACCAAATTAAAAACACTTTCTTTGAAATTATTTCATATACAGACGTTAACTGGTGGAATCGATTTGCGAACAGCTTGAAGTGCTAAACGAGAATAGGTAAAATACCTCCAGAATAGGAATCAATTGAAAGGAACCTACTCTCAGAGAAATGGACAGCGATCACCGGGGTCATTGGTCTCTATGGGTGTACCACAGGGGTCAATATTGGGACCTTTCCTGTTCCTTATCTACATAAATGACTTGCCATTCCTTGTAAAGACCCACCATGATATAGTATTGTTTGCAGACGACACTTCACTTATTTTCAAAGTCAAACGACAGCAACAAGCTTACAATGATGTAAACGATGATATTTCTAAAGTAGTAAATTGGTTCAATGTTAATAATTTATTGTTAAATGAGAATAAGACTAAATGTATTAAGTTTGTCACTAGTAATGTAAGGCATGTACAAACAAGTGTCATTGTGAAGGATGAGGAATTGGAATTAGTTGATAGTACAGTTTTTCTTGGTATAACTTTAGATTCTAAACTCCAGTGGGGTCCCCATATTGCTACTCTTTCGAATAGACTGAGTTCTGCAGCTTTTGCAGTAAGCAAAATCCGTCATTTAACTGATGTCAAAACAGCTCGATTAGTATATTTTAGTTACTTCCATAGCATTATGTCATATGGTATTTTACTATGGGGTGGTGCTTCAGAGATAAATACCATTTTTGTTCTGCAGAAGAGGGCTATTCGAGCAATATATAAAATGAACCATAGAGACTCACTGAGAGATAAATTTAAGGAAATTGACATCATGACAGTGCACTGTCAATACATTTATGAGAATATTCTGTATGTGCATAAAAATATTGCCGATTTTAAGAAAAATTGTGACATTCATAATATTAATACTAGAAATAAACATAAGCTCGCCGTGCCCTTCACTCGGCTCCATAAAATTAAAAAATCATTCATGGGTAATTGTGTGAGATTTTATAATAAACTTCCAAACCATATTACTGAGTTACCAATTAATAAATTTAAGAATCATGTAAAGCGTAAACTTATTTCTAAAGCTTATTATACCACACAAGACTACATGAATGATAAAACAACGTGGGATTAATTGTGATTCGAAATGATTAATTATTTATTATATTTGAATAATGATGATGAAATGGATATTCCAATGCATGTATTTCCTTTGTTGTTTTTATTATATTTGTTTGACATTTAGAATTTATTCTAGACTAGTATTTTTATACATTTTTTTTTGTATGACTATTGTTTGTGAAAGTTTTAGTATTAAATTTGATCTATGAATTATATTCATTAGTATTATATATGGAATAATATTTACAACATCAATAAATTGCTCTGATAATTAGATTAAGATAATTATATGTAATACTGTCTTACTATTCATAAGTGCTTGTTGCTAGGCCTACATGAATAAAGTATATTTGAATTGAATTGAATTGAAAACTTAACCTGTTGCTTGTCGCGATGACCGAAGCTCATCTTTGAAGTCGTTAAACAAGACCTTACTTCTAGAATAGAAATCATTTGAATGGTACCTTAATAATCTCGGAGAACTCCTTGGCCTGCTGCTCATCAAGATGGCCGAGGCTCTGGAAGCGGTTCGCGAACAGCTTGAAGTCGTTGAATGAGATCAGCCCGTCCTTGTCTACGTCCAGAATGTTGTGCACTGTACGCATCTTGCGTCGCCAGAATTCTGACTGGAAGGAAAAAATGTTTTGAGTCAAATAAATCATTTTTATAACCCGTTATTGTATTACCCTATTGAAGCATTCCAGAAAATAAATATCAATATTCTTACTTACAGGTCTAATTTCTTTTATATTTAACTCAGCTTATTACCCCCGTAAAATAACAGTTTTACCCCTACGGGGGAATTACCCCCAGGTTAGAATATTAAATTTTGAGTGTGTCATGATTGTTTTTTGCTCAACTGTTCGCTTTTTGTTATTGTTCTTCTATCACTTACTTTTAAATCCTAAATGTTACTAACCATTATGAACAATTCTTGTCTATTGAAAAATAATTTAGTTGAAAAAAATGAGTTTTGTGACGCATTTTCACATCTTACATTTTGTTTGAACCGTCGCAAAACTGACATCCAAAATTTGTATGAATAACTGGGGTCATTTTTTTTTTCTTTGTTTCAATCAATAGTCTTCGTGATTTTGAGCCGAAATAACCCAAAACTATCTCTATTTTTCTTCACTTTCAACTTGGAGACTAGACTATGACAAGTACTCGGACGTGCGACGGATAAAATTATATTTATCAATTATGTATAATAATGACCGTATAGCCTAGCTGTATAGTTTTTAGGATACTGATTAAAGGAGTTAACCTACTATAACTAAGTACTCATAAACGTAGATATGTTGTTAATCTACAAATCCGATACAGAACTAACCTAGTCCACTTGAATGTCCACGTTATTCTAGGCCGTAAACCTCATAATAATAAAAAGTATTATCACTCGTAAAGCAACATAGACTTGATTAGTTTATCAGTACCAGGAGTCAAGTAGGTCAGTTTTGTATAACGAGCCAAACGAATGATTGTTACGTTAGACGTGGCGACATAATCTAAACTTATGAGCTATACAAATTAGCATTAGAGTGATTATGAACAAGTTATTCCAACCCGTTAGGAATTTCTGAAAGACGGTTGACTGTTTAACAAATGACTGGTTATATAAAGTGTGTATAATTCTACCAGAGGTTACAAAATCCCATACGATAATTGGTGGAACTTAGTTAAACAAGACCAGCTTGAACTTTAACTTGGTTAAACAAGACAGTAAAGTTGTCATCGTAGTACTTGGACCCCAAAACTGCTAAGAAATTCTCTACGGACACTTGCCCAAATAAATTCAAATAATAACGCCATCAATATCCTCCTAAGGCCCAGCCATAGAAATGAAAAATCCTAAATTTGCCACTAGAATTTGAACCCATAGTGCAGGGAATACAGTTAATTTTATTTTGTTTGAAAATTGAATGAAACAAAGCCAATGCAACTCTGTTCCAATTGAATATGATTTAAATTTCATCGAACTGAATAAGTCCTATTGGTAGGACCTTGGGCCTTACGAGGATATGGCTTCAAAATTATCAATTGCAAACAGACATAACTGCAGGTGCGTTTAGCTCACTCCCTGTGCGGTTTCAAAGGAATTTCCTTCTGCTAACGCTCCGGCTGTGGAATGAACACCTGCCGAAGTTTTTCTCGAAGGAGTTCTAAAAGGTCTGTTCATATCTCAAATATGAGTACCTTCATAACACTAGCATAATTTGACTGGGTGTCTGCTTTGTACAAATGTTAATCATTACCTATCCAATCTATCCATTTGTAATGCTTTTGACGAACTCGATCATCGTGAAGTCATTGCTTCCTTTGACCTCCGCAGCGAACGATCATTTATCTGCCTGGGCCAATCAACTGTGGCCTGGTTACTAACGATTATCGATGTTACAGGGGTACAGTGCAAACGGTCTGGATTGGCTCCTTGACTGATGGTTGATATTTAAATTTGAACCTTGGGTGAATAGCGTAAGGTTGTTTGTTTCAGGGTTAGAACGGATGCTTGAGTTACGATAAATTAAGGCAAGAAAAAAGCAAAGTACTTAAAATATTGCAGTTTTCTGCGCGGAGCGAGCGTTATAAAAGAGTTAATTGATTTTTTTACCCGGTAGAACGTCGTTTCTAAAAGATGCCTATCTACCTGTAGTCTACATACCCCAAAATACTTATAAATCAAGTCGGATAAAAGCTGATATTGATTGAATATAATGTATGAATTTAGTTCTAAGACGATCGGTTCAAAACCTAAACTAATTAAAGGAGGCTTGAGTTGAATCTGATTCAATTGAATCAAGGGCTGTATCGGTCTATTGATTATAAATGAAGGAATGACAATGATGAGACGAGTGAGAGGCAGCAATAACAGCATCCTGAGGATGTTAGCCGGACGCCTCGACTGCCTTATATTAAGGCATTGGGTCAACATCGTAACATGGAGTGCAAAATAAGTGGGTAATAGATAGTGTTATTTAACTTATAGTTTTAATTTTGTTATAAATTTACTAACATTTAGTTTATAGGATTCCGAGTTTACGTGAGACTAACAAGATATGGATTAAATGAGTCTGAAATAAATATATATATATATTTATTTTTTTTAATAAGTAATATTTATTATTCTTATTGACAATGTCTAAACTGTATGTAACAACTATTCTGATTATTCAAGTAGTTACCTTTTTTTGGCAGGTTTCTGAAGAGAAACTACGCTACGGGAAAGTAGCTTTTTTTCAGATGTAAAAAAAGTTTTCGGTTGCCTTGCCCAAATATTGCGGCATATAGGTAGATAAACCAGTAATCAGGTTTTACTCTGCATGTATTTTTTTTTGCTTTGCAGGCTTCTACCACATAGGATACACCTTGAATATAGGTACGCTGAAACCCCGAAAATAACAATTTGCCTTAATACAGACGTGGCTTCCCGTTCACCAATTTTTTACAAGCTTTTATTTAACTTGTCCTCTCAGCATGTATAAATAAATAAATATTATAGGACATTATTACACAAATTGACTGAGTCCCACAGTAAGCTCAATAAGGCTTGTGTTGAGGGTACTTAGACAACGATATATATAATATATAAATATTTATAAATACTTAAATACATAGAAAACACCCATGACTCAGGGACAAATATCCATGCTCATCACACGAATAAATGCCCTTACCAGGATTTGAACCCGGGGCCATCAGCTTCGTAGGCAGGGTTACTACCCACTAGGCCAAACCGGTCGTCAATGTGGCTCAGTGTGTGTAATGTATGTGAGTGTGGCTCAAATCTTGGAAGCAAAATTTGACCCACTTGTCGATTTCCGATTGGGCTAAACTTTTGCATACGTATGTTAATCGGATGACAATGCAATATTATGATGACATGAAGCTGATCTGAGCTGAAGGAGACAGGAGGTGGCCATGGGAACTCTGTGTTAAAAATACTGTGTTTGGGATTGTTAGAATCGTCTCGATGAGTTTTATTTACAAGTGAAAAGAAAAGTACAGTCAGCGATAAAATCTTGTACCAAAAATGAAATTACTGACAAAATCTTATTGCATTAGGTATACAAAATCGTGTCTTTTTTCCATTTGATGCTAATAATAATGATCAACTCACCCGATCATGTCCTTTGCATTCGGTATCAGAATCACTAGCACTATCGCTATCGCTGTCCTGTTTCCTCCTGTTCTCCTCTGGCCTGCCGTGCTGCTTGCTGTACCGCCTGATGGCGCTCTCCACGGCCAGCTCCTCTCGCGGCATCTCCTGAAGGTAGCAGACGCTGCCGTTGCATATTGGTTTTGTGTGGATTAGCTGGAAAGGAAACAATTTTTTTTAAGTAACAAAATTTTCTCAGCTCAAGACGTAAGTTTCTAGTCTTTGCTAACAGTTTCTACCCATTAAACTAAATATTATATTAATCTAATTATTTTCCACTTTTTTCATTCTTTTTTTTAGTTTAATTTCCCTATTACTTTTTTGTGTAATATATGTATGTTTATCCTATAAATTTTGTATGTATTTGTATCCTCTACTTTCTGGTACCTTGTTGTACATGTTTCTGCAAGCGCTGGTGGCCTAGCGGTAAGAGCGTGCGACTTGCAATCCGGAGGTCGCGGGTTCAAACCCGGCTCGTACCAATGAGTTTTTCGGAACTTATGTACGAAATATTATTTGATATTTACCAGTCGCTTTTCGGTGAAGGAAAACATCGTGAGGAAACCGGACTAATCTCAACAAGGCTTAGTTTACCCTCTGGGTTGGGAGGTCAGATGGCAGTCGCTTTCGTAAAAACTAGTGCCTACGCCAAATCTTGGGATTAGTTGTCAAGCGGACCCCAGGCTCCCTTGAGCCGTGGCAAAAATGCCGGGACAACGCGAGGAAGAAGAAGAAGTTGTACATGTTTCTGCATTTGTCACCCTGTTATCACTCCCTCCTCTCATCTACTCACTTCTTAACTGGAAGAGAACCCTTGAAGGGATAAGTTCGCCTTTGTATTTAGCTTTTCCTAATTGTAAGTTTCTTTTATTATGTGTTTTTGTACAATAAAGAGTTTATTACTACGTGGGTTGATTGAAAAATTTGCGGCCTGGCCAATTAAAAAAAAAAACTCTTCTTTTTTCTGCCGCCATTTTGAACTGTCATTATTCAACTTTCTTCCCGCGAAATTTCAATTGGCGTCTATATTTAAAAGCAATTCTACGGCAACATTTACGGCTCTGGAATCCAGATGAAACAAGTGCATTCAACTCGACGGGGACTACGTAGAAAAATAAAAATAAATTAAATAACCTCTGTTCTGTTTTTAATATTCAGGCCGCGAATTTTTCAATCCACCCTCGTACTACTAAACTTTACTAGGCCAAGATTAGTCTGCAATGATTTTGATACCACACGCAGTGCAAGTGTTATTTATACGTCTTAATTTCAAAGAAGATTGTCATTTAAAATAATACTTGAACTGTGTGTGCTATCAAGACAATCAAATTATACACTCCCCCTTTTTTGGTCTGGCGCGTTACTTTTATATTCTAATGGCGTTATTCATAAACGCGTTTCTGGCCTGAATTAGCTACGAATCGTTTGTCTTTAGAGTGTGTTCGGAAAGAGAAGAGTCGTGGAATGTATGGGGCTCAATGCATTCCACGACTCTTCTCTTTCCGCACAAACTCTATCTGTCATTTTGACTGATGTATTTGTAAGAATAGGGATAAAACATAGTTGAACTAAATCAGGCTCGTAAAGTTTTATGAATAAGGGAGTTAGTACGTATGTATAAAGCGTACCTGGTTCAATAATATTACCTATATGCGTTGTCTTCGAACACAATTTTGATTAGGATGTTCAGTCACGGACTTTAATTGTTAAGCCATTTAGGGTTCACTTTACATTGGAGATGTGATAGTGTTAGTGTAGACTACCAAATTAGGTTGAACCTTATATGGGTCCATGAGCGTACTTGGTGGGATAGGAACTAGAAACTTTGGATGTTTATTTCTTACTTCTATGTTTATTTCTTATGTTTATTATCTAATTCAATGGCATAACAGATTTGGGTGTTGCAATTCATACGGATATTTTAAAAAGTTTAGAATACTTTTTACCATATTTCCGCTGGAGCAAAAGTTAGTGCCTACATATGCTACAATACATTTGATTGGGGGAGAACGAGAGCGGGACTTTTTTCTGCGCAGTTATCAAATAAATATACCACATAGCTATCAAGCCTGCTTCAAGGTTAGTTAGCACAGCTGTACTCTAAAAACAAAAGAACCACCATACTTAAACTACACTCACATACCTACATCGGTACATACAGCTGTATAATATAGCTGTATCTTTTACTGAGGTGTGCCAATAAAGAGTATTCTATCTATCGATATTTGCTACAAAGAAAATTAAGTCATTGTTTATAATTATTCGACCAGAATCGCTATCGAACGCTGTTATTTTAATATAAAATGAAAATATTTTCAAAATGATAGCCTGAGTTTGGTCTGATGATATTTCATGGACTCTGTCAAAACTAAAAATTGTTTGGGTTTTTTAATTTTAAGTTAGACAATTTTTAGTTAGTGTTGTGTTCCTGCCGGTGAGTAAGGTTGTCAGAGCTCAACGAGGGTGCGGAGTTTTAAGGTCGGCAACGCACATGTAACTCCTCTGGAGTGGCAGGCGTCATAGGCTACGGAGACTGCTTACCATCAGACGGGCAGTATGTTTGTCTACCATCGACGTTGTATAATATGTATATTTCAAGTCGATTTTTAGATAGTAAAAACATACTTCGCGACCAAAATAAACATGATCTAACTTGCAAGTTGCACTCATTAATTCAGTCAGATATTTGCATGTGCTTACTATTTTTTGGCAATCCTGCCCTCTCGTTCTCTCGTAAAACCACAAGCTGAAAAGAGACAGTGACATACAAAAAACAATCTTTCTCATTACTACAACTACATTACTAAATTGAGGTTTATTGAGTGTCAATAAAGTGTAAAATCGCTTAGAATGCAGCAAATGCGTTGCAGACTTCCAATAGCCCCCCTTTCTTCTAAAAAGTCTTATCCGATTATTAGTTTCATAAAGACTTACAACATGTTGGTTTTCACAGTGCTATTCGACGTATGAAAGGTCGCAAGCGGCAGCCATTTTGTGAAAATATCAGCCATTTTGATTAACTGTGCGCTTGCGTTGGCAACGTCGCTCGGTCGTTGCACTTCACTTTATCGCACGCAGAATGGTAAACATGTTAACATCGCATTGTGTATAAATACAAACAGATTTGCATAGTTACTAATGCTTATTTACAGAAAATGTTGACGATACTTAACTACACTATACGGCCAAAAGCTAAACTCTTTAAGCTTCATCTTGGTCCTATATTTTCAACCCGTCAGGTGAGACTAGCGTCTATCTTCTACCCTTTTCTGGAAGATTTAGCCCAAAAACCACACAAAATAAATACAGTTCACCCAAGAACTACGCTTATAAATCTTGCACACACTCTCATCTTAAGATACGGAGTTGTGTACTCCAATATAATATTTTTTATTACGTTTTCGTCAAAAGTTCTTAAGAGTAACCCAGGATACATTAAAAGTTGATAAACCCTACGAACTAAGAGGCTAGACGCGATATCCTTGCAATGCCGTTATGCGCTGCAATCTATAAATAGACCTCACGCCAAGGATAGCAACATAGCAATATGCAAGTTGGGACATAATATTTAGTATGGAGAAAGCGTTGAAGGGCAAAAGTGCATGGAATGCGACAAGAAACGGCTACTATCATGTCTCTTACTGCCATTCGTTCTTAGATGAGCATGGTCCTTCGAACCGGATATTAAGTATACGCGAAAAAAGCATTATAATGAGGTATTTAGTGACATTGTGATATAAAGACTATGTATTTAAGAACTATGTTACTACATTTAATTTAATATAAACATGACTATATACATAGACAGTTCAGTACAACGGTTCAGTTTAATTTATTATAATATTATGTTCGTTCGTTACGTTAATGTCCTTTTAATATTCATTATAGTTACTTATATTATTATTTCTTAGTAATATTGCAAAAATATAGCAAAATATCGACGTCGAATGCTTTCCGATGAAATAAAAATCAGAGAGTTGTGCCTAATTGTTAATCGACGTTACTACCCATAAAACGAGTTTGGTTTTAACCTACCATTTTTTACTAGGTTCTCATTATTGGGGACCTTGACCTGGCTTCACCAGATAAACAACACGTGAACCATTATCTGAACTCATTGTAACACGGTCGTAAAACTAATAGTTATTCCGTAATTTACATTTTAAATTAACTTGGTACGTACTCGTGCTATAAGTTGCATATTCATTCGGTCAATGTCCAATTCTTTCTGTGATTAGGTAACTGATAAGAATATGTTCTTTTTTTTATAACAGCTTGTGTATAATTGTAAATATAAGCAATGATTTGTCGGATTAACATGACATAATTATTACCCCTTTATTTGAATAAGATTTCAATCAGAAAATTATGCTTCATCCGGAATCTGAAACCTATATATACATATTTATTTATTTAAACTTTATTGCACAAAATAAAAACTTAATGTACAAAAGACTAGTCAACCTTAGGGCAAAACAAAAAAGATTGTAGCCGGTGCATTTAAAACTAAATAAATTGTTATTGAAAGAATTAAAGTCCTAATACACTACACATATATATATATATATATATACATATATATCAAGTATATTCAGTTCATAACAGAGCAGAGGAAAACCAGAGGCAGAGGAAAACCTAGGAAACGGTGGATGGATTGTGTGAGAGATGACATGAAACGAACGCGAGTGAACGATGAGATGACGGGTGACAGAAAGATATGGAAGGAAAAGACATGCTACGCCGACCCCAAATGAATGGGATAAGGGCAAGCGAATGATGATTCAGTTCATAACAAACAATGATTGTCATTCTTAGGGAAATGCTACGTTTATTACTTTCATTGTTTATATAACAATTTTAATCATTCAGTCAACAGAGAGCTATTCTAATTGGGTACTTCAAACATTAAATGTTTTTCTACATATATGTCTTTAGATAAACAAGTATCTTTTGTTTCATGAAAACTCGTGTCTGCATTGTTAATGTTGTTTTGTCTTATACTATTTTCTCTTGCATTACAATGTTATGCGGTTACCCTTTTTAACCTTGGGTGGAAACCATACATTACGAGTATACCAACATATTAACATTTAAGCTTTTGATAAAAACGATCGGTTTTAAAGATATCTTCATTATGAATAGTAAGCATTTGTATTACCATCGTCACTTCAATCTAGAACCAATGGACATTGGTGACAGGACTACCGACTGTTAATTGCTCTAAAATGTATAAGTTTAGATGGTGTAGGAGAATTATTAAGGCAAGAGACAACTCAACGGAGAGAGGCCCTCAACACAAGCCTTATTGAGCTTACTGTGGGACTTAGTCAATTTGTGTAATAAAATAATGTCCTATTATATTTATTTAAGGGAAACACTTATAGGGTAATCGTCATACTCTTGTGTTAAGAGAGGTATGGGCATTGTGAATGTCATCTGGCTTTGTGTGGTAGGGCACAGCCAGTGGATGTCATTCCAGATCTAGAGCAGAGCCCAACTGGGGAAGTACCTCCACCTTACAGAAAACAGCAGCCAAATAACACTAGACCCTACTCATAGTGTTGTGTTCCTGCCGGTGAGTAAGGTTGCCAGAGCTCATCGAGGGGGGGGCGGGTTTAGGGTCGGCAACGCGCATGTAACTCCTCTGGAGTTGCAGGCGTAAATAGGCTACGGAGACTGCTTACCATCAGGCGGGCCGTATGCTTGTTTGCCACCGACGTAGTATAAAAAAAAAATACTATTTTTCTTGGCCGAGTAAAATCAACTATGTTTCTGTTACCACCCTACATGACCTTAATCATTTCAGAAATCATAGAATTGGTACATTTTACCTAACATCAAATGAGGTAGTTCTGTTTTTTTAATATGATGGTAGTGATAAAATGGTAAAAACAAATCGAAGTTTTCCACCTCGATCCATTAAATTTTAGGACTTTTTTTAGTTTTTGTAAATTTTTCCACCAAGAACCGGAGTTACGGCAAAGGCACTATACACACTTTTAAGAAGATGATATTTGAAATTAATTGACAATCATTTAGTCTTATAAAGCCAAATAGTTTCTAAGATACGGCTTCTCAAAGTTTTGCAAAATTTTGAACTAACTGTAACTGCAAAAAATGTTGTACCAGCAGATGTGGTTGCAGGAAAGCAGGACTAAAATACTCAGCCGTTTGCAACTACTGCAATGGTCAATCCTGCGAAAATATACAATACCGGAGATGTGTGCCGACATTGAAAAACCATTCATTGATGATCCACCATCAGATGACGATTTCGACCTGCCTGATCAGGTTGACAAAGAAATGCTACCACACGCGCTGGCCTCAAAAGGAGTGCCTGTGGATTCAGAGGACCAGCCTGATTCATCAAAGATATACAAGAGATACGAATTATAACAATTTCCCTCACCGTACTGTATATTATACACATAATGATCCGAAGGGCTTTCGAGGTGGAAAACTTGGATTTTTCATTACTATTTCATCACTACCAATATATTATATAAAAAACAGAATTACCTCATTTGATGTAAGGCAACACCTCTTTTTTGGTATGATTTCCATGTATTATTTAAAAGGTAAAAACAAAAGTGTCGACCAATGTCAGCCATGTAGAAAATAAGAATGTATTTATTCAAACGCATGCCCAGTTTCGCAAAACCCTGAACTGCATCCCGAATTCCCGAGGTTGTGGAGCAAGGTTACGGACTCAGATAGCGACCCGCATAATGCAAATGTATGTTTTGCGTCAGAACAGGGCTATAACCGCGAAAATCGAAGTTCGTCAATTGCGGGCATTTTTCTCTGTCCCTCTAATTAGGTCTTAGTGAGAGTAAAAGAGAAAGATCCCCACAATTTGCGAATTTCGGTTTTCGCGGTAGGTCCTCAGGGCTATAACCGCGAAAATCGAAGTTCGTCAATTACGGGCATTTTTCTCTGTCACTCTAATGACTTCTTAGTGAGAGTTAAAGAGAAAGATCCCCGCAATATGCGAATTTCGGCTTTCGCAGTAGACCCTCAGGTGATAATGTGACGTTCGATTTTGAATAAACTAAATACTACTAGGAAATTATATTGATTTCAAACTAAAGTAATTACAATACAATACAATACAAATATACTTTATTGCACACCTCAATACAGAAACAGTACAAATAATACAACACATAAAGAAGAGGTAAACAACAGGCGGTCTTATCGCTAGAAAGCGATCTCTTCCAGACAACCTTTAGGTAGCGGAATTAAAAAAAAAAAAATGTTATGTCAGTAGGTGTTCCAGATGCAATAAAAGAAGTCTAGCACAGAATAAACACAAAACTAAGCAATATAATTATCATATACAAATATAAATAAAAAAGATATATAAATACATATACATACATATATTAAAATACATATTATATATATATATATATATATATATATAATAAATGCCAGCCATAAGTATGGAAAAGGAAGCAGATAAAAGTATTACGGAGCAGGTAAAAAGTGAAGTTTAATGAGTCTCTTGAAAGAATTAGGACATTGAGCGCGCCTTAAATCTATAGGCAGAGAATTCCATAGTCGGATAGCTTGAGACGTGAAAGAATTATTATAAAATTTAGAAGAGGATGATGGTACAGAAAGAAGCAAGTTCTGGGAGCACCTAACAGAACGGAGGTAACTGAAACGGTTCTTGAGATAGCGGGGAGTCGCGGGGTTAAAAAGAATGGAATACAGAAGGGACAAAACGTGAGAGTTACGACGTAAGCGAATAGGGAGCCACTTGAGCTGCGAACGGAAGTGAGAGACATGGTCATATTTGCGTAACCCAAATATAAACCGTATGCACACATTTTGGATACGCTCAAGCTTATTAAGTTGCTCCTCAGTGAGATCGAGATAAGCAACGTCAGCGTAATCCAGAATAGGGAGGAGAAGAGTTTGTGCGAGAGCAATTTTCGTAGGAATGGGAAGGAAGTTCTGTAATCTCCTGAGTGAGCTAACTGCCACGAACATCTTCCTGCTAACTTCGGCCACCTGAGGTCCCCACGATAAGGTACTGTCCATAATGATGCCAAGGTTTTTTACTTGCTGCGAGTAGGGAATCAAAACACCATTAAAGTAAATAGGTGAGAGGTTGTTGAAGTCGATTCTGGGAAGCAGTTTTGGGCTACCTATTATAATAGTATGTGTCTTAGACGGATTAACTTTTAGGCCAAAACTGCGACTCCATTTCGAGATTTCCTCTAAGTCGCTATTCACCCTATTGATGATGGACACGAGATCGCCAGTGACGCCCTGCAAGTAAATCTGAAGATCATCGGCATAAAGGTGATAATGTGAAGTAAGGTTAGAAGTAATTGAATTTATAAATATGGAGAACAATAAAGGAGACAACACGCCGCCTTGCGGAACGCCAGCCAACGTGTTGCACCAAGAAGAAAGGGAATCATCCACCTTTATGCGCTGCCGACGACCAATCAAGTAGCTACGAAACCATTCGACTACCGCAGGAGATATATTCAGAGAGCGTAGTGTTCCAAGGAGAATATCAAAATCAACGGTATTAAACGCATTGCTAAAATCTAGCAGCGTTAATACCGTCAATTTTTGATCATTCATCCCTGCCCGGATGTCGTCAGTGATCTTCGCGAGTGCAGTAGCCGTACTATGCCCAGGACGGAAGCCAGACTGGAAGGGATTTAAAAGATTATTTGTGTTAAGGTACGATGTAAGCTGTTGGTGAACGAGACGCTCAAGAATTTTGGACAGGAAAGGGAGAATTGAGATGGGACGATAATCTGAAAATGAAGAAGGTTTAGACGTTTTAGGGATCGGAACGATACAGGCGTCCTTCCAAAGTGAAGGAAAGGAGCTGGTTGAAATTGAATTATTAAGAATGATGGAAATGACAGGGGTGAGTAGGTCAAGGAGAGGAAGGATCATTTTACGGCTAATACAATCGACCCCAACGGCATTAGACGCTATGGACAGTACGCTCTTCTTAATATCAGTGTCGGTAAAAGGAACCAGACAAAAGGGAGACGAGTCAGGAGTTGGAAGAGAAGAGAGGTAGTCAAGAGTCTTAACTTTATCAGGGCCACTAAATTCAGCAGAAGTGGAAAAATGCTTGTTAAGCTGATCGAAGTTAATATCTTTAGGGCAGTTTTGTTGACACTTTCCAACTCCTAGTGACTTAAGAAATTTCCATACTTTCGCCGGGTCACCATTTTCAACAGACTGGTGAATATGGCGTCGCTGAGCATCCCGACAAATGGTGCTACAGCGGTTACGTAGGGCGTGGTAGCGAGCTCTGTTAGCATCAGACGTGTTCAACTTGTACCTAGATTTGGCAGAGTTCTTTTTCTCCAATAGCGCCTTGATTTCGTCAGTAAGCCAAGGAGCAGGAAGATGCTTCACCTTAATCGAGCGGACTGGGGCGTGCTCGTCATAGAGTTGGGTCAGTAAGGAATTAAAAACTGACACTTGATCGTCAACAGAGGCAGCTCTAGAGATAACACCCCAGTCAATTGCCGATGCGCTTTCACGAAGTTTAGCTACATCCATCTTACTAAAATTACGCTGAAGAAGTACTTTAGCTTTAGGCTTTGGAGGTCTTACTTTGTAAGAAAGAAAAAGAAGGTCATGATATGAGAAAGCATCAGCAGGATGCTGGCCATACTTGACAACATGAGAAAGCGAGGACGTGAGAGTAAGGTCAAGAAGGGACGGAGTACAATTTGGAAAGTGGTGCGTAGGGCCAGAAGGGAGGATATTCAATTTACAGGCATGCGCCAGGGATTTAAGAGACCGCGACCGATGGTCGTCTCTGCGGAGGCAGGTATTAAACGGTAAAAAACCCTTAAAGAGAGGACAGTACGTCAAAGACTTGCTATATAAATATTTAGTAAAATATATTTAAAATTTTATTAGCTAAACGATAAATTATTGTTCGTGTTAAATCTTTGGCATTTGGTATATTTTATGGGAAATTAAGTCAATCCCCCAAACCGGTGAAACCGGTGAACACACGCAACGTCCTTAACAATCTTTACTCATCCTACGCGAGGTTGGATATTAATTTTGTATGTCCTAAACGGAAAGCCCGGTACGGGGATCGCACGGTCGGATTTTTATCGCCTGTCACCATACCTGTCACGTTCTAACATGCAAGTGCGAAAGTGACATGTGATACAAATGCAAAGTTGGCTTGGCTGTGTAGCGATGTACCGCGTCATCTGTCGACGGAAGCAAAAGGCTTGGCTCTATATCTCGCAAGAGCTGGTAGGTAGGTAATCTTACACGGCGCATGGCACACTGCTTCCGATTCTGAATTTTCGCACGTCGCTCTGAAGTTTGAGCGAGACAACTCTATGCGCGTATTATAGTGATATCCCGCTCGCATGACGGAGCGACGTGCGAATCGGATGCGTGCCCGCGCCTATTACATTACCTATAGCTCACAGCAAACCTGTAAGTATTAGATTAGTTCTAGAATAGTAAACTTCTGTTTTTCTTTCTTGTATCTTAATGTTATGTCGTTTTTAGGGTTCCGTAGCCAAATGGCATAAAACGGAACCCTTATAGTTTCGCCATGTCCGTCTGTCTGTCTGTCTGTCTGTCTGTCTGTCTGTCTGTCTGTCTGTCTGTCCGAGGCTTTGCTCCGTGGTCGTTAGTGCTAGAAAGCTGAAATTTGGCATGGATATATAAATCAATAAAGCCGACAAAGTCGTACAATAAAATCTAAAAATTTAATTTTTTTTTGGGTACCTCCCCTACACGTAAAGTGGGGGTGAATTTTTTTTTTCGCTTTAACCCTAAAGTGTGGGGTATCGTTGGAAAGGTCTTTCAAAACTAATAGGGGTTTTCAAGAAACATTTTTTGATAAAGTGAATATATTCGGAGATAATCGCTCCGAAAGAAAAAAAAAATGTGTCCCCCCCCTCTAACTTTTGAACCATAGGTCCAAAAAATATGAAAAAAATCGTGGAAGTAGAGCTTAAGAAAGACATTAAATGAAAACTATAGCGGACATGATCAGTTTAGCTGTTTTTGAGTTATCGCAAAAAGTTTTCCCTTCATAGTAAAAAGACTTACTTTAATTAGGTACTGATTATGCAAATTTGCCTATTTGTTTAACTCGGGTGAAAGGTACCATTTACTACACTTTAAGCTCCAGTTTAGCTTATTGTGACGGGAGAGTAACTACGGAACCCTACACTGAGCGTGGTCCGACATGCTCTTGGCCGGTTTTATAATATTAGAGTGAGCAAGCTAAGTTGGTAGCGATTTTGATAGCCCAGAGTTGCAAGTATTAAGTAACATCGTTATTTCATAGAAGATTGTCGTTTTAAATAACACTTGCACCGTCTGGGCTATCAAAATACCGGTACCGGTCTGGCCTAGTGGGTAGTGACCCTGCCTGTGAAGGTGATGGTCCCGGGTTCAAATCCTGGTAAGGGCATTTATTTGTGTGATGAGCATGAATATTTGTTTCTGAGTCATGGGTGTTTTCTATGAATTTAAGTATTTATATATTATATATATCGTTGTCTAAGTACCCACAACACAAGCCTTATTGAGCTTACTGTAGGACTTTGTCAATTTGTGTAATAATGTCCTATAATATTTATTTATTTATTTAAAATCTCTGTCAAGTTACCTAGGTCTGACTCTAAGCAAGTTGTGTTTACCAATAAATGGGAGAATACTCCGTTATGATTTTTGTGTCTAATATCTAAGTCCATTTGAATTTGTATTACACCTGTTGGAGAATCTTAATAACGGCTACTGCACTTAAGTTTTAGATTGGATTGATGTCAAGATCTCAAGCTGTTAAATTATGATTATACCTATGCATGTTGTTGTTGTCGTTAATGTCGTTGCAAGTTTCAATAATCAAACGTGTGATAACACATTCTACAAGGCTTTATGAGTTATTAGGAGCCTTGTACCTACGTTTAATTTACGTCCTATTAATTTTGATTTTAAATAATGTTTGGATTATTTAGGAATATGCAGCTATTTATCAGGATAAAGATAATGTTATTTGCTTTATCTTTAACGTTTCAAAAAACGAAGGGAATAAAGTAAAATTAAAATAGTACATTACGATACAAGTGCGAAAAATAGGAAATTCGAAACGAGTGGCGATAAATTAAAACACGACCGAAGGGAGTGTTTTAAATCGACACGAGTTGCGAATTACCTATTCGCACATGTATCGTACAACGTTTTACAGTACATATGGCCCTTTAAATGTTCGACACAGTAACATAATATGCTACTTCTCGCACTAGTGCTATAAAGTAGCCCCATATGTACTGTAAATTACTTTACACCTAAACACCTAAACCTTCCTCAAGAATCACTCTATTAATAGATGAAAACCTCATGAAAAATCTGTTCAATTAGTTATTTAATTAATCGCGAACAGACAGACGCGACAAGGGACTTTGTTTTATAAGATATTGTAGTGATAGTTTTAGACAATCTTTTGAACAACATGGTCCCTTCATTATCGTGTTGTATTGTACCTACCTACCACATCAAGGCCGTTTTTTGTTAATCACTCGTGGAACTAAGATGGCGGCCATGCTTCGCAGTTTAAATAACGACGCCGCGTCGAAATTTAGCGTTAAAGTACTTAGACTCATTATGGAGTCAACGCACGACAGACGAATTGACGAGGTAACTTATCGTCATAGCTATTGTAGTAAACATATTGATTGATCTTATTTTTATTTATTGAAACTCTTCTCTTAAATACCTCTTCCATCCTTTTCCGTTTGCATCTATCTCTGGCCAAAACCAGATCCAAACAACTGATGAGAGAAGTGAGTTGATCAAATTTCATACATATACCAAGTATTATTACTTATTGTAAACTCATTCTTGTATCGACATCCCGTTTAAAAGTATTTTAAAAGTCAATGGGTTCAAAAAGACTGCCAATGTTAATAAGCTATCAATTTTACGTAAACATTTACAATTACCATACAATTGAACTGTTCTCTAGTGTCCCAAATCGTATCATCTCTGCTTTATTAAACAAGCTAAAATAGCACTTATTTTTAATGATTTAGAACCTAAAATAGTTTTAACATTTAGCGGACATGATAGGCGACTGATAACGGGTCAGGTTATCAATTCGTGCCTCAACATTTATTTGTAGTTACGAATTGTCTGCGGTGGTCATTTATTTATCGTTACTTTGCTTAATTTTTCATCTGTATTTACATTTTAGTTACTGTATTGTAAATATCAAATATCAATCCAACTACGCTGAAATTTTTCTCTGTGTATGATAAGGATTCTGTCCGAATTCTATCTTTTTTGCATTTTTATAGAACGATTTTTTTTCTGCTATACAGCACAACCGAGGTTTCATATGAACAAGCCGGATTTCAGCCCAGACGCAAAGGCCCGAGCCTAGAGGGGCCCAGGCAACCTAGCAACGGTTTTGAGGTGGAGGGTGGAGAAGGGGGCCACCCCGAAATTCTTCGTGCCATACGGGTCCTAGGTCTCTAGGTTATAATTAAGATATACCTTCAAAGGAAGAAAGGTAAAAATAAAGATATACCTTAAATTTAAAGTAATTATTACTGATAGCGTCAGGTCAGCATATACCGTCAGATTTAGACTTGATAGAATTCGTATTCTTAAGTATTTGTTTGCCTAGGTAACGGCCGGTCTGGCTTAGTGGGTAGTGAAGTGACCCTGCCTATAAAGCCGATGGTCCTGGGTTCCAATCCCGGTAAGGGCATTTATCCATTTGTTCCTGAGTCATGGATATTTTCTATGTATGTATATAAATATGTATTTATCTATTATTATAAGTATGTGTATATTGTCCCCTATAGTATCTACCTATAGTACAAGCCTAGTTTGAGTTGGTTTGGGGCTACGTGGATCCGTGTAAGAGGCCCCTAATATTTATATATTTATTTATTTTTATTACATCTTTTACAGCTTGATCCGCTATGCACCGACGATTTATCAAGAAATACTGCATAAATACTCGACGGCCGACATTATGCGTTAATATACAAGTAAGAGTAATAACCATATAGCCTCTTTCATACGCATTGCGTTGCAAAATTTGCAAATGAGTCAAGTACATTTTTGATACATGATTATCTAATTGCTAGCCGATTTATTGCTTTGCTAGATTATTGTAAACCGCCGTGCTATTTACAGACGCCAGTTTCTCGTATTTCGCATGCGTGTGTTAATATCCAATAAAACTTAAGCGAGCAAAACCATAACCTGACTCAATCTACACTTATTTAGGTAATTTTACGACTTTATCTTTTACGACTTTATAGCTTTACATATATACTAGGTAGTCTATGTTTTGGCATATTAGTACAATAGTCACATCTATCTCCATGTGCCTGTTACTACACGGTGTATCACGAGGAACTCGAAATATTTGAATGAAAAAAAATATATGAGAGTAGGTCAAAGGTTATTAATAAACTTGTAACTTAAAATGATTTTATACTTTTGAAGTGAAAACTTCTTTAGCGGCGCTGTGCAAGTGTGCACTTTTTGTGATGGGGAAAAATGTTAAACTCGCGACAGGTCACGTGACCGACAAATTCGTCAGATTGAAAATTCGTAAGACGGACACGTGACCTGAAGCCAGTAGACCGCCGGCGCGACTTGAATATTAACGTTGTGCATTTTAATGTTAAATAATTGTAATAGTTCTAAAGTGTTACATTTTTAATTTAATATAAGTTGGCATGTTTGTGTAGCTGTTTATGTACGATAGCGCAATAAATGAATATTGTACTTTACCACATAAATGATAGTACATTAAATTTATACTGATAATTAAAGCAACGCTCAACGTTAATATTCAAGTTTTCACTTCTGCCGGTACTCCCGGAGTGCAACCCGTTGTTTTTTTTTTCATAAAACCTAGTTTTTGCAAAGTAGTTAAGTATTCGTCACTTTTATACTTTTATCAATGAGTATATTTAGACTACGTCCCATAGTAGCAAGATCGCCATCAAAAAGGCGTTTAGCACTAAGTAACAAAAAATATATGTTTTCATATTTTTCAATTGGTATTTATATTGAAACTAGGCGAATTCCAGAAAAGTTTACTTATAGGTCATTTCAGTATTTTAATATAATCAGGAATGCGCTATTAAAATATTTCGGGTTACTCGTGGAACACCGTGTATAAAGTACTACAACAATGACAGAATTCGTCTAAGCTACTAAATGTGGGAGTCTATTTTGATATAAATTAAGACTGTTCCATCTTCTGTAACTGCAAAGTCTGTGTATTCGTCATTTGGTAAAAGAGACATCATGACATATTCGTACTAAACAGTCACATCTGTTTGCCGCCCGACGATTTTGGGTCGCGACTTATTAAATACATTTTAAGTTACGGTAATCTTTGTCAATATCGTTCTATTTTAGTATATGACTGCGTTTTATTCAATGAACAATTACAGATAGGTACGCATCATCGGGTTTTTATGTCAGGTAAGGGTGGAGCCACAGTACCTACTATGTCAAGTTTAAACTTAAGTCATAGTCAATAAAGGTGAAAGCAGTCATCTATTGGTCATTACTTCATTAGCATGTCCAGCACTAGGACGATTAGTCGATTACCCTACTCATACGTTTCGTTAGTCAGATATAGGATCCCTAAGGTAAGAGATAGATACAATATTGTTGGCTGACTATCACGAGACTAACATGAGACTGTGTGTCAACTATAGACATATAGATAATGATGATTTTGTTTACAATATTTTTTCTTTTGTTACGAGATAACGATATCTGGTTATTTATAGTACTCACTAATGATTGTAACGTCTCTTTGGTAACTAGATAACTGGTCAATGCATTTGATTAATGATTTAAACCATTATATTGAGACTTGTGTAACCTGACATTAAACTATAAATCCCTTATTCATAAACGTGTACTAAAGTTACGATGCCGCTGATCATCGTTTGTCCCTTTCCATCATACCAATACGTCGGAAAGGGACAAAGGATGATCAGCGGCATCGTAACTTTAGTACACGTTTATGAATAAGGGGAAGGTGTTTAGGCGTTTATTGTTACTATAAATTAATTTTATGAAAATAGACTTTCAAAATTCGTATTACTTTCGACGCGCTACAAAATGTTTATTTAATTTAACATACACAATTAATAGCTTTATTATCAAAAAACTATCAACAAAATTATCAACAAAAATCCGGTTCGTAGGACCATGTCAGTTTGGTACCAAAAAGAACTGATGCCGCTTTGTGAACTTAGGCTGGTTGTATCATAATCAAATGATCAAATAAAAAATGTTAGTGGAAGGATCAATTCAGTCATGAATTGAGTCGGTTTAGATTTAGAACTTCATTTAAAACCTTGTGTAGAATGTAGAATGTCTTAAATCTCAGTAACAGTTCAACAGTATACAAATATTAAAGTGAATATTAATGCTTTCTCTATTGGATCGGTATTTACAGAAAAAAAACCTGTTTACGCAAAAGGCAAAAGTCACGAACCTCTTAATGTACGTATTCTCTAGTAATTATCTTTGAATCCGCTGCGCTGCCAAGTGCCAACCAAGCGTTGGCGGCCAACCATGCTACATCTTATGAACATGGTCATTGACTCCACAAAAAAAAATGAAAACGGACGTACCTTCAATTGATTTTGGGCACTGGGGCTTGATATAATCGCGGCGCTCCTTTCCAAGTTGAAAACAGCGGACCTTAGTCCAAATCTCACTAAAGAGATCGCCATGCTTAAAAAAACACGCCACGTATCTATTCACACATATAGTTTTTAAAAGTAAAAGTTTGACAGTTTAACTTTTTAAATCGCACGCACGCGCGTAGAGTTATACGGGTACTGGCTGGAATTGGAACGGCGGTTTGGTTTTATTCGTCTGGAAGTTAGTGGGGGGACAAGGTTTGTTTTCAACCGGTAACTTTAAGTTAATGCTCTTGGTAAATTAATAAGTTAATCAAAACTAGCTCTTAATACTTTATGATACAGGTTTTATAAATGGGAGAGGAACGCAGAGTTATATTGGTAAAACTACATGTGCTTGTGTTTTTGTTTGTTGGATGCTACAATGTTGTTATGGTTTTTAAAACAAAAACCGACTTTAATCTTTGTATCATTTGATGTACAGATATATTTTTTAATCTAATTTCTATAAAGAGAAGTAGCTACTGTATGTAATTGCATGATCTCTCTATGTTAATGGCACCAATCATGGGAGATTTAAGAGAAAATTTGGTGTATTTTTGATATTCCACCGACACCTGTAAAACTTTAAAAGTTGAATGTCCAATTCGTCCTTTATGTTTTCTATGTATATAATGAAAGCTACTGCAATTGGTTTCAATATTATTAACCAATTAAAACTGTGGTTTTTCCAGTTATGGGATGTATGGCGCTATTTATTATCAAACTAATAAATATCAATGAAAAATTAAACTTAAGCAGGTCTTTGGCTCTCGTTTATGGTAAAATGTTGCCAACTATTAAAAACTGATGTTAAATACATGTTTTACAGGATTTGTCTATACCATCCCATGACTGGTGCATGTTCCATTATAGGGGTGGTTGCTATAGTTATCTAAATTGTATTTTCTGTTATTTAATGCATGTTAGTTATAAAATGTAATGTTTTAAAAAGATGTGTCCCGCCGAGTTTCTTGCTGGTCCATATTGGGATATCCTCCTCCAATTGAGGTGGGATTTAAATCTTCTCGGGTCAGAAGTGTAGGGTTAGAATCGGCGTAACTTTATTTGACGTTCATAAGCGCATTATAATATGCCTACTTGAATAATAAACTATCTTTAACTTTGAAACAGCTATTAATGAATTAAATTTAGTTTTTTGGTTGTTTGTATTTTTTATTAGTAAAATGTTCGATAGATTTCTGTAAACCTGTCCTACGTTCGCTTATTCGCGTAGGCCCGCTAAGTTATATTTAATTGTTATCTGCGCGATTTGGGTTAACGACACCAGCCATAAGAAATAAAGCTATTAATATTTGTTGACTCTTCGTTTTCCTTATTTACTAATTAAGTTATACAGTCTATAAGCTGATTATAGTATATCAGTATCTGGATGCACGTATTGCACGTGGGTACTTTAAATAGTTAATCAATCAAGCATTTATTTTTTCGTCATCATAGGTGTAAAATACATTTAGTACAGGACAGGTGATAGGGTGTTTTACATGTAGCAGCTATGATGTACCTTTCCGGCGTACGATTTAAAAACACAAGTACCTAAATACAATAAATTTACAATTAAAATACATGTTACAAACAGAAAAAAATCAAATGTAAATAACCTTACTTTACCTACAATTAGTAATAAGAATGTACAGCCAGTTTAATGTTAAATTACATTTAGGAATAATATAACAAATTCCATGTCAATATTTTTATATGCTACTATCACATAGTAAAGTCTTGAACATTATAGTAACATTTTTCCAAAAGAAATTTGCGCAACATCCATTTAAATTTCTTCGGGCCAGTACTTTTGAAGTCAGAGGGCAGTTTATTATATAGCCTTGGGCCCATTAAGAATTTGTTTCCTAATGACTTAAGTGTACAAAAGGACTTGAAACGATTAGGCAGCCTCCACCAATCAACCCTTGGTACTCGGAATTATAATAAGCAAAAATAAAGATGTCCTTAATAAAATAATTTCTTTGTTTAAAAAAATATTAAAATTGATTTTTGAGTTAATTTATTTTAGGGACAACATAAGACGACAATATACAGTAAACAAAGCTTACATAAACTAACTAATCATTAAAACTAAACTACTTGTTATACCTTGTTTATAACACTTAAAATATACTTATAAATAAAAAATGCTCCCCAGGTCGCTATCATGTGTTAAGGTACCCAGAAGGCTGGCAGCGTTACCTCTTTGGATGGCCAGACTTAATCTCTGGCCGAAGTAGCTGCCAGCCCTCTGGTCACCTGAGGCATCCACGAGGCGTTGGGAAATCTCTTTATATAGGGATAGGATTTCGCGCTGGGCCCCCACGGTCCCAGAGTTTCGCAAATATATAGCCCTCGCCGAGGACAGCATATTTGCGCCGCTTGTTTTGTTCCGCGTTGTGGCCGCAACCCCCGCCTTGACGGGTTGAAATTTTTTGGGTTGAAATCAACAAGAAAGACAATCAGACAAGACAGGTCTCCGTATAGTTTTTATTAACGTCCTGCCTGACCTGGGTCATGAATCTATAATATACTAAATTTACAGCGTGTGACTTTGATACTGCATATTCTTATGGTAGTCCGTTTAGGCCCAAATTAACACACTTTCATAGGTTTTAGAAAAATATACGATTATTATTTTTTCTTATAAAATAATTCGGCACGCAATGTATCCCTACTTTGTCACCCGACTTACATATTTATGCTTTTCAGCTCAATCGAAAATCGGGAAGTGGGTCATATTTAGCTTCCAAAATTTGACCCACACTAACTAACATACTAACAGAGCAAGTTAAATAAAAGCTTGTAAAAATACAGAGGTCCTACCGTCTACATAGAAAAATCGAAAATGGTAATCCTCTCTATCACTTTTGCATACCTATTCAAGCAACAGAGAGCGAAGATTTTCATTTCCGTAAAACCACCCAACTATAGTCCAAAGCTCCCAACTATGGTCCACAAATAAACTCAATTTTTCTCGTTCAGATGTGTATTTTACTTATTTTTGTAGTTCTAAGGCAAAGTATGTTTATAAATGGAAGGTAAAACTAGGAGTAAACCACAAGGAACATTGGTATAGATACTTAATTTCCTTTTGAACTTGTGGACCATAGTTGCAGTATTGGACTAGTAGTAGTTTAATAGTTTTACGGTTTTCGATGTTGGAGGTACATACTACCTACAATTTTACTCCATTCGGTGTCGAGACCCTTGGTCCGTGGGGCCCGTGCGGTCTGAGTCTCTTCAAAGAGCAGCTTGCAGCTTCCTCGCTCAACGCATCAGTCTAACGATCCAACAAGGAAATGCTGCCAGCGTCTTCGGTACTATGCCACAGGGGCCATTTTTAGATTTAATTTAGTCATATTTTAGTTTTACTTTACATTATTAATTGTAATAATTACTTTTAAAACTTCATTTTATGATACTTTTACCAATAAAATAAGAGATTTTGCAAATTTTGAGAAAAAAACCTACTTAAGCCCTCAAAATATAAACAATGGAAGAGTCATGAAAACTCGTCTCATGCGCGATAGAAAGAGAAAAATATATTGAAAACATTTATCTATTAGGATTATGTAGGTACCAAACTATGTTGAGTTATAATCGAGTAGATATCATATTCATCATCATGTGTATGATGCTTCATAAGTGAATAAGTGTTACAACTGAAAACATCGATTTAGATAAATAGATAGATAGATAAATCATTTATTTGGCAGCTGCAAAAACACACAATATAAAGTTTAAATCATCATAAAGAACACAAATTATTACAGGAACAAAATAAAAATGGCACAAAAGAAAATTGAGAACAAAATAGGCATAATTAATAAACAATAAAATAAAATAAAAGTACCTGCCTACATACTGTGTGCGTTGGGTAGGGTCACGGCTCAGTGATACTCTTCACTCTTTCGAGTAAAGCACTGGTTTTCTGCCGGAACCCAGGTCACAGCAGATGTATAAAATGAGGGTATGTGTGTGTTACATGTTTATAATATATAAGTTGTATGTGATAATAGATAAGTCGGCAAGGGTGTGAACAGTGTGTAGGCCCCCTAGTTCTTGTGACTGCCATCTCCACCATGTTAGATTCTGAAATCTGCGACCAAAAAGCCGTATGGAATACCAGCGGTTTGTTTATCGAGGAGAACCTTTTTAAAACTTTCTAAATGTTTGGTATCAAAACAAACCAATTGTAAAACCGTTATACCTCTCTGTTTGTAAATTCAATTAAGCGTTCTGATCATTAGTTTTGGGGCTCAGCTGTTAAGGTTAAGGGTATTTCATCAACACTTCCCACATACCTACAGTTTATGAAGTTGTGTAAAAAAATATAAAATCGTAGCGACTTTCGCACGGGTCGCACGTGTATCGTCATATTTCAACCAATTTACACCTTAACAAATTATACACCTAAACCTATTTTAAGAAATTCAAGAAAACGGCATGAAAATCCGTTCTGTAGTTTTTGAGTTTATTGCGAATATACATACATACAGACAGACAGACGCGGCGGGAGATTTTGGTTTATAAGATGTAGTGATTTCCAAAATAAAATAAAGATACTTATAGTGGGAACTGGGTACATAGTTCAGTTCAGAGCCGGTAATCGGTGAAATATTTAGTATTCGCAACGAGGCAGGAGGAGTAGAGGCTCCGAGCCGGAGGAGTAGAGGCTCCGAGCCGGAGGAGTAGAGGCTCCGAGCCGGAGGAGTAGAGGCTCCGAGCCGGAGGAGTAGAGGCTCCGAGCCGGAGGAGTAGAGGCTCCGAGCCGGAGAAGTAGAGGCTCCGAGCCGGAGGAGTAGAGGCTCCGAGCCGGAAGAGTAGAGGCTCCGAGCCGGAGGAGTAGAGGCTCCGAGCCGGAGGAGTAGAGGCTCCGAGCTCCACATCAGACATCAAGTACAATAAGTATAGAGATGAAGCCGGCAGATGACCGAACAAGATGATCTTATGGAACTTTCAATTGGAGTAGCAGAGAAAGCGCTATGATTGTTTGTCTTTGTCACAGTCTCATTGTTTTTTAATCTCCACCGTAAATGTTAGTATGGCAACAAATAACCCGACCAAATTACGTAGGTTGTTATTGGTATGTTGTCAGGAATGTTAAAACGTGTTTTTAATTTGGTGCATTGCTCATGTTCCGTCCCTCACGGGCGCACGCATATAGCACATCTAGTCGATCCTAACATCGATGACCTCAGAGGACAGGGAGCCTTACGCTAAAGTACTTAATACTCGTAGATTGCCGTCGCCACTGTCTCCCGGCAGTTCTGGGATCCCAACTACATACTAAAACTTGGTAGCAGTTATTGACACCGACTCTAAAGTATGTGTTTGACCGTTTAACTGGCATATAAGACTATTGTATACTCTAAGTCTACTGGGCCACACCTTGACTCTGCTTACTGTACTGTAATACAAATGAACACTTTATACAAATCCGTATCCATAATAAAACATTCGATTATAATTTTATTATATACTCTTATATAATATTGCTTATATTTGTACTAGGGCCCCATAACTGTGTAGGCTATCGCAATACGCATTGTTAACCGAACAGAGTGATTCATAACGCTCAACCGACAACGGACCAGTCGGCAAGTCTAACCAGTATAGATCTAATCATCTATAAGACTTCATATCATAGATCTCACAACGAATTGAAGTTCGGCAAGTTGAGGCATAAAATCATATTTCGGCCGAAGGTTTAGGCCAAAGAACTGCCGAATCGTTTGGTCTCGCCGAAGCTGTATTTTCGGTTAATGTCCAACCGAAGTTGCAGTTTCAGTTTAGGCAGGTCTCGGCTATATCATGTTTCGGCCGAAAGTTTTAGTTCAAAACTAAAGTAAAACAAAATCTATGGTTTTAGTTCTCGTCGCATGCGTTTATGGAGCCCTTATAAATAAGTTATTATTATACATCTCTATGGGTCAAGATATAGTAGGTATCAGACTACAGACAAATATGTTGTTTTGTGAAGGGCTAACACTTTTGCCTAACACGTTTACGTAACTGGTAACTGGCCAAGTCAATGAACTGAGGACCTTCGATTCTATGCTCGCCTAGTACTTTTGTACGCTATTATTATATAAATATATGTTGTTTATTCTGCGTATATAGAAGCTGAGTTATCTATATATGTATATAGGGTCAGTTGATAACATTGCAATTTGAGAAGGTTAGTCGGTTTGTCAACATGGAATATACCTACATACGGTTTGCAAATCGCTTCCGTAAATACTTAGACATAAATGGAATATTTAGAGTATTTTAATGATTAATATAAAATTATAAGTATGTAGATATATTCTTTTGTACCTGCAATGTACAGCCATAAGTAACGTTTTGAAGTCGAAAATTGCTCGACATATTCCTTTCGGATGTGGTATTCAAAATTACATGTCTTTTTTTTTAAACAAAAATCGGTCAAGAGCATGTCGAGCCATGCTCAGTGTAGGATTCCGTAGTTACCATTCTGCCAGAATAAGCTAAACGGGGGATATTAGTAAGATCATGTACATTATAAT
Source organism: Cydia pomonella (assembly GCF_033807575.1). Lineage (NCBI taxonomy): Eukaryota > Metazoa > Arthropoda > Insecta > Lepidoptera > Tortricidae > Cydia > Cydia pomonella. The sequence goes on along the minus strand of NC_084722.1, from coordinate 14,720,247 downwards.
TATAAGCATATGGGAGTACCTAACTTCGCGGCGCTTTTACGTCTTTTTACTTAGAAGAGAAGACTTTTTAATAATTAAAAAACGGCTGAATTATTTATTCGGCACAATGTATTCATCCCAAATTGCAGTTTTATAACACTATCACAGGGCAAAGCCACGGACGGACAGACCGAGGGATGTGGCGAAACTATAAAGGTTTAAAGTTGACTACGGAACCGATGAAAACGCAACCACAACGAAAACAATGTGTTCAGTTCGTTATAAACACCTCTGCCGGGTATCAAGTTCTGGTGTTTGCAGCCTCTCACTTACTCACCTTACTTGGGTAGTTGACTTTGCCAAAAATATCAGCCTCAAACACATATGGCCTATGAGCATTTGCGTTGTCGTTATCGCATATGTAGCTAGTTCTAAATAGAGTTTATTAAACTTTACTTATCCGTGTGATGTCCCCACAGTAACACACACTAACACTAAGCCCCACAGTAAGCTCAAGAAGGCTTGTATTGTTGGTACTCAGACAACGATATATACAATAGGTATATAAATATTTTAATACATAGAAAACACCCATGATTCAGGAACAAATATCTATGCTCATCACACAAATTAATGCTGTTACCGGGATTCGAACCTAGGACCATCGGCTTCATAAGCAGACTCACTACCCACTAGGCCAGATCGGTCGTCAAAACATAACATATTCAACAATTTACATCTAGGACCAATAGCTACATCTAAATTAGCCTATAACTGCTATCCAATTTCCGGTAGCTTTGATCTGATACGAACATGGGTGGTATCACGTCCACAAACATAACGCGGCCACTCCAACATGGTCGCTCGTTACTCGCGTACAGATGATTGTGACCATTTATATAGCTATGCTATGCTGCGTATTTATTCTGCAGCGGGATCCGATATACGAGAAAAGATACGGGGCGCGATACTTAAATACGGTGACAGTCCTGTATATACGGGACGTATGACAACCCTGTTCGTGTCATCCACGATGGCGTGCAGATTTGTTAAATCTAACCTTTATTAACATGACAATACGACTCAAGGCACGCGTCGTCGTGAATGACACGATCTAAGTATATACTTACTCCAAAAGCGCCCAATTATAGTCCAGAATTAATTGTGATATCTTCGTTCAGATGTGACTATATTTGATTTTTCTAGTTCTAATAGGCCAAGCAATGAATGTTAAAAAAAGTTATAGAAGGAACTGCTTGAAACACAATTTTTGACTTCGTAACTTTTTTGGATTAGTTAGGTGGTGAACATATAAAGCCTTCTTTGCTGTGCTATGTACACTAATATGGATTGTATTATTCGAATTAAAAATATTGAATTTAATTGAATAAAAAGTCCCCGGTCGTAACCATTTAGTCGGGATGGGGGGGAGGGGGGTTTGAAGCTTCTTTTTTTCGGTTTTTCGGTTATATCTCGGAAACCATGCGTCTTAGCGACATGACCACTTTTACAAAATGAAAGTTGATTAAACTTTTATTAGTCAAGTTATATCCACCCTTGAAGTTTATTTAGGGCTCTCAATTTTATCTTGATATCTACATCAGTGAAGCTGCTAAGCCGCGTTTGGTATAGTTTTTGTATAAATTGGGGGTGGTGAATTTATTTATGGTAAGTATTTCACATTTCAGATTAAAATTAAAAGATATACGAATAAAAAAAGAGGTTATAAAAAAGAATACCCCTTCTAAAGCCTCCGTCTGCGGCATTGATCCGATTGGCCGCGTTACCTCTCTGTATTGCTAACGATATACACTGGGAGAGGTAAGTGCCAGCCCTATGGTCTCCCGAGGCGTCGACCAGCCGCGCCGACACTGCCGACAACACCCATGAAGGTTGTCATGTCCGCCGACCAAGGTCCCATTGTCTCCACTGCAAGCGCCGCAAACTCGTAATCTTGCAGTAGAGATGAGTATTTGCGGCGCTTGAGTAGTGGGGCCTGGTCGGCAGCAGCGCCGGCTTGTGCGCGGGTAGCCTGGATGTGGGATAGCGCAAAGGTGTCTACGCATGTAGCGTCCCACACCAAAGGCCTACCCAGTCTCCACGGCACCAGTGTGACTCCCTAGAATAGAGTAGAATCGTTTATTACGAACCATAGTATTATGGAAATCGTTCACCATAGTAATAAGTATGTAGTACTGGATAATAGTCGGGAGGTGTTACGGTATTCAAGTTTTCACCAGGGCACAGGACATGAATTATCCTGATAATAGTCAAATCTGGTTATTTTTGGTATCGTAACATCATTGGTGATGGGCGTCACGTTCGCAAATATAACGCGACCACTCGAGTGTGGCCGTTCCAGGCTAACTATGATCATCATATTTATCGTACTAATGAGTTAAGTACCCATTATTAAGTATTATTAATCTACCTGTATTAAACAGGTTAAAATTGTTTGGGTTAACCCCTGATGATCTATTATTGAGTATTTGCTTTTCCTTTTTACGTTATCGACAATGTAGTTGGTAATTATATATTATTGTCTACAATACTCGGAAGTAAATATCCATGACCTCTTTAAAAAAAACTGTTTACGTGCGAGTCCATTTTACTCGCGCACCGAGGGTTCCGTACAAAACTTTGAATTATCTAGTGTAACTGTAAAGGCGAGTTTTTTCACTGTGAAAAAAAAATGATACCCCACTTGACCTAGTCACTTTGAAATTTGCCCCCTCTTCATACTGGGCATTTTCCATACCTAGTATTTTTTTTTTACTTTCAATGTGTCTGGGTTAGCGTTGTTCATAGCTATTCGAAATTTCAAACCGATACCTTAAGTGGTTCTCGAGATATTTAACGATGTGACAGACAGACAGACGGACGGATGGACAGAGTCGCCCAAAAAGGGTTCCTTTTGTACCTTTTTGGTACGGAACCCTAAAAAAAATTGTATGTAGGTGTAAGTTACTAAGTAGATGCCTACTCCTTATATTTATTGTATTTTAGTTTAGAGGATACCCCAAAAATTTATGTAGTAATTCTGTAGAGCGGTCACCATGATACAGGCCTAGCCTAGTGTGGGACCACTGAGGTAGTAATGTAAATTTATCTTCTTTCTTTTTATATAAACGATTTTTTTTATATGATTAATTTAAGTAGTCCAAGAGTTAATTTTTTAACCAATTAATTTTGTTTACCTTACATTTTGTATAGCATATTTGAATCATATCACTTACATGTCATTCGCGCGTTCGTCTCGCTCGCACTAAAACATGTACGGACATGTCAAATGTCGGTTTGACGTTGTTCAAATTGACCCGCGTGCCGCAGTTTACCGACACCCTAACATAGCGTCAATTCGTCTCGACCTATCCCAGATGTGCTAAATTACTAATTGGGTTACTCTAATATTTGTTGCAAAGATGACTAAACACATATTTTCTGGACTTACCTATGATTAATAATAGTATCTGACCTCTTTAAGCCCAATCAGAATCATAAATAAATATGTTACCTACCTAAATTCTTGTAATGGAAAATCACGTTTGTTGTAATATGTACATAGATAAATGACTTCATATTTGCGTTTGTAAATATATACAAATCACGTTTATGAAGGTCGAACGATCTACGATGTAGATACATATGTTAAATTTGACAGTAAAATGTACGAAGCTCACGCCATCACTTGTCTTTAAATGAATCGAGCTTTTTTTTGTTTCTAGAGTGTGACTTGTGTGACTTTACCTAATGGCGTACATGGGGTTTTGCGAAACGTATAATAAAACGCGGCTTTATATGTGGGCATTTGTCTGGATCTAGGTACTTATGTATCTAATACCTACATTGCTTACTAAAATCTTTTAAGTACTGTGCAGGTTGGAAACCTTCACAGTCTCTTGGTAGATAACTGGCAACGATTATTTGAATTCAGAACTATCGCCCTGCTGAAGGAATAAAGATCTGCAGGCGAAGGTTTAAAAGTCCCTTATTTTAGTTTTTGGTAAATAACTCGTAAACGGTGGTCCACAGCAAAAAATATCTTTCACGGAAATAATCTATATTAAGTTGCCTACAAAAAATATCCAATAAACTTTTTCTTTAGGATCAACATTTAAAAAGATATTAAAGCGGGAAAGTTAATTAAAATCTATTTTATGGTCCATTTTACTATATTTTCGTAACAATAGCAAAAAACGCTGTAAAACGTAAATAATCTACACAAAAGATTAAGTACCTACACTTTTTGAAAGGATTTTACAAGATATTAAAGAGGGAAAGTTAATTAAAAACAATTCTAAGGATCCTTTTCTTTAGTGTTTCGTAAATAATTTGTAAAGTATGACCCATAGCAGTAAAATGTCTCATACATAAATAATTACCATCATTATTTCTATAAGAAACATGTACATCGATTTGTGTTAGGTTGTCTTTTTAATGTATATATATATATATATATATACTAGCTGCGAAACCCGGCGTTGCTCGGGTTAAAATACATCGCATGTTTAATGGTATAAAAAATATTTGAGGATGCATTTTTTAACGTAGATAATATAGATTTCTATCTTAGATATTGAAAGTAAGTAAGTAAGTAAGTAGTCGACCATTAAATATGCGGTGTATAGAAAGTATATTTAATTAATTAACTAATTGAAATAATTATAAGTTAAAATAAAAAACACCTTAGTAAATGAAAAATTTATGTTTTATTCACACAATTATTTACATATGATATTATACGTATTACATATATGATAAATACATTTACATATTACACATTATATGTGTATCCCAATGATTATCGTTTTCAAGTAGACCTAATCTTTGACATGCTTCACGATGTCTCAAAAATGTAACCATTGACAGTTTTTAGGTCTTCAAAACACGTTGGACCACGAATAGTGTGAAGAAATAAGCGTAGATAGAAACATTCAGCGTTTTTTGGATGCACTGTGTAGACTCGTCCTATTGTGTTACTCTTGAACACATCATGTCCTTCTACTTGCATTCCACGTTTTCGAGGATTAAATTGTTTACTTGTTGTATCCCATGTATAATAGCTGGGTACTTCTGAGTAAAGTCTTAGCAAATTGGTCTTTCTGGCATAATTCAAAAAACGCTGTTAAAGTTGTTCGAGTCGGTGGTTCCGTCGCAACTTTTTATGCCGTTTCTGTTGTGAAAAACACACGTTGTCCATTTTATAGGTGGACGGATAAATGTTGAACCGGTGGATCTCGATCGTGTATTGGAAAACTTAAAATTCGCCAAATTGCTTCGTTGGTATTAATGTAACGACCCATTTGATACTGTACTATTTCATCATGCTGGTTTTCATTGGTTAACGTAAAAACAGCCATATCACTGCCTTTATTAATATATTTGCATACATATTTTATCGATTTAACAGAACTGCAGTATTCGCCTTTAAATTTCCGTGCATGACAATACTCGCATATCGTATCCATTTTTCCGATGACAATACTTGGATGTTCATTGTATTGTTTTTTGCAATCATAATGGAAAGCCTGAAGTTCTAAACTTCCAATTTTACTTGAAGCAGCTCGTCGTTGGCGTAAAGTAGCCATTCTTTCTTGTTTTCTGGTATTTTCCAGTTCATGTTGATCAGCCGATTGACGATTTCGGAGTGATCTTACTCGACATCGTGTTTCTTCATGAATACGTGCTCTTTCCTCTTCGGTTAAATTTTCTCTAATTCTTTTTACTCCTTTACGAATGTTCAAAAGACGTTTTTCTCTTTGTTCTTCTGTTTCATTGTGACGTGCTATTTTCCTTCTTTTTGAAACCACTTTGGGTTTTGCGAATACTTTTTTTCGTCTTGGCTTTGTAAATATAAAAAGTGTAATAAAATTAACCAAAACGCATATCTTGGTTGTTACAATGATAAAACTAACAAAAAGTCACTCACTTTCGGTTTATATACCGTTAGAAATCGAAATTTCTAGTATCAGAACACTCTAGAATAGTCAAATAGTTTTTACTTTCTCATTTGTTCAAATCACTTGAATTTATGTAATCACTGTTTACTCTTGACTTCAATTGATCTTTTCGCGACTGTAAACACGGTTCAACTGACAAAAAGTCACTGATTTTCGGTTTATATACCGTTGGAAATCGAAATTTCTAGTATCAGAACACTCTAGAATAGTCAAATAGTTTTTACTTTCTCATTTGTTCAAATCACTTGAATTTATGTAATCACTGTTTACTCTTGACTTCAATTGATCTTTTCGCGACTGTAAACACGGTTCAACTGACAAAAAGTCACTTCTTTTCGGTTTATATACCGTTGGAAATCGAAATTTCTAGTATCAGAACACTCTAGAACATTCCGTTGTACTTAATTTCGATCTGGATCGTCCGGATTAATTTCAATAGTTGCACACATTTCGGAACTTTCTAGAAGCTTCTAGATTATTATAGTCATTTCTAGAACTATCTAGAGCATTCCATATGGATTTTTTAGAACCTTCTCGAACATTCTAGATCGATTGTTACAGTTGTACACATTTTAGAGTTTTCTAGATTAGTCCAGAAATTTTTAGATATTTCTGGAACATTCCATACCGATTTTAGCAGTTGCACACAATTTTGAATCTTTCTAGATCATTCCAGACATTTCTAGAATTTTCTGGAACATTCCACATCGATTTTAGCAGTTGCAGACAATTTTGAATCTTTCTAGATCATTTCAGACATTTCTAGAATTTTCTGGAACATTCTATATCGATTTTAGCAGTTGCACACAATTTTGAATCTTTCTAGATCATTCTAGAATTTTTTAGAACCTTCTCGAACATTCTAGATCGATTGTTACAGTTGTACACATTCTAGTTTTGTAGATTAGTCCAGAAATTTTTAGAACTTTCCAGAAGTTCTCATGAGTTAGAAAAGGACAGATGTATATTTTTTCATATTTTTGCCACCCACAACCACTCACTTCCACCCACCGCGACCAAACTCTCTTATTCCCACCGGGAGATCGAGGGGTATTTACCACCCCAAAAGGAAGTTGATTGGAATTGGTGGTGGTAGAGAAAACCCTGTCTTTACGTACGCACATTAGCATTTTATATATATATAGCTGCGAAACCCGGCGTTGCTCGGGTTAAAATACATCGCATGTTTAATGGTATAAAAAATATTTGAGGATGCATTTTTTAACGAAGATAATATAGATTTCTATCATAGATATTGAAAGTAAGTAAGTAAGTAAGTAGTCGACCATTAAATATGCGGTGTATAGAAAGTATATTTAATTAATTAACTAATTGAAATAATTATAAGTTAAAATAAAAAACACCTTAGTAAATGGAAAATTTATGTTTTATTCACACAATTATTTACATATGATATTATACGTATTACATATATGATAAATACATTTACATATTACACATTATATGTGTATCCCAATGATTATCGTTTTCAAGTAGACCTAATCTTTGACATGCTTCACGATGTCTCAAAAATGTAACCATTGACAGTTTTTAGGTCTTCAAAACTCGTTGGACCACGAATAGTGTGAAGTAATAAGCGTAGATAGAAACATTCAGCGTTTTTTGGATGCACTGTGTAGACTCGTCCTATTGTGTTACACTCTTGAACACATCATGTCCTTCTACTTGCATTCCACGTTTTCGAGGATTAAATTGTTTACTTGTTGTATCCCATGTATAATAGCTGGGTACTTCTGAGTAAAGTCTTAGCAAATTGGTCTTTCTGGCATAATTCAAAAAACGCTGTTAAAGTTGTTCGAGTCGGTGGTTCCGTCGCAACTTTTTATGCCGTTTCTGTTGTGAAAAACACACGTTATCCATTTTATAGGTGGACGGATAAATGTTGAACCGGTGGATCTCGATCGTGTATTGGAAAACTTAAAATTCGCCAAATTGCTTCGTTGGTATTAATGTAACGACCCATTTGATACTGTACTATTTCATCATGCTGGTTTTCATTGGTTAACGTAAAAACAGCCATATCACTGCCTTTATTAATATATTTGCATACATATTTTATCGATTTAACAGAACTGCAGTATTCGCCTTTAAATTTCCGTGCATGACAATACTCGCATATCGTATCCATTTTTCCGATGACAATACTTGGATGTTCATTGTATTGTTTTTTGCAATCATAATGGAAAGCCTGAAGTTCTAAACTTCCAATTTTACATGAAGCAGCTCGTCGTTGGCGTAAAGTAGTCATTCTTTCTTGTTTTCTGGTATTTTCCAGTTCATGTTGATCAGCCGATTGACGATTTCGGAGTGATCTTACTCGACATCGTGTTTCTTCATGAATACGTGCTCTTTCCTCTTCGGTTAAATTTTCTCTAATTCTTTTTACTCCTTTACGAATGTTCAAAAGACGTTTTTCTCTTTGTTCTTCTGTTTCATTGTGACGTGCTATTTTCCTTCTTTTTGAAACCACTTTGGGTTTTGCAAATACTTTTTTTCGTCTTGGCTTTGTAAATATAAAAAGTGTAATAAAATTAACCAAAACGCATATCTTGGTTGTTACAATGATAAAACTAACAAAAACTCACTCACTTTCGGTTTATATACCGTTAGAAATCGAAATTTCTAGTATCAGAACACTCTAGAATAGTCAAATAGTTTTTACTTTCTCATTTGTTCAAATCACTTGAATTTATGTAATCACTGTTTACTCTTGACTTCAATTGATCTTTTCGCGACTGTAAACACGGTTCAACTGACAAAAAGTCACTGATTTTCGGTTTATATACCGTTGGAAATCGAAATTTCTAGTATCAGAACACTCTAGAATAGTCAAATAGTTTTTACTTTCTCATTTGTTCAAATCACTTGAATTTATGTAATCACTGTTTACTCTCGACTTCAATTGATCTTTTCGCGACTGTAAACACGGTTCAATTGACAAAAAGTCACTTATTTTCGGTTTATATACCGTTGGAAATCGAAATTTCTAGTATCAGAACACTCTAGAACATTCCGATGTACTTAATTTCGATCTGGATCGTCCGGATTAATTTCAATAGTTGCACACATTTCGGAACTTTCTAGAAGCTTCTAGATTATTATAGTCATTTCTAGAACTATCTAGAGCATTCCATATGGATTTTTTAGAACCTTCTCGAACATTCTAGATCGATTGTTACAGTTGTACACATTTTAGAGTTTTCTAGATTAGTCCAGAAATTTTTAGATATTTCTGGAATATTCCATACCGATTTTAGCAGTTGCACACAATTTTGAATCTTTCTAGATCATTCCAGACATTTCTAGAATTTTCTGGAACATTCCACATCGATTTTAGCAGTTGCAGACAATTTTGAATCTTTCTAGATCATTTCAGACATTTCTAGAATTTTCTGGAACATTCTATATCGATTTTAGCAGTTGCACACAATTTTGAATCTTTCTAGATCATTCTAGAATTTTTTAGAACCTTCTCGAACATTCTAGATCGATTGTTACAGTTGTACACATTCTAGTTTTGTAGATTAGTCCAGAAATTTTTAGAACTTTCCAGAAGTTCTCATGAGTTAGAAAAGGACAGATGTATATTTTTTCATATTTTTGCCACCCACAACCACCCACTTCCACCCACCGCGACCAAACTCTCTTATTCCCACCGGGAGATCGAGGGGTATTTACCACCCCAAAAGGAAGTTGATTGGAATTGGTGGTGGTAGAGAAAACCCTGTCTTTACGTACGCACATTAGCATTTTATATATATATTAAGATTAAGATATATATATATATATATATATATATATATATTATAAGTACTATATGGGTATTAGGCGACGATATGCATACGTATATAGATAAATACATACCTATCTACATAGAAAATACCCATGACTCAGGAAAAACTATCTATGTTCATCACACAAATAAATGCCAGAACCCGGGACCATCGGCTTCATAGGCAGGGTCACTACCCACTCTAGGTCGGTATCGGACCGGTCGTTTATGCTATTGGTTGATTCCCGCACGTTTCCTCATCTCCGTTTCAGTGTACAGCCAGCGTAAAAGCAAGCTCAAGCGACGAAACTCAAGTAGCAGCGCTATAGTAACATTAAAACGTGTGACCTTATGCTACCAGTAGTGTATGTATACTTGTATTAGTGGCAGAAGGTCAGAAACCTTTTCGGTTACTTAACGTTGTTTACAAATATTGCGTCGAGGAAGGCTGCATAACATTTTGCGCAGTTTTCCTGTTATTGATGAAGGCTACTTTTTCTTCTAAAATTAATCAATATTTCTATTCTTGTTTGGAATATTACAGGCTGGCAACGCACTTACAATCTGGTGTTTCGGGTGTCCATGGGCGACGGTAACCGCTTATATCAGTCGTCATATCAGGCTCGTTTGCCTCCTATATCAATACTGCCACTGCTTGCCTTTATAGGGAGCGTGCATGAACTGTAGATGGCAGCACAGAACAGAAGACGTCTATTCATTGGCGCGAAGCATTGTCATGCTTAAATTTTTAGGTTTAAGCCATAAGGGGTCATACATTCATTACTTCACACGAATTTCGAGGTTTTTTTTCTTGCCTCACTTGGTCACATTTGGCAAACCCCTCCCCCCTGGTGTTACGTCACATTTTTGGCAACTTTGTTTTCAACGAAACCGGCAAATCGAATTACGAGTAGGTATTATTAATATACATATTATCAAAATATTTTTGATAAAAGAAATATTAGTCATTTTATTAGGAACAAATTAAACGAATAAAAACGATTATCGTTCCAAATTTTTTTTATTAAAACTGTACAGCGAATAAAAGAAATGGGTTACTGATGTTTACTGATGAAGTTAAAGTGACGTTGGTGACTCCTCCCTCCTTGTCACAATATGTCACAATTTCTTGATCCCCTCCCTCCCCCTAAACGTGTGATGTAATTAATGGATGACCCCTTAGATGGCAGATTCTGCTATGCGAAATAGAGCCAGTGTTAGTGTAGGGGACAGCACCTGCTTGTAAGTGTGAATTGTTGTCTCTTTCGATTCAGGTCATGAGATGGCAGCGGTCTCGATCGTCACGTAGACAAATGCAACCATCATAACCGTACTGGTTCGCCGCACTCGTCGAAAACAAAAACAACGGCCCGCGGTAGACCATGTCGATTTCGCATCGGTCTATTCAGCCACTAAGAACAGTATCTTCCGGTGTCACGCCGTAAATAGTCGGTTATAGACGAAAACGTCAATAATAAGTAATTTATTACTATTAACTAGATTGATGTATTCTTAAGGAGTTCAAGGGTTTTTTCTAGCTTAACCTTTATTTCCTTCTTCCTAGCGTTGTCCCGACATATTGCCACGGCTCATAGGAGCCTGGGGTCCGCTTGACAACTAATCCCAAGATTTGGCGTAGGTACTAGTTTTTACGAAAGCGACTGCCATCTGACCTCCCAGAGGGTAAACTAGGCCTTGTTGGGATTAGTCCGGTTTCCTCACGATGTTTTCCTTCACCGAAAAGCGACTGGTAAATAACAAATGATATTTCGTAAGTACATAAGTTCCGAAAAATTCATTGGTACGAGCCGGGGTTTAAACTCACGACCTCCGGATTGCAAGTCGCACGCTCTTACCGCTAGGCCTAGCTTATCCTTTATTTGAAACTAGACAAAGGTATAATTACTTTGTGTATCAATAAATCATTTTTCATTTTTAATTACTAAAGCTAGGTGTTTACTTAATAGGTACTGAATGTTTTTATAACTCCCGGCAACATTTTGTGAGATGCTATAACGTAACGTAACGATACGGCCAAGCTACATATTTTGACTAAAGTTAATGAATTAGGACTCTTAGTTGGGCTTTTTGACAGTGCGAGCCATATGATCTCGTCTTGGCAACATTTTACATGAAAATGTTTTTGGTAGATATTCACATCGCAAAATATTGCCGTGAGTTAAAAAAAAACACTTTTATATGAGAATTTTGACAGTTCAGTACAAATCTCGCGCCAGCACTATGATTATGATTCCACCTACAGAAAGTTTCCAAAAACTTAGGAAACTTTTCGGAAATTTCAGGAAAGTTTTACTGGAAACAAAGGAAAGAAATGGAAAATTACGATTCCCATGCAAAAACATGAGAAGTTTCCGAAATTTTTCCATGTGGAAAATTCGCAATTTTGGCGACTTTCCGACAGCACATCACAGTATTTCCACCTATACTCAAGGTACAGACAAGGGTAAAAATATGGGTGCACACAAGTTGCTCAAAAATATGTCCCATAGCGCTTATAAATAAATATTATAGAGACCATACACAAAATTTCTAAGTCCCACGGTAAGCTCAGTGTTGTGGGTACTCAGACAACGATATACATACATATACTTAAATACATTTAAAACGCCCATGGCTCAGGAACAAATATCTGTGCTTATCACATAAATATACATGCCCTTACCTGGATTCGAATTCAGGACCATCGATCGGCTTCATAGGGTCACTATCCTCTAGGCCAGACTGGTCGTCAAATCTTATGTCGGTAAATTAAGAGGGAAAAATAGCTTTGCGATCCTAACGAAATAACGGTACTTTTTTTATGAAATTCCATTTGGGGTTTCCACTAACTAAATCTTACAAATCACATTGATTTTGATGTCAATCGCTTCCGTATAATATATTCTAGGTTTATAGGTCTCGCTTTATTTAAAAAAATGCAAATTTTGAAATAAAGGAAAACCTATAAACCTAGTTTTTCATTGTGTCAACAACATACTTAAAAATCATAGAGAATGGAAAATATTTAGAAGTGGAAAAACGTTATCTCCTTTTATATGGACGATCATTCTTGAGAGCCATGGGACATCTTTTTGAGTAAGTTGCGTGGGCCCATATTTTTACACTTGACTGTACGTAGGTACGTGTACCTATTTCTGTAGCTCTTCTATCAAATCTGCAGTTATATTTTCGTCAATTGAAAGAGCGATGGGAGGATATTACCGATTATTGGGACCCTACTCGTGCTAGTGGAGTTCAAAGTCACAACTATTATACGTGTCTTTGATACCTGGGTAGTTTTAACCACTTATTTCTAGTTCACAACTTTAAGTTTTGTATAGGTGCCTCTACCGGACAACCTACTGTCTAAGCAGGTTCTCCGCTGGCAATCGACTGGCAGTAGACGGTCAGGGCGACCTCGCACCACGAGGAGGCAATCAGTTGAGGAGGCTGGCTCAACTGGACTCAGCTGGAAATAGCCGCTCAAGATCGCAACAAATGGAAAAAAAATCTGCAAGTTCTACGTCCCTGGTGATGAGGGATAACAGGATTATCATCATAGTGCCTACATAGAGCTAAACGTATAAAATTAATACCTTTAAGATAGGTAGATACACAAATGGAGTTGTGCCTCGAGAATTTGCTCTGTTTACTATGGGAAATATTTTCGCGCGAGATCATTCTCCACACAAAACGAAGAACGTTCTCGAGAACGGCACAAGTCTATACCCAAATATCGTCAGGTGAGGCTCCTTAAAGTATGCAGTAAGTGGTTGCATATTATTTACCCCCCTTTGTATACATGTATGTATGCAGGGGGGTCAACATCTTTTGCAGCTGATTGTACAGCATCATCTACTCCAGCTGCCAAAGAATGTATTCTTAGCTTCTACACCTCTTTTACAATATCTGTCTCTTTAATATAAAGTACTTATAGGTAAAAAACTCAAGTAAGTCACTAGTGGATTTACATTTGTTTAGTTTGTGTGTATCTTTTAAACATGTATTGTCTATTCGAACACGCCACAACTACATACAACAGGTGACTTACTTAAGTTTTTTACCTATACTAAATATCTGCCACAAGGTGAAATAAAAACAATTGCATATATTAAAATGTATTTATTATGAACATACGTAGACAGTATCCAAAGTTAAACAATAATCTTACCTATATACATACACTTTGTATAATAAAACCCTCCAACGTTTTGTTTCCAATTCCTGAGGAACAGCAAAAACAAATGATCTACCTTTTTAACATAATAGACCAATCAAATTAGCAAGCAATCCAAGCGATCCAGCAAGCTGAAAATCGTTTTAATACTTTTCATTTGGTCCTAAATGCGTGTCATCTGTGTTTGCTTCGTCGCAGGAGGTGTGCATACATTTTGGGAGCCTTGAGAGATATTTTTTTCCGTCGGTTTCCAAATCACTCGATGTGGAAGGAATGGGTTCCATCAAATTACAATAGCACTACCAGCAAGGTTTGGTGGATCAGACATTGGTAAAAAGGCGTTATCGGATTTTTAACATGATTTCACCAAAAATAAATTCAAAATGGCGGCCATTTTTTTACAATTTAGTCTACGAATTCATATTAAGGTACCTTTCGGATCCTAAAATATCATGATAAGAACAAATTTTCCGTCGGACGCACCGTTTTTTGCAAAAATTTATGCATACCTCCTGGGATGGAGCAAACTCGGTTACACGCATTTAGGACCAAATGAAGATATTTAAAAAAATTGCTGGGAATTAATTGCCAAAAACTGCTTTGCGAAAAGGTATGAGTAAAAAATAACCAGTGCAATAAGAGTAGAAATTAAGGCAACCTTTGTTTATTTATACCCAACGCACACCAAGTTTCTTGTCAAATAGAAATCAAAACATAACGCTTACACAATGCACGCTTACGCTCAGTTACGCTCAACAACTCTACTTTTAATTTCTTGTCGGACTGTAAAGTTAGGCCAAGCCATTTTCATAGCACTGATTGTGCAAGTGTTATTTTAAACGTATTATGAAATTATGACGTTTAAAATGACACTTGCACAGTTTGTCGCCCGATTCGAACTTTAACCCTTTTCCAGGCATAGTACGATTTATCGACCACATACGCGCCATTAGAATTTAAACTTTAGCATTCCGATTTAAGGCTCAAATTAGATTACACTTTCAGGAAATGTTACTTGTCTTCAAATGAATCATCAAAGCGGGATTAATTGGAATATATTTGGCTTTTTTGGGAAAACCTTGTAGATTGGTGCGGCCTGGAAATGGGTTAAGATACGACGATAATTTCCTAAATATACGATATGGATTCAATTTGTCAGTATCAAAGTAACGTTTATATTTGAAGAAGCGTGACTTTTGGCACTGACATATCTAATCCATATCGTATCTTTAGGACATCTTTGATGTATCTTAAATTTCGAATCAGGCCGTGTGCTATCAAAATCGCTGTCAACTTAGCTCAGTCAAACTTTAGTTTATTTAGCCACGCTTAAACGGGTTTTTATTTTATGTAAAATACATATTTGTAAACAACTGTTTTTTTTTAACAAAATATTTCTAAGATATAACAAAATACATAATCAATTTGGTCTGGATCTGATTTTGAATGGCTTTTCCGAAGCGTAACGTCCTAGTAATTCATTGAAATGCTTTTAGGTTAATTTCACCGCCATTTTGAATTTTACTGTTTCGATATGGTACAGAAAGAATAACAGGATCCACAAGACAGGTCACCTTGTGTTCATGTGGATACTAATAATGTACAAAACGTAAGTAAACATGTTGGAATTGTATTTTAACACCAAAGAGAATTGATTGTAATAGAGAGGTAAAGTTTAAGAAAAAAACGCGCCCCTTAGTTTGACAACCAAAACAGATGGCGCTGTACTGCGCCATGTTTTGTGGTCACTGAATTGACAAACGAAAACTTTTGACAATCAGGGTTACCATTAGTCTGTTCTGTACAGTGTTCATATTGTTTAATAGTTTTATGTAGTCTGTAATAGTTAGTGGTAATTTGTATTTCTTTGCAGATTAATCGAATACTCCACCGATTTTTACTCTGGGACCAATCCCGAAATTACGAAAAAAAAAATTTCTGTTTCATACATTTTGGCTGGCTGCCCTTAACATTTTGTATGAGTGTATTTTTTTTTTCGCGATTTCGGGTTGGTCCCATAGTGAAAGTTGCTCAGTATGACCTATATATTCACCTCGTAAATTATTGCAAGTGACTAAATAAACACCCTGTATGATCGTAATATGATAAAATTCATATACTAGCCGTGTCTTATCCAACCTAGACATTGGCGGAATCATCAACACCTTGATGGAGCCATAACACGAAAAATTGGTTGAATCAGAGTTACCGCAAATGTATGAAGTTGTACAGCGCCATCTCGTTTATTTGTCAAATTCGAAGCACGAAATTGTCTTAGATTTTATACATCTTAAACTTTTGAACGCCACGCCTATCGTACGCGGCGCGTCATCGTGAACCTTGTCGGTACGCATGAAGGTTGATATTGGGCTGAAGCCGCGCGCGTCATATGACGGACTTTGGCGGTCAAAAGGTTAATCAGTCAATGTATCTTTATTTAACACATATAAAACTGATGACTGATGATGCCTGCATCATTTTAATACAATTTGAATGTCAGTATATCGTCACCACACAGTTTAACCATTTTCCATGCATAGTAATCGACCACATATGCGCCAATAGAATTTCAACTTTAGTATTCCGATTTAAGGTTCAAATTAGATTGCATTTTCGGTAAATGAGACTTTCCTTCGAATGAATCATCAAAGCTGGATTAATATGAATATATTTGTTTTTTTTTTTGGGAAATCCTTCTAGATTAGTGCGGCCTGGAAAAGGGTTAATCTTTTGACCGCCAAAGACGTCATATGACGCGCGCGGCTACAGCCCAATATCAACCTTCATGCGTACGGACAAGGTTCACGATTACGCGCCGCGTGCGATAGGCGTGGCGTTCAAAAGGTTAAGGGTTTTCGACGTCGTATGTTTAAGCCGTTTTTACAAACAGCCAAAAAACTACTTATTAATAAAGGTATATATTAAAAATTTTACAGCACTGGACATATTTTGAAGAGGCTTCTGGAGAGAATACTTACATAAAATCAGTTATAATAACAATACTACAAATAAATAATGCTGTTTTTAACCTTTTCGACGCCAACGACGGATATATCCGTCACAGAGCACAGAGCAACATAGATCCGCGTGCATATGCATAAAGTTCAATTTCAGTTTTGACACTTCGGTGACGTGGCGTCCGAATGACCGATTTTGTTTGACATGGCGTCGAAAAGGTTGTAGTGGTGAAGATATTATGGAAAGAGCTTCTGAGTATGTACAGCCAGCGGCAAAACTGCATGGCCAATTTACGAATAAATGCATTCATGCTGTATTGGCGATGAGTAAAAAAAAACAGCTGCTGTAATAAGCGTCGCGCTCTAACATAGGCGTCGCCAAGGGGTTGTGCACAAATCACGCGAGGTTACGGATACCCTCCTCCCCTTTAGTGAGGTTCTTGGCTACCTTTCGTAAAATAGACTCGCTATTTTGAAGCGTGAAGTGAAAATTTATTTTTAACGAAACCGAGTAAAAGCATTAACTCATGTGGTACATATTTCATTAGTTTCATTCACTGTATAAAAATACACGTGAGGTCTCCATAAACCCCCCCCCCCCCCCTCTCCCAACGTGGCCTGTCGTGATTTTTTCGTGACCCCCTCCCCCCCCTCTCGAACCTCGCGTAATTTATGCACAAGCCCAGGGGGAGGACAGGGGGGAGGTCGAAATTTCTCACCAAATGTATGCCCCTCCCCTTGAACTGCAACTAAACTAAAAAATAAGCAAGCTAAGAGTGTTTAGATTCTCCATACATAGATAAAACTTCATTTATAATAAGTTTTGTACAAGCTTAACGAAAACATCTTTCTAGTTTCGTTCTCATTTTAAAACTACGTGTTGGATTGTAATGAAACTTTGCACATACATACATGAGGTATATCTACGCCTGTAATTAGTTTATATAGCTCCAGCGTATAAAACAAGTAAAAACAGAGCAAAAACAAATTTTATAAGAAAAACTAAAACTCGCTGTATTTTTTAACCTTTTGAACGCCACGCCTACCGTACGCGGCGCGTAATCGTGAACCTTGTCGGTACGCATGAAGGTTGAGATTGGGCTGTAGCTGCGCACGTCATATGACGTCTTTGGCGGTCAAAAGGTTAAACTATGGTCTGAAGGTACATAAACTAATTATAGGCATAGATATACCTTATCCTATTGTAAGTACAAAGTTTCAGAGCAATCTAGCTAGTCGTAAAATGAGAGCGTAACTACGTTTGTATGAAGAGCCGAGTTTGCTGCGGACTCTTAAGGAAGGAAACCCATGTATTAGCACTTTAAGCATACTTGTTTATCTATGGTTGAGGTTTGTGACCATTGGGAAGTATGCAGCTCATCTTATACTCACATGCGTGCAGATAGTTCATCTTATACTGATATTATCAAAGAGAATTTGAAATAGAGGTGGATTGTCAAAGAAAACTTTGTAGCCACGTAAATTTACTGCCATCTTTCGACAAACGATTAAAACTTTTAGAACGCCATTTGACTTTGATGCTTATTATTATACTGATATATGTTAAATTTGTTAAATATCAAAAAGTGGCGCCATCTTACCGGGCACTACCTAAAGGTTATTGCGCCATCGCTCGAAATGATGTCGCCATACCTTTAGCCTTTGATCTATTAGGTGGCGCCACATTTTGATATTTAACAAATTTAACACATATCAATATATGAATAAGGATCAAAATCAAATGGTGTTCTATAAGGTTTAATCATGTGTCGAAATATGGCAGTAAATTTACTGTGGCTACAACATTTTCTTTGACAATCCACCTCTATTTCAATTTCTCGTTGCATTTATCCATATGGAATAGTTTCTCTTAACACTTTAATCTATGATAGATGTATATACTACGCCTTCTTGTACTCGATCCTCTCGACCTTCACCTCGTCGCCCAGCAGTTTGTACACGTATGTGACCACGGTGGAGCTCTGGATGTCCATTAGCACGAATGACGGCGTTGGGTTCCTGAAACAATTATGAGGCATAACAAAGAAAAATAGATAAAAAAACAAGTTTAGCTTTAACCTTTTGGACGCCAAGACCACCTAAAGGCGTCGTTACTAATCGTGCCCACCGCGCCAAGGACAACTATAGGTGTTATGGCGGACGCTGTCAAAGTAACCTTCACACTTTCGAGTAAGGTTTACATTAGCTCGCTTGCGCCCGGGAACTTGGCGTTTGAGTGATGTTTGTGTTTATGACATAAAGCGTTCAAAGGGTAAACAAACAAACTATGATACAATCATGAAACCAATTACACGTCTCCCTAACATAGGTAAATATATTTAAATTTGCGAAAATGTTCCCTTTACATGTACTCACTGCATCGAGAGAAAATACGCACGGAAAAAAAGACGACGTAAAACTGTGAACAGCACTTTAAGAATTCTTAACTTAATACTAGAGTTAGACCAAGCTAAGAAGGCAGCGATTTTGATAGCCCAAACTGTGCAAGTATTATTTTAAATGTCATACTTCTATGAAATTATGACGTGTAAATAACACTTGCACTATCTGGGCCAACTTAGCTTGGCCTAACTCTATTATTGTGTGAATAAATTAACTTAATACTAAGTTCAACTTTTGTACTTTTGTGGTTGAGACCCTCAGCCATGAGGAAACAAAAAAGAAGACTTTGTATTTTTTTTGTGTTTAAAATAAATTGTGTGTCTATAGTTTTTGTCAGTATGTCTTTTTTCACGTTTTAACATACTATTGTATTGTTGGAACGTTTAGGCTGTGCCCGGTAAGATGGCGCCACTTTTAGAAATTTAAAAATTTAACATATCAGTGAAAGAATAAGGATCAAAGTCAAATGGCGTTCTAAAAGTTTTAATCATAAGTCGAAAGACAGCAGTAATTTTACTGTGGCTACAAAGTTTTGCAAATCTATCTCTATTTCAAATTCTCTATGACTATACATATTTGAAAACTTTAAATAGGTTTGCACGAAAAACACGAAAACAGCCTTAATACAAATTTATTTTTAGTTGTTTATTGTTACCCTGTATACTATGGCAGTATAATTTTAGTATGAAATAGCTAGTGAAGTGTATTTTCAGAGTTAATATACTGCCTGGCCTTGCCTGGGTTGATATTTAGGGCTTATTGTGCAATGTGTCCCCAGTAAAGTAAGCATAAAATAAGTTAATTTTGACATACCTGAACAGTGGACTGTAAGCTCCAGTAGCAGACCCTGGATTGATATAAAACTTGTTCTCATGCTCGTACGCCTCAAACCGGTGTGTGTGTCCAGAAATCAGGATATCCACATCTAGCTGCCTCTGCACCAGTGCAAGGGACTCTTCGTCGCCCCAGGGGACTACCTGGTGTCCATGGACCAGGCCGATGCGGAACTGGCCGACGGTTATGACTTTTTGTTCTGGGTAGGTGGAATTCTGTAATAGTCGATAAATGTCAATTAGTTATCAAGCAGCAAGTGGAAACCATAATGATTGTTTTTTGTGGAAAATAGGCGGGTCCACACAGAGCACAAGGTTCATCAAATGGCAGACCCAGTCCAGATCTAGACCGCCAACCTATTTTATTTTTTTGCTTACTTAATAAACTCAAGTATAAACGAACCGCAATGGTCATTTTATTTTAAGAACTAGACCCCTGAAGAAACTAATAGGTGACCCCTGCTGTACAGTTTACATAAAAGTGACCAACCTCATCAAAATCTCCTCTAACCACATGCACATCACTGGCTAGGGTCTTCAAATAGTCATAGGACTCCTTAGTACAGAGGTTGCCAGTACACAGGATATGCTGGATGCGACCTGGCAGTAGCAGCTTCTTAAACTTGGGCGGCAGGCTGCCGGTGCGATGTGGGATATGTAAGTCTCCGAGAACTAGTACCAACTGAAATTTAAACATTTTAAAACTGAATTTTGAAAACTGTTCATACTAGGCAATGTTTAATTAGATGTAAGAAAACACTTTGACCCAAAAGTAAACAACCCTTTAAGTTGTTTCTAAGAAAATACATCCAACTAGATTAATTTTCCGGTTGACAATACCGCCCACAAACTTATAGAGCATCAAATCAAATCACTGTCACTGTTTTCCATGGAATAAACACATTACGACAAAATAGTGTGTCATCAAAGTACATAACATAAGTACCATCCGTCTTGAGGTAGAACATCAAGAAATTTACTCCTAAATGACACAGATATGCGAGAAATTTGAGAAAAACGCGAGTCAGATAGTAAGCCTCGTAAACGTGATCTTACCATTTTGATAGCTTAGTAATAAGCTAGGATAAACCACTAATAGGAAACTAAGCTTAATTATCTATAGATTAATTGAATTACAATGTTATACCCTAATTAATAACACTGAAAAGTAATGAATCTAAATCTAAATCATCGAATTGATGTATATTTGACATTTCATTTCGTTTAGTTTTACGTTTCGTTCGTCGTAAGCAAGTCGTAAGTTACTATTTCAAGGTGAAAATCACAGCAAGAATACTTTGTATTAAAAATATTTAATATTAAAGGTAAATATTTTTTTATACATACTATTAAAATACAATAAATAATGTTTATAATTTATAATCAATTACGCTAGATTTCAAAACAAAAAATATTTCTTTATTGTCTATTGCTATAATGTTGCTATAGTGCAAAAAAGTCCAATACTAATGGGTAATAATTAAGGTGGGGGTCGTTAATACTGGGCTATTACCGCGAAAATCGAAGTTCGTTAATTGCGGGCATTTTTCACGTCTTAGTGAGAGTAAATAGCAAGATCCACGAATTTTGCGATTAACGATTAATGGACTTAGGAAAATGTAATAGAAGTTAAAAAGTCCTTTAACATTTTAAGAAGGTAACTTAAAAATTAATCCGTTGATCAAAATGTTAACTTCGTTAATTAACGTTTTACAGATTAACAAATTAATGCCCAGCTATGGTTACATGTTACTGTTACAGTACCAGCTCGTAACGTTTAATTTAGAAATTAAA
Organism: Cydia pomonella; assembly: GCF_033807575.1. NCBI lineage: Eukaryota > Metazoa > Arthropoda > Insecta > Lepidoptera > Tortricidae > Cydia > Cydia pomonella. Next base: position 14,698,351 of record NC_084722.1, on the reverse strand, counting down.
TTTATTAAACGTATATAATTGCTCCGCAAACTTTCCAGTGTCAAAGAATGCCTATTACTCCTAATTTCCAATAACAATATATTTTCACAATAATTACATCACTACCGGGAAAACCGAAATTTCATTATCTACCTCTCTATCACTCTTTCATATACGAGCAATAGAGAGATTTCCATTTTCGCAGTGGCCCTTAGATGAAAAAATTACACATCCCAATAATTCACCTCTTTTTAGGGTTCTGTGGAACCCTTATAGTTTCGCCTTGTCCGTCTGTCTGTCCATCCACGCCTTTGCTGCTTGATCGTGTTAGAAGCTGCAAGTTTATCATGAATTTGACGACCGGTTTGGCCTAGTCGGTAGTGACCCTGCCTACGAAGCTGATGGTCCCGGGTTCAAATCCTGGTAAGGGCATTTATTCGTGTGATGAGCATGGATATTTGTTCCTGAGTCATGTGTGTTCTCTATGTATTTAAGTATTTATATATTATATATATCGTTGTCTAAGTACCTTCAACACAAGCCTTATTGAGCTTACTGTGGGACTTAGTCAATTTGTGTAATAATGTCCTATAATATTTATTTATTTATATATACTATACATTAATCATGCCGAAAAAGTGGCAAAATAACAAAAAAAAAAAAAAACTTTTTTCAGGTACCTCTATTACAAGTAAAGTGGGAATGAATTTTTTTTTTCCTGTCCTTCAATAATCTCCCCCGTCTAATAGCCCCCGTTTAAGGGAGCCTGTTATGATGACGAGCATATACGGAATCCTAACTGAACGGCCCAATTTGTTTTTTTTTTTTTTTTTTAACCTTTTAACTTTCAGACCCAGTAACAAATTTTATAAGTAGATCATTATCGCAAGTATCCCAACGATGTAATTTTTGTTACATTTTAACGGATTAACGATTAACGTTCACTTGCGTTAAATTTTCCGAAATGTAATGCTTTAACGTATAACGAAGTTTTATTAATGGATTAGTGATTAACGAAGTTAACTATTTGATTAACGGTGCCGAGCTATGCATGTAACATAAAGCATACATCAGTTTTATATTATATTTAATTATTTATATTTAGTTAGGCAACGGCCTTGCCGCCAATTTATTTCCAAAGTGATTAATAGGGAGTCATCAAAAAGTGAATGGCAATGCCAACGACTTCTCTTTCCGCTCTATTGTTTATGGATAGTTGACCTGCCTGCGCGAGAAAGAAAAATTTCATGGTGTTGTGGGTGACACATATACGTAGAAAAAGTTTAGAGTAAGAACATTGGCACCAACTGCAGGGAAATGGAATCAATGGAATATGAGCTCGCCAGAAACCTCACTCTGTTGTTTTTCGTGGAACGCCTGCTCGATAAAGGCGAGCCGAGAACGTTGCACGATCTGTCCTGTCAGTTTGGTGCCAAGGGGTTCACTAAGGAGATGCGTCAGATCGCTGGCGGGTCGCAGTCGGGGCTAAAGAAGTTCCTGGCTCAGTACCCGGCGTTGTTCAACATAGACGGGGACTATGTCGATATCAACACGTTCCAGAAGCATCTGAGCGGGGCTGGCGCGGGATCCAACAACGACTACATCGAGGAGGCGAAGGAGTATTTCGCCAGTAAGATGATCCAGTACGGAGAGGGCACGGAGGTGCCGATCAAGAGCCTGCTCGGGCACCGCTCGCAGGCGTCGCCTCAGGTACGTCACATCTCCGGGCAGCGCATCAAGGAGTTCAAAGACTTCTTGCTCAAGCACCCGGACACCTTCCAGATCATCGAGGATAACGTCGTTCTAGTCAGTGAGAACCACAGGCGCGGCAACACTTGCAGCAACTCTGAACAGTTCCACAACTTACCCGTTGCTCACATAAACACAGACACAGCACAGCAATTGCTCGATTATGTTGCTCAATGTATTGAAGCTAAAGGTCCAGTAATGGTGGACCAACTATTTCATCTTATTGTATCAAGGTTCCCACAAGAATATTGGTATCAAGTGTTTAAATCTCCGGCAGACTTGAATGCCTTTTTGAAACTGTTTTCTGATAGCTTCCATGTGCAATCCAACCTTGTCACATTAATTAGCAAACCAAAAATACCTGTAATGTATCTAAATGCAAAAGCAAAATCAAAGACTGAATCACCAAAGCCTTTGGCTGAGGAGAAGCCTGTATCCCCCGCTCCGCCTACTGTAGTGAGTCCGACCCCTTCAGACGGCCACCAGAGCCCTGCAAATAGAATACTCAGTCCTGTTGAATCTCCCCGAGGTCCGCAAGCTAACATTGCTAACCAGACTTTGAAGCAAAGGATAAATTCAATTGTTATTAAGAATTTGGCAGAGAATATGGTGCGAGATAGAGTGAACAATCACTTAAATGCCCGCAGTTCAGAAGAGACTAATGGTACTCCAAGCATAAGGAGTAATCTGATGGGCGAAGCTTGGAGGCAGAAAGTTCTTCAATGTACAACAGTTATAGCTAGTGTGAGAGAGTGTGCTACTTTAATCGACAGTATCATGAACCCTAAACGCACCACAAAAAGTATTGTCTCCTTTGATTGTGAAGGCATCAACTTGGGACTAAAAGGTGTCTTGACTCTCTGTCAAATTGCTACTATTAATGGTGAAGTATACATTCTAGATATAATGGCATGCCCAGGCATGGTTGTTGAAGGCAAAATCAAGGATCTTCTTGAAAGCGAAAATGTAATCAAAATTATACATGATTGTAGGAATGACTCAGTCAATTTGTACAATCAGTTTGAGATCACTTTAAAGAATGTTTTTGATACACAGGCAGCTCATGCAGTGCTGCAGCTACAACAACAAGGTGTACCTGTTTACAAAGTTAAGAATTTGTCTCTGAATGCACTGTGTGAACTTTACAATGCTCCGATGAACCCAATGAAAGAACAATTGAAGAATGTTTACCGCAGAGATCAACGCTATTGGGCTAGGCGTCCATTATCTAAAGACATGATCATTTATGCCGCCTCTGATGTTTTATCTCTGGTAAACCCTGCCATTTACGCATACATGTCCTCAAATATCCGGTCTGACAACCAGCAGCTTTTTGAAGAACTGAGCAATGAGCAAGTCTTCATGCACATCCAACCTACAGAAGTGAAATTGAGGAAAAGGCAAAGAAAAATCAACACTGAAGTTGGTGAGTTGAAGCAAAAACTTGCTGAGACCACTAAGAATATTGTTCTTAGTAACCGAGAAATCAGATTATTAAGATATTTAGAGCTCACTGAAGAAGAGAAAGAGAAGCTAAAAGGTTGTCATAAAATATCAAAGAAGCTGGAGAAACTTGAAGCCATAGGGCAAGAAAAGGATTCTGATTCTGAAGATGATGAAAGAGAGAATGAAATGGCTAGTCTAGAGTCGAACCCTTCTGATTCTATCTCATCTCCTCACTCCACTCAGCCTCCAAGCCTGACTGAGTCCATGCAAATGATGGACGAAATTTTATCAGATACAAACATGGACAAGGTAGAAAAGATTAATCGCCTGGAGGCCATCTTATCTGCCGTCGCGCCACTGAGTGGTGAGTTAGAGGATAAATTCTCTCAAACCATGGAACAAACGCTGCCACTGCTCAAAAACAAAGACTGGTCCAATCTTAGCCAGATCTTGAACATTGGGGAACCGGACAGGAAGAATTGTTCATGTAGATGCCATAATTCCACTTTCGACGACAAATGTAATGATCTCAACCAGACTAAGAAGGCGGAGGTTGGCTCTCAAACCCTCAGCACCGGAGACATCGTCATCACGAGGATCCACTTCAGGGAAGAGGACAAGGTGAACGAGAGAATCCTGGACGCGTCTCCGGCCAGCAAACGGGGTATCAACATGTCCTGATAGCCCAGCACTTCCATTCAGTGCCACTTGAGTTTCGGAATTTTCTTGTGATCATGTCAATTTTGTATGTAGTTGTTTAAGTTTGAAAGTTATTTATATTTATGGTGTAGCCGCGCTAGTGTGCGAGATAGAATAAATTAAGTATAGTTGTGGGTCGCATCGCGCCGGGCGAGCGACCGCCTACGCTGGATGCTCATTTGAGCGGAGAACGTGCATTCGAATAAATGCAACAGTAATTCGCATAATAGAACAGCTACTTAACGCCTCATCTCCATCTCGGACGCGCTACCTTTTATACTTCTTTATTTATGCTGGCTATTGCCTGTTAAGAACCGAACTTATATGTGATAGATTTCAAGGCCTTTTGTTTTCGAGCTATTTAAATTGTAAATAAGATCAACTTCACGATGCGTCAGCACGATATGATGGATCACTGATATAGATCGATATGTACATACACGTTATTTATTATTACATCTTTACCTAATGTTTTCGTAGTAGCTTTGTTGTTACTGAAATCTATATCAAATCAAAAATGGCAATAATAGTTATACAATAAAGCCCTTTATTGTAATATACTTCGAAATACTATTTAGATTTAAGTATTTTAACCATGTTTAAATATAATGAAGAGGTTTAGGGATTAGTGTTATTGAAGGAGATTTTATAAAGTAGTGCGGAGTGCGGAGAGTGGTGCTTGGAAAAACTTAATTTTAATAATTAGATGCAGAGCGCATCGGCGCAAGTAGGAAGTAACGTTGTAGATATTCACAATTAATTTATGTGAGGACTGAAGTAGATATCAACTTTGTTTAAAGTAGGTAATTCTTTGTGCCTTCGAGTCATATCCAACGATTGCCTTGTGAATTTTTACGTACTTTTTATACCTCAATTTAATGTAACACAAAGTTCCGAGCAAGACACAAACTAGTATATTGTGATAGGGAAATTTTACAGCAAATAAGAAGTTTTTAAATCTGTAGAAGATGTAGAAGATTTTGATCTATTGTACTCTGGTATATATTGCTTTCTATCTTACCTTTTACGGGATAACTTAATCAGTTGTAATCAAATGTATTAAGCATGTTAAACCATTTCGAATAGTTTATTTTTGTTGCGATGAAAAGTTGAATAAGTTATATTTTATGCTTACTGCTTAGTAGTGCAATTTTTATTTTCTGCTCCATGTATTATAATAATCAGTATTGTTTCCAAAATAGTAGAATCATAGCATTATTCTTAGGTTCGTATTATTTTGCATTTACTAAGATTGTGCGACGATTTTAGTGGAACATGAAATAAATTATTTTTAAATTATTGTTAGTACTTTGTACTTGCATATCAAAATTTATTATTTTTAAATTATTGTTAGTACTTTGTACTTGCATATCAAAATTTATTATTTTTAAATTATTGTTAGTACTTTGTACTTGCATATCAAAATTTACTCGTTAAATTATTTTCGGTCATAATATATAATTGCATAATATGAAGTAAATTTTATGGTGAATAGACCATTATGAAATTACCTTATTTATTCCGAGAGTCAGTTTGTCATTTTAATCGTGCCTTAGACTCAGCACAAGTTAGAGAAATAGATTTAAATACTTACATTCTTTGTATCGTTTCGTAAGGTGTTTTTTCAGTGCCACTAAATATTTTATTAAGTTTTTTTGTTAGTCAGCATAAGCCTAACAATCTCCCATTTTTAACAAAGGAATTGTTAAGATTTTTGTATTTGTGATTACAGAGTTGTGTTAACTTACAGTTTCTGTAATTTGTGGCAAATTCAAGTTTACTAATTTGCACACCGTTCATGTTTAATAAATAAAAAAGTTGTAACATAAATATGTCGTATTATTCATAAGTACAGATGTGCAAGTTGCGGAAAGTTTCCAAAAAATAGGAGATGTTCTCGGAAATTTCTTGAAAATTTCACAGAAATAAGAAATTTCCATTTTGTTTCGGAAACTTTCAATCCCCATACAAAAACATAAGAAGTTTCCGGAACTTTCCAATGTGGAAATTTTCGCAAATTTGGAAAGTTTTCTTCGGCACATCCGTATTCATAAGTACTAATTTTACTTCGCCAATTATCCAAAATTTGTGATATGATGCTAGAGGTATACACTTGGCAGAAACTATTGTCAATTTGCAACCCTGAATAATATATTTAATGAAAAAATATTTTAAAATGTTGCACTTAATATAATTAAAATTGAAAAACAAAGTGTATCACCATGTATCACTCTTATATGCCCATCCTGTATTTATACCTAATCGTTAAGTGTCCATTAGTAGCCCAAGATATAGCCTACAAGGAAAAGCAGCCTTATCCTCTTGCCTATGTATGATCCTGACCGTTCAGTCATCTTTTACAGTTTTTTGAAGAACGATTTTCTCCGCTCTATCGTGATTTTAATTGTGCCGGCGATTTTTGGGCCAGTTGACGACCACGCACATATGAAATTAACTTCCGGTGCTAATCAGTAATGCTAATTTATAATTATGTATTTACCTCGGTAACGCTTTGTTTGCTCCTAGACTAGTAACAATATGATATGGAGTCGGGGGTCAAATTATGATGGTTCACTCATGCTGCAGGCTTTTATAACTAGCTTTTTTGTCTCTAATTGGCAACAATATTATAAACTGAAGGATCACATTTTAATTGTCACCAAAGTTACACCTTACATCTATAGTTTATGATTTTAAACCATATGTCATTTAGATTTAGGTATTTATTTAAATTAATTACCATCATGACATCAAATTATTTAGCGGCGTATTTCAAATATCGACTTTATGCCGTTCCTGTTAAGATAGAAATTCAAATGTGTAAAGCCATTCGTGTTTATCACATCGTCTAGTGTAACTAGAGCTCGCGATTCGTTATAACTATACACAATCCGAGACCAAATTGTTTGTGAATGATGATTGTCTTTAACACCTTTATTGGAATACCCGTGATCGCTCTTCATCTACATATAACCGCAATTAATGGAGTGAAGTTCACCTTCCATAATAATCGAGGCGTTACAGTTACTATAGGCAGTGTAAATCTTGCGACATAGACGCCTACTGTCCCATATTCAGCCCACTTCGACATTTGTAACGCGGCCTAAATACAGCAGTTTTTACGATACTCATAAAAATAATTCTTACTGTTTGAAATATTGATGAAACAAGCTTTTTATTATGTCCCGAAAAACCTAGCGATAATGATAACGTTTAGCGATATTGCATTTGATCTTGCTCTGGTAGTTTTCTCAAGCTATGCAAGGCCATATTGATAAGAATACTAATCAGGCAAGTAACTCGCCACGCCCGTCGTGTAGTGTAATTATGTTAATTGGGTTTGAAAAACACCTGTTATACATTCTTACATTTTAACAGGATTACAACGTTTGATTTGAATACCTATATTCACTTTTGAATACGTATACTAATTTAATTTGCTTAGGTAATTCTTGACGAATGTTCTGATACCAATGGCGGTTATCACAATAATGCGAATATTGCGGATGCAATGCGTGCCGCTCCGGTGAGTGGGCGAGACAGCGCTATTCATCTATATAGCGATGCCTCGTTCTTACACCGAAGCGACGATCTGCACATCGCATTCAATTTCACATCGGTAATAACAACGTAAGCGTTAACTATGCTGAGGTCTCTTTTTATACGGAAAGACCGGAAAGACATTGCATTTGTTTTGATTAGGAAACTTTCATTCCCTTTAATGTGATACTAAAGTTCTACCTAGTTAATTATAAGTTCCCATCAAGTTCCCATACTCAAAGAAAATAATAGATTACTCCAAGCCGTGATTATTATTTTGTGCCCGAAACGAAACGCGCACGTTACGGGAAGGTTATGCATGATAAAAAGTGAAACTAAACGCGTAACCGACAGTGCTGTCAGATTGCATTTAAATCCGTCCTGGCTATTGTTATTAAGTTTCCACTAAATATCAGGCTAAAAATGGACGATTTCGACATATTTTCTGACGAAACAAACTTTACTCGACCGCTTTACAAGGATGTATTGAACAAATATGTAAAAGAAATACCAGCAACGCCAAGTGGACCAAATTATCAAAGTAAGTTACAACTTCCATTGCCGCATTATTACGATATTGTTACGTATAATTTAGTCATCTATAGATTTGTCGCTAAAAAAGTGTGGGAACAATGAATGTAGCGAGCATTCTAAAATACCAACGTAATGTAGTTTAAATGAGACAAGCGCTGGCGCTAGCATGTTCTTCAATCGTGTTTCTCTGACTCACAAGATGGTACAGTCGCGTCTGAAAACATCGATACGATCGAAGTGCCAAAAATATGTATACACGACTTTATGGCCCATATATTAGGGTAGTGTATACATATTTCTGGCACTTTCTTCATATCGAAATTTTCAGACGTGACCGTACAATGTAGGAATTCGGTGAGCGTGCTAGTCGGGGCCGATTGTTTTTAATTTCCCATGGGCTTGGGTCTGCAATCGCCATGCCAAGTAGTTGTATAAGTTGATGCAATCTTGCTTAAAGCATTTGCACATGTGAATTTGTAACAAGTAATGTAATTAGTCCAAATAATTCACATTTGAATTGATCTGAATGCAGATGTAATAGGCAATAGTACAATCTGTATCTATTTGATGCTTAGAAGATCAATCTCTGTTGACATAAATCTTGTATTTTGGCCAGCAAATTTGAAGTATTATACTAGGGCATCGATCAGGGTTCACCAATTTGTTACTTCAGGGGTCCTTGGAAATGTACACACAGTCGCACTTCTCACTTACTACATACAAAATTCAATCTGTAATGACAACACAAATACATAGAAAATGACTCATGTGTCAAAGACAAATCTTGCACACCTCGATCTCTTTTTGTGTACAGCCGAGTCACAACATGCAACCTATGCTCCGGCAGAGGGGAAATAGGATGAATGCCGTTTCCCTTCCTGGTACTGCTAGAAGTAACTACTTACTAGTTAAAATGATAGCCTTGTCAAAACTGTAATTTTTTACATTAATTGTTTAGTGTAATTTTTTTCTACTATGTACATATTATATTGTATTTTACTATATACATGTATTTTCTTTTAATTGCAGGTGGTAATAAACTGATGGCAGAGGAGTACCTCATGCAGAATGATGATGCCCGCTGTGCCTTCCACCTCAGTGAGGCTGTGTCTGCATCTCTCCGGATTCTGGCGCTGTATAGAGATGACCAGCTGAAAGGATGTGGTGAGGGTGCTTAATTTTTAATATTTTTTTTTGTTAACAAAAAACACTGTGAAACAGTTTGTTACCAAATTAAATATGCCCAATTTATACTTGTCCTTTTATATTTACATATATTTATTTATTTAAACTTTATGGTACAAATTTAC